>NC_070589.1:7880079-8480079 GCF_027409825.1 Scomber japonicus
TTTCTGAGACTCTTTGGATTATTTAGACTGGTGAGAAGAGAGAGGGGCAAACAAGATGGTCATAAATAAAGACACAGAATGTAATGTAAAATCCATCACTAGATATCATTATTATCCAACCCTGCATTGTCCTCCAGCTGTGCTGCCACTGCAGTGAGAAGGAAACAGGACTTAAGGCTGTCTCTCACTCACCAGGTGCAAAATATGGTGCAAGCGGCAAGGTGCGATCCTTGTCATTTTGATTAAAGCTTTTAAGACACATTTACATAACACTGACCTATGTTTGAATTCCAAAAGCCATTACACTACCAAATACATGAAGATAGTGTACTGTTACAGATTCCATGCCTGAAAAATGTATTTTCTACATACAAACTAACACACACATATAGTACATATACTGTAATTTCTCAACATACAGTTTTTTTATAAATAGCATGAATTTTGTTTCACTGTGTTTTCTCAGTATATGGATTCATTTGCTAAACTTACACAGTTTATATGTTTCTTTATTACTTTAATGTGGCCACCTGGCATCAGAGAAAAACATTTGTCTCAATAAGTAGAAACAGTATGATGTTTTTAAATAGCATCTGTATACTGTTGTTGTAGTCACACAATCATAGGTTGATCTCTACAATTAACAATAAGAAGGCCACATTTGTAATCTGTTTAAACATTTTATTCATACATAAATCAGGCATTAAAATGAATTCTGATTTGTTAATACTTGAAGCACAGTTTATTCTCAGAGAAATGACAGACTGTGACATTCATCCTCGAATACGCATCACAAGTTCTCCATATGCTGTTATTTGTGTGAACCGTTGCCCCTTGCTGATGATGACATTGTTCCCCTCTCTTTTTATTGTCTTCCCCTTGTGTCTCAATTGATCTCTCTTTCACACACGTCTGCTCTCTCCCCTCCCTCTGTCTCTTTTCCGTTCCCTTCTTCCACGGCCGTGCTTGCAGGATATGTGTCCCCGTCACAAGCATTATCCAGATACCTTCTGGATGTGCTTGTGAACACGGTGGGAGCAGTCATAGTGATGTATGGCTGTAATCCCACTGCTGCAGCATGACACGGCTGTCAGTTGCTATGGGAGACGAGATGATTTATATTCTGCAGCTCTGCCTATGGCCCAATATAAGTTCCTTTAATGTTAACAGGCCTGATCCTGGATTCTGATGCAAAAAACAAGGAGGTCCTAAGACTGACGGGAACAAATGATCACAGACACTTTAATAGCTCTGGTTTCATAATAATTGATGTTTAATTGTAATGTAATAATAAAATAAATTTGAGTCGACATCTCTGACCAAACGACAAGGCTGGGAGATTATTTATTAACTCCAAGACCTGCTCACTGAGAATCTGTGCTCCATCACTTTGTAGCCAGTATTTAGAAATGTGTAACATTCACTTGTAAGATTATAAGAGTCATCACCTCTATTAATTATGCCACCAATTAATTAATTAATTACAAGGAGAAAGAAAGGAATCAAATGAATCACTGTTGTATCTGAAGGTTGTACATTGTGAATATAGTGGCTGCCTTAGAATGAATGGGTACATTTAGTTAAGTTATTTTGGACAGAATGAATGAGTTGATTAATTAATGTTATCAAACTAATCAAAATAGCCAATAAGAAGTAAATAATTAACTAACAACCAATGCAAATGTATGTAGAATTAGGTCTTTGCATCAACTCCTCAGTCAGAATGCTTGTCAAATTTCTATCTGTTTCTGTGGGTGAAGGACTGATGATGAGGCCAACTTTTGGGAAAATATCACGCGAGGCTATACAGACTCGGTGTGATCTTCAGGTCACCAGGGCAACAGTCAGACGAGAACCACTGCATCTTGAGTGAAGACCTCTGGTTCACAGCTTTTTTAGGAGGGTGAATCCAATGCTGGTGAGGGCACAGACTCCATGAGGCCACAGAGTCAACTAAACACACTGTAAGGCCGTGTGATTTAGTGTTAGCATTCAAAGGCAGGCTGGAGGATTGAAGATGAGCTCTAACTATTAAAGAGTTCTTGGTAAAGTCTTTAAAAAAGTTTTAACTTTGCGATATTAGAAAATGAATATATATTCAAATGAAAAGGTGTGTTATACTGGTACTCGGCTTGTGGTTTTTAGGTGTATTTCAGTCTTTCTGGAGCTCTCAGGCATAGAATAAAAAGGACAACGCCCGAAATGCCAGTCCATTCTAGCTGCAGGGTCAAGAGGAATATAGAAGAAGCAGCATTTTTTCAGCAAGCCACAAGGCCAGTAGAAGACAAAGACTTGTAAAGCTTATTATAGTAGTAATAGTATAGGAGGTATGTCTTGGAAGAATAGACTTGCCATTCTTTTGAAAAAGGATATGTTGATTACTAATGAATTGATTTGTATGAAGTGAAAACTGGTCTTCAATTTAACAGTGACTCATTTTATTAAAATAAAATATTTTTATTATATAAAATATTTAAAAAACTATTTATTCATTTCTGTCGGCAATGTTGACATATTATGAGAACCAGTGAGGAAACATGTAATATTATAATATTGATTAGCAAATAAAAAACAGACTAGACTCATTTTTTCTAATTTGTAGTTAAGATAATGTGACACACAGCTATGGTAATAAATGATCCTCACACTCAACAATAGCCAAATAATACACTCATACTGTTTAAAATCAAATACACTTATGTGATGTTGTGTAAATTCACAGATTTGGAACAGTTAGAATTCAGCATAATATCAAACTAATGAAATAGTTCTAAAACACAATAAAAGTTAACATGGGTTAGCTATATCAGGATACATATATTTATACACTTAGTAGCATGTTTAACCATTGTAGACATTGACTGTAAATGAAAGGAAGAAATAGGGACATACTTAGAAGACATTTAGCTTCTACCAAAGTTCACAGCTTAAGAGATCCTTTCCTTCTGTAGCTGAAGAGAAAAATAACGTTAATTCAAACTGTCCATGTTTCCTTGACATCCTTATGGCGTTAGGTCAGAGGTCATTGGATCTATGTGTGTGTGCCCCCGCATCTGCACACACAGTTAGATTAATAGAAATCATACTGGTGTAGAAAGAATTGGACTTTTTGTCTGTGCCTGGGTTTTGTTTCATTACAACATGATGCTGCATGTATAATTGATGTGTATAAAAGGGGGCAGATTAGTCCTCTTAGGCTGTGTTAGTTAAACCACTTGGTGTCTCACAGTGTTTCATAATGGATATCCTTGCTGCCTTGGTTGTACCGTTGTTATTTCATTTACACGTCCTCATGTTTTGCTTTATCTGACACCGACTATTTGTTGCTGCGGATAAGACGACAGGTCATCGGTCAGTGGCGCAAGATGCATGCATAATGTTTGACAGACCGTGCAGTGCACCAAAATGAAAAGAAAAAAAACCCATCGGCCCATGTGTGACTCTTGTGGCAGTGGAGATAGGTGATATTGATTTCAGCAGGGGGAAGGATCGGTAAATGAGACAAAATCAATAAAGATAATATACAGGGCTGTGTGAAAGCAACATGAAGAAATGGTTATGACAGAGTTACATTTAGCTACACTGAAGTACAGTGTTGTTAAATCTTGTTGATGACTGGGATCTGCAGTGATGGAGAGACTGGGACAAAAATATTGACTTTTACTGAGTCAATTAGTCAGTTATTTGCTTAGTCAGCAGTAGGGCAGGGGATTCATAGCATGTCTGTCTGAATCCGGTATTGAATCCACCAATCCATAAACATTTGATACTTATAAAATACATTTTGGTTCAGCTTCTCACAGTGTTTAGTGTAAAAGTGTTTTTTTGAGTTTTTTTAGTAAGCTGGTCAGTTAGATTTTTTGTGTACATGTGGTTCAGTCAAATTTAAAGGGGTTAAAATAACTTGCACACATTATTATTTGTGGACCCAGCATCACATTTCTGTATTTAAAAGAGAATATATTAGAGGACTACGGCAAAATGTCTAAGTGGTGTAACCAAAAAAACGTAATAATTCATCTGGAGAATCATGTCAATCAGGAACAATGAAGCAATTATTAGTATAAGTCCACTTAAATACACTGTAGGTGCATAGAATATTGAATATTTATTATTTTGTGGTTACACCATTTGACATTTTCAAGAGCATTCAGTCTTACTTTTGGTACAAAAACAAATAGTGTAAATGTCATTTCAAATGACATCAAACCAACAAAAATACTGAATGTACATTTGAACAAACCTGATGCTGCTTTTAAAACTATTTTTAAAGAAATGTTCTGCTCATCTTGCCAACCCTTATTTATCACTGACCCAAGCAGTGATGACAGACATACTCCAGTTTTGAATGGCAGTGTAATTATTGTTTACATCCTGTAGATAAAACTAGAGTTTAAATGTTAAATATGTATCTGACACATGGTAATAACAGCTGTAGTCTACATTTGCACACTTTGTTTTTCACATTTACTCCCAAATGGTGATTTAGAAAAGTCTTCATTTAGGATCGTAGAGAGGAGTGAGGGTAGAAGCTGTTCTCAAGCCTCTCAGTGCTGGATTTATTATTCCTGAATCCCAAATTCATTATAGTGACTGGTAAATTAAGAGTCACTATACTGATGCTGTGTACACCACATGATCTCTATGATCCGTGAAGTGGAGCTTTTCATTAACATACAGTGAAATAATGAACGTTCTGGAAGATTGTTGAGATTATGCTTTTCTTTTTTCTTTTTTCTTTTCTCTTTTTTTTTAATGTTAGTGTTTTTACTTGACATGATAATCAGCAGAGACCCTAAACCCTAACCCTAACCCAAACCTTCCTCAAATTCATAAAATGTGGCTGTGCTCCGTCTTACTCTGAGTGTTTCTTTTTTATAAACGGGGGAAAAGTCGGTATCCTCAGCATACCATTGATATGAAAATCCTCATGTTTAATATGAATGTGCTGTATATTCAAGTGGGACGTTGGCCTTCACTTTCATCTAACGCTGAACACTTCACCCTGCCTTCTACTATATCGCTATTTCTGAATAGATTTTACGTTAATATTCCCATTTTCCCGCGCCTTTCCGGGGAGGCCGAGCCGCAGTTTTGGCTCCACTTTGATCTAACACTGGAGACTTTGCTTGCTTCCCTCTCCTGTCATCTAATATTATATTAATATGTATTAAATATTCCTCCTGATTCTTCAGGTAAAGTAAACAAAACTGAGCTGTAGGGCTTTCTTTTGATCTAGAGCTGGATATGACAATCTCGTATCCACTATAGGGAAGTAAATGTCATGAATATTACAATTTCTCTATATGGTTTTACAGGTGTGACGGTACCAAGACTACATCCATATGTATCAATGTGTGTTTTTGTGTGTGTGTGTTATTGCAGGAATGGTGAACTACAGCGAGGTATCTGGCTACCCCCTCGTTCAGCATTGGAGTCTTCGCTCGGTGCTGTACCACGTCAAACTCAATCAGTGGGTCCTCTCTCAAGGTAAATCACTCACTGCTTCTGGAGATTAATAATTTATATCTTTTTCTTATTACCGATTGTTTATTTATGCTAGAGAAGACTGTGCCCGGGTATCTGTGGCATAAACTCAGCGCCGTCGACTATCAATTATTTATCACGTTGTAATTAATATGACACATCAAGGTTAGCAGCTCATCATAAACAGCTTGGGTATTTTGTTTAATTTTCCTTCTTCTATCAGCGATGTGATTAACAGGCAGGCTGCCAACTTGTTTCCAGACTGGGATGCGTTCGCTTCTTTGTCGGTGCTGAAAAACACTCCACTGATGACTTTACGTAGCTTTCAACGCCAAAAACGCCAACGCCTCATTTTAAACATATTCAGACTCCAGCACATCACAACAGGGCGCTACGCTGGCAGTTTTTTGTAATGTACCTCTAAATTGTTCAACTTGGGTCCATTATATCAAATTAAACCCTTTCTGAAGCAGTCAATTACAGACAGGTTATGGTTCTTCTGTTGAGCTGTGGTGCTTAGTGGGAGCTCTGAGAGGCAGTGAAAGGGTTAGGGTCAAGTTTCCTTTAATCACAAATGAGCAAAATGTCATTGGAAAAGGGCAAAAAACAGGGAGCAATTGGTATTACGACCTCAACTTCTGTGGTAATGTTATAATAAGTCATGAAAATGTTTAATACCCAATAATGTTTAGAAGCACACCTGCTAATCCCACAGAGTTATGGTGAAGGAGGTATTCAGATACAGTGATGCCAAATAAGCATCAGCAGCTTTTATTTTTCCCCCCCCTCAGCAATAATCAAGAAAGTTCCTCTGAATATCAAAGGAGCTCAACAATCCACATAAAAGGTGACCTTTCCAGCGAGCACCGGAACCCAGGTGCCTCATAACGTTGGGTGCTAAAGTTAGGTTACTGCCATCTGGCCCGGAGCAAATGAAAACACAAAGTCATAACAGCAAGTGACTAAAAGAATGGACGTTTTCTTTATTTAAGAGGAAGTAAAATTGCCTTGGACAGATCTCCAGGGTTTTCTAATGGCAGGAAGGAGACATGTGGGAGGGTCAGAGAACGATGAGTGATGATTACACTCACAGTGGCACAGTGCTCAGGAGTGAGGGGACGTGCTGTCACCTGTGCTGGAAACAAATCCATGCAACATTTGGTCAGTAGCATTAGGGTTTTATTCCCCAACACTCTTGTTATTATAAATACACAAGATCAACACAATATGATTCACTCGAGTAATGATATGTCTGAAGTTGAGGCTGGATAGCAGATATTGGTATGATTAGATCTGAAGGAACCAAAAATAAGGATAACTGACAAATAAAGTAAATACCAGCACATTCTTATGTCAGTTTGCACTTTAAGTTACAGCAGTTTAGTTTGGGTGAGTTCACATTAGGGCTGGGTATTGTTAAAAAATGACCATGTCAGTACCAATCCAAGATAGCCATACTAATTAAGTACTTCATTTGATACCTATTACACATTTTGTACACTTGCTTTTATGTGGTGTAACAGTCATGTAGTGTAACTAGACTTTAGAGTGTTTAGGTGGTATCTTGGCTGCTGTATTGCTAAACGCGCTAACTCAAATTCACCACGACTTCATCACCACAGATGGGTTGTAGTTGGTGTGACAGTGGGCCAATCACGTGTTGCATTAAATCGAAGAACGCTGGTGTTTATTGGCTGTGAGCAAGTTCATACAAATAGTCTGATTTTCTAGCTCTGGGTACAAAAAGGATCGGTTGCAGGTATCATTTGACAGGAGACGTTTGGATACTACTTAGTATTGATTTATTTCAGTCGATATCTTAACCCTCACATACTGTTCATGCTGACTCATAATTCGTCTCAACACCAATTCACATTAATGAGTTTGCCGTTAGTTATTGATGAATGTTTGATTAATCCTTAATGAAGCTGTCAGAGAGCAAACAGTGTATTGTATTAATGAAAAAAAATACATTTACAATAATTATATATGCTCCTGCAGGACATTTTGTAGAATATGAATAATGATTTTTGATTTTGTACTAAGATGTGTGTCAGATGTATTAAAAAAAATACAATTATTTGGGTCACATGAGTGAGTGGAAAAGTATAATGTGTTTTTACAGCTCTCAAATGTAAAAATGGGTCCAGTTTGACCCATGGACAATATGTAAGGGTTAAAGGTATCAAGTACTGATACCAAGCCCTCAGATTTACAAAAACATCTCCATATGCTGAAGACATTTCTTACAATTTAACTTTGCACAGGATAAAGGGCTATAGATTCTCTTTTTCAGATTTTGCCATTGTCAGTGTTTTCAAAAATTTGGTACCATATCATTATTTCAAAAACCCCTCTGACCTCTGCCTGTAATTATTATTTCAGCATACTCAGCGCCATCCACAACTACCAAACCATTAGTTTCAGCTGCATCTTAACAATTTGAAATGCCCCATTTTAGAAATTCTAAAAAGGTAACAACAAAGGTAAGGCAAACTACTGCAGCACTAGGTTTACACAGATCACTGCATTACTGTTTTCACTGTTGATTTTTCAGTGTTCTTACAATATGATTTAGTTGTGTTTTAACCTGTCAGAGTGTAGGTCTGGGTTATCTTTGTTTTATCTTATTGTTTATATTTTGGTACAAACAAACAAACAAAAGAACTGAAGATTATGAATTTTATGACACATGACACGGAGAAGAAAAATACATTATATAGAAATAAATCTTCCCAGGTCTAAGTTTTTAAAATGATTACAAACATGCTTTCAGCTCACCTAGACTAAAAAAATAACATATTTATTTCTAAACTAGTGTGTTCTCTTTGTAGTGTCTTACTCACAGTATGAATCCATATACAGAACATATACTAATAAGTGTACATCCAATATTGAGGTACATGTGATAAATAGTGTGTAAATGTATATGTGGGCCACTATCTTTTTGGTTGTTCCTGACTGAAATGAAGCACCACGTTATTTCATGCAAGACATGGAAGTCATACGGCCCAGCTGTTATTAGCTGACAGCTCCTGATTGATTCAGCATTCCTTATCAATCTCACACCAATCACAGCCATTCTCACAACAATGCGGCCCATTTAAGTACACTGATCACTGCTTACAAGCTTGCCTCCACCTTTCTGGTTCAGGGTCACAGCCTGGGTTCACAGGTCAATCTGAAAATCATGTCTTACTGTGTATTAGGGGTTTGGCATTGTGCTCCCTGTTGTCACTTAATATCAATCTATGACAATAGTCTTCCTGACTTAAACTACAGGTAATAAATGTACATGGTTGAATTGGCTTGATGAAGCCGTTGGTGATCTAGCAACAGGTAATAGCAGCAGAAATCCTCTCACATCATCAAGTTTTTGGTTAGATATTACAGGAGCATTTTCCTGAATATAAAGTGCATGTCACATGCAAATCTGATGATTGAGACCGATAGAAGGGTGGTTGGATGAAGACCAACGTAGAGAAATATGTATTTCATTTTATTTTCCTTGTCTTTTTTCTCTTTCTTTCTGATAGCCTGTCATATATCACAAAGCTCTGTATCTATAGCAAGATCAAGCCGTTGTGACAGCGCCTGCCACGGAAACTTCACAGAATAAGATAACTGTGGATAGGTATTTAGTCAAGCAATACTTCTTCTGAAGGCTGCTCCTAGCTGCTGACACGTCAGGGATTATACACAATATTTTCTGACAGATTCCTCACTGCTCAATGTGTTATTGTATGAAAATATATCTGGTTTGTTTGCCTCACTACATAACTTGAGTTATTCCATCGGCAGTGTTTCAGGGTGAAATGACATTTGTCGAAATTTTACATTCAGCCTGGATGGAGGGAAGCGCGTCATTTCATAATTTGGATTTTTGTCATGTTTTTAAATGCATTCATTATTCATAAATCCATCACGAACAGTTCCCATTCTGGTAAGTGCAGCCACCCTACTGTAAATACAGCCATGACACCTCTAATGCATTTCCAATGGGCGCTGCTGTGGTTTGAAAGTGGCTGCCGCGTCTGCCGAGGATACAGTTTCTATTTTCTCTTCGCTCAGACGCAACTCGGCAGCCTTTTACTCCCATTTCCCACTTTAGCTCATCATATTTCAACAGCCACCGGAGGGGTGAGGCTACTGATTTGTACATCTGATAGCAAAGCCCCCATCGCTCATCCACACTGCACTCCTCTGTCTCTCACTTCAGTGGCCTCCTAATTTAATTTTAGAGAAGTAAGAGCGAGCGGAGCGTGAGTGCTGAGATATTAATACGGCTTCCTCTGGAAATGATAATGATAAACTGCCATTGCGCGTTTTTGCTTTCCAGAGAATCCCAGTGAGCACATGGTCATCTTGTTATACGGCGGTCTATGTATCACATCAAACATGCTTCCCCATGTGTTTTATAACATCTTATGTTTGACTGAAGTGGGGATAGCATTAGGGGACGTGTTCTTTGCTTGTTTTGTCAATGAAATGTGTCGTTCTGCTCCCTGAAAATCCACAGGTATCATGACAGAATTATTCACATTAGATTTTACAAGTCCTTTTATCCACCATTGTGAGAAAAAACCTGTCACTTCAGCTTAGGTCTCTCCCAGGACACAAAGTCCCTGAGGCGGATTTGCTTTTTAAATTAGCTATAAAAAGGTATCTGTAACCCCAAGGTTCTTACTACCACTTATCCAGGTCTAAATAAAGAGAGAAACCGTAGTCTTCTACACCTCTGTGTCATACTGATGCTTCTCTGCTGTAAAGCAGTGGATGCTGTTGCCATGCATAGACAGAAATAGGGCCACATGTTACACAAATGGTGTCTTTTCATTGAGAAAAACTTTTTACAATAAAGTAATAGTTTGAGGCTGACATCTTCTTGTCAAAATACATTCCATAAACACTCACAAATGATATATTTGAATGAATTATTACTAGAAGGAAGTAGTCATGATAGCAGTAATGGTAAGAGTCTTCACCAGTAAAGCAATGCATGCAACTGCTGTAGGTTTCGTGATGGTCTAGGTGGCTCAGGGACCCCAGTCTCAGTTTGTAGCCCACTTGCTCTGGAGCTTTCAACCACATTACCTGTCCCCTCATGAGCACACTGAGTTTGCTCAGTTTATATGGAACTGTAGCTTCCATACCCTCTGAACACCTTTTTCATCTTTTGGTGTCCGTAAAAATTGCTTGACATTTCATTCCTGACCTTGTAAACAACAGCTGATGGAACCATTTCAGTTAATGGTCCACCTACCTGTATGTTCCGGAGCTTTTTTGGTGTATCACACAGTCTTCCAATCTGCTGATGTGGACAGTGTGAAAATGGTCAAAGGCTCCAGAAGACGTGGACTTTTAAGACATTTTTTCATAATAAGAATGAAAGTACTTGAATGTACTAAACCACAGTATCAGCTGTATAAATAAGGGCTTTAATTCCCTGCATTATCTCAAAGATGGGAGCTGTGCCTAAATTGACATGATGCTTTTTTTAAGTAAAGTTTCTTCATAAATTTGTGTTGAAGCGAGACTGTGTAACTTCTGAAAGTAGAACTAAGACAAGTGAAAACTGAAATATTACTGTCCATGGAATAAACAACCAATCTTACATACATCTAACCTTAATGTTTAACTGCCATTACTGGGACAATGCAACAAGGAGAAATTGGTATGGATATGAAAACCTACCATGTACTTATTCATGAATGAAAGACTGACAGTAGCCTGACAGTGGAACAAAGACAACTGCTGACAAGAAAATAAAGACAGAGTTGCAGAGCAAAAGGAGCAAGTTGCAAACATGAAAGTTCTCCCATTCTGTTTGAAACTCCGGGTGCCCATAGCTTAAAGAAAAGTGTACTGTATTTTGTGTCTGAATCTCCCAAGAGGCATTATTTATTTATCCACACCAAACTTTTACCTTCATCAGGTATTCTGATGCCAATCCTTCATCAAGTATTAAGAAGCACCCTCAATGTTGTTCAGGCACCTTAACTGAGCCTCTAATACACACAAAAATAGCATTGACATCAACATGATTCCATTTTCACTGTGTCTAAGTATGTAGAGATCATTATTTTTCTTTATTTTTTTCTCATGAGGGACCATTCTTGTTCATGTCCATGTGTGGATAATCAGCTGTCTTTGGTTGAAAGGGTTCATGAATAGTAAGTAGCTGGCTCAGATGTCCACTAAAGCCGTTTAAGACACTTAATGCCAGACGCCTGACAGAATCTGCCACTTCATCCACTGTAATTTCAAATACCTATGTGCAATTATTAAAGTGAAACAACCCAGGATTAAAAAGGATCACAAAGTTAGACACCAGTGCTTTAATAAAGGTTGCTAGAACACACTGATGATATGTCATTATCACACTACTTCAATTATTTGTGAGAACATGTGGCAAATGACATGGCATTTGATTCAAACTTCAAACCATTGACACAACAGTATTTTATACATTTTTCATAGTCACTTTGAACTCAACAATTTTTAATATCACATGGAGCTAAAGGCATGTTTTGTTTTTGGGCGGGGGTGGGGGTGTGTATCTACCTCTGCAGCAACTATTAACCCTTACATACTATTTGGTTCAAATTTGACTAATTTTGACATTTGTCAGCTGTAAAAACACCCAAAATATATTTAACCTTGAAATGTAATGAGTTTTCTTAAAGTGGCCCAAAATGCACAAAAACTTGAATATTTTAAAATATTATACTTTTGTATAGATGCTACAAATGTTTGGGGTCAAACTTGAACCTTGTCTATTGACATGGATTTTTGATTAAATTAACAGTTGTCTATAAGCTGCAGGTGCCTACATTGAAACAAAGGAACTTTACACAGGCTTTAAAGCGATGGTTCGGCATAATTTCGACCTAGCGTCATATGCACCATGAGGTCTATCTAATATAAAATAGTGGAGTGAGAGCCCTCAGCTGAATGGCTTAGTACAGGCGCTAACGGGAGTGTATCTGGTAAATGACCCCACTAATAATGCCTGGACTGCTATCAAACTTCTACAGTAGTACAAATAGAGTCTTTACTCATAAATGGATGCATTGGAAAGTTTGTAAGTACACTAGGAGTTTATTAAAATAAACACTTACCTGATGGCTTTTACTCAGCTGCTACTGCTACAGCTGGAAACATTGTTGAAATATTACGTGATCACTGAAATACTGTGTGGTCACGCGATATTTTGACGAAGCTTGTGAAATTAGCTGCGTCATTGTTTAAGCCGAGAGGTTCAAAGCGTGGGAACAAAGTAGCGCCTTATAGTCCGGAAATTACGGTACAACATAGTAGCAGTTTTTTTCTCCAAAATTGAGTGGTGTAAAATCTAAAAAATACACTCTCTCTGCTCTCTGAAACATTGATCAAGGTTTAATCACACATTTATTGATCAGTCAGATTGAATATTGATGCTTTCTGTTTGGGATAGACACTTTTTATGAGGGACAAAATTGATTAACATACTGCAGGGGTGTAGAATATGAACAGTATGTAAGAGTTAATACTGCAACAACTGCTGCCTTTACTTCTATAACTGCTGTACTTTTTTACTAATGATATTGATAATAATGGTGGATGGATGGCTGAAATAATCATGCAAGTCCTTTGGTTACTGAGCCATTAATATAATAAGCAATTAGCATTTACAAATATTCCTCTAATGTCAGCAGCGTGTCCCAAATACCATAAAAAATGGTTCTCACATCTGGTGTTCGAACTGCTAAAGTGGAACATTTTTGTCTGCCAACCATCACAGGCATTTTAAACACAAACACTCTACATTTAGGCATCATCATGTTTTTCTGCTCAAAATGATAAGCAACTGTGGAGAGCAAGGTGGGAACATAATAGAGTGCTTTTCTGATATTGTTGTGAATACAGTGATTATATTAAAGCAAAGATCCATGCAGGGAGAGGTGGAGCACGTACATGACTAGAGCTAGAATAAAATACACATTAAATATAGCATATGACAGGGTTATAATGAAAAATATTGACAGTGAGATTACAGCAATTTAGTAGTTGAAATACTTATTATTCTGTGTCCAAACATTTGTAATAGGAACTCCCCTTATTTACTTCCTAAACAGCATCTGTAGTTTATCTGGGATCCATACAAATCCAGTAAGAATCTACAGCTTTATGTGCCTTAGAAGATAAGATAAATATTTATACCTCTAGAAAATGTGAGCAAACAACAACTTACCTATATTTTCCTGTTCACCCAGACTTTCTTTTCTTCTATTCTGCTCAAGAATCTGATTCAGGTTTTTGTTTCAACTGGAAACATTCATCAGCTTCTTTTTTTCCCCCCCTCGGTCCTCCCAGCCTTCAGCTCAGCCATCCATTCTCTGGACGGCGCGACACAGCGGAGCGACTTTGTCTCCATCCTCAGGGAGTTCGGAAACCACTATGTGCAAGAGGCGGTGTACGGCTTCCAGGAGTCCTGTACCATCTGGTACCCCAACAAACAGGTCCAGAGACAGCTGTGGCTGGAGTACCAGGACATCAGCAAAGGTAGGACACACACACAGTCTTACACTGTGAGCGCACATGATAAAGAATGATAGTTATAAGTGGATAAATGAATGGCAAAGGTAAGACCAACGTGTGTATGTGTGGCTGTGTGGGAGGTTGAAGGAACATGACTTTAATTCCTGCAGTTATTTATACGTTCATTGATTGTACTCATTTTATAAGCTGTCACCCCCACACTATATATAATAGAGAGTGTGTGGTGGGGTGGACTGGATTATCATATAACAATTTTAGAATTGGCAGGACTCTTGATCATACTTCAGCTGGGAGTAAAACGCTTGCTAGGTGAAAAGCTTATGTGAGCTATACATAAAACCTTTTTAGTAAAGCTCTTCTCTTGTCCCTCTTTTTATTGGTTGTATCCAATTGAAGAGCAATGTAATGGGCTCCAAGGATGGCAATCTTTCACAAATGTTCTGGAGGCCTTTTTCCACCATTAGAGGTTGTTTTGGACCGTTTATAAAGGTACCCTTCTGTGATTGTTGTGGTAGATCTTTTATAGGTGTTTTGGATGTTGTGTTGGCACCATAAACCATGCAAACAAGCAAGTCTCATCAGAGGTGAGGGTGTGAACCTCAAACCTTTTTGGTACTGATTGAAATGGGACTATGGTGAATATAAAAAAGCATCAGGTACCAAAATCTAACATTGAATGTCTGGACAAAATGAATGTGTGGGTATCCATACCAAAACATAAAAGGTACTGTATCAGAAAGACTTGATAGACTTGAGCTGGATTGGTTGAAAAAGTGCTCTGTGTTGTTAAGTACATTAACTCAAGTACAGTATTTCCATTTTTTACTTGATACTTCTACTCCACAACAATTCAGAATGAAATATACCTGTTTCTGCTTAAGTTACCAATCGGAGTACTTCTTGGCCACTGGTTGTGAAGACGGCAGCACAGAAGCTCTTTTGTGCATTCTTATTATTTCAAGTACATTCAGGCTGGTGATTGTACTCTTAATAGCCAAGCAGATGACACTTATTTAACGTGTTTCCACATAAAAGATCCTGTACAAACATTCATGTGAAGCAGCAGCCACATGTAACGTAGTGAAGTCATCCATGTAAATGACAGCTACATGCATTTTCTTGTGTTAGAAAGATTTTTATGTTGGCATGTCACATCTGTTCGCTGTCTACACTGCATGTGCATCAAATATTCCAAGCATTGTAACGCTGCAATGCTTTTGTCATGTGTTTGACTATCACACTGAAGCACAGTGTGTGTTGTAGATCAAAACAGGCTTTGCAGTAAAATCAGCATTGTTCTATCTCAAACAATTACAGTAAACTTCACAAGCACTGTGCAGAAGCACTTTAAGTAGTTCTACTTAAATGAAAACTCAAAGAATCAATGCCTTTGCTTTTTGTTCTATGACTCAAAATGCCAGCACGTCAGCCATCCATCTTTTTGTTACCTGTGCTTGTTTTCTCAGTAAGTCAGAGCAGACGTAAGTAATAGCTGGTCTCTCCTCACCGTTTCACCTCAGTGGCTCCATACTGTCCGCAGTCGTTTCCTTTTGTTTGCCTCGGCCACTTTTCTTCCCTTCCCTTGTTTTGTCCAAGGACACCCCCGCTGCGCTCCACTGTTCACTCCCAGTTACCTCTGTGCTGACAGATGGCATTAGATGACTGAGTTTTCCCACCCTCATGAAAAGCCCATTACTCTTCATTTTCAGCCTCTTCTGACACACCACTGGCAGACGCTGCTAAACGATTCAACACAATCAAAGAAAAAAGTGCTATGCCCCTTCTTTTCATCCTAGTGACTTTAAGTTGTTCTCCAATTCATGCTAGATCAAGCAACTCTTTTCCACAACTTGTAGAGCTCAATATTACGTGCAGGACCAGTGGAAAGTTTGGACATATGTTCTCATTCAAATGAATAGCAGTCTATGTAAGTACTACTGGCTAATATTGGTATAGGGATCAGTCCCAATAATCCTATATCAGTCAGGCCATACTTTGTTATATGGTGCGATCATATGTAAAAGATGTATTGACACCAAAATGCTGAACAGCAGATTGCAAGAACAGAATAATGAGGACAGATTTGTACATAAACATAAATCATGAATAATTCCCAACACTTGATTTTAAATGTTCCACAGTTTTCCACAATTTCCTGTTAAAATTAACTGAGATACTTTTATAAGGAAACTTTTGGAAAATAATCAGTTGGTACACAGCCAAGCAATTAATTCCTTCTCCATACTTTTAGTCAGTGCATAGGAGGCAGTTTGAACATGTGAACATGCAGAATTAAAGTGTAGGCAAGCATATGTTCTGAGAATCAAGTTTAACATCAATTATTAATGAGGGCTTTTTTTCTTTGATGGCAGTTTTTAAAGAAGACTTCTCCAGAATCAACAACTGCTTTATGAATTAAATACAACTTAATAAACTCAGATAACTGGCTCAGAACTTTGCCTCTATATATGTATATATTTCTTCTATAATTAGTACAAAATTGCTTGGTTATTTTGGGGAATTTACTAGGAGATTATTAGTAAAATACAGAGATTTCAAATGTCCAATGTCCAAAAAACTAAACTACAGCTATACAAATAGATGTTAGTGTATAGTTCATATATGCAGTCACCCTTCCTTACATGCAGCATACATTATCATACAGCAGCAATATAGTACAGCTACTATACATAAGATCATTTGTATTTGCTTAAAGCTATTGCAACAATCACTTTCTATTAAGCTTATTGTTGTTATATTGCTTTGGATGAGGCCATATACTGTATTTGCTCAGGCTGTACTCTTGTTATCAGTCCCCATGTTGAAATAACAATAAAAACATCAGGTTTGCTCCATGTGGAAATGAAAATCTGATTGCCTGCACTGTTGCGAAATCTATCCAGAATCCATTTTTCCATCGAGCAGAGAGCATCATGATTACATCGGGATGTGAAGATCTGAAATGATTCAATATAAGTGGGTAACTGCTTCAACCTGGCACAGGACCATCCGTTTCAAGGAAAGAAATAGATTTCATTGGCAAAAAAACTCTAAATCAGAGTCATCTTTCTTAATCTCTTCCCGGCGTCTCGGAAACATCCTGGCCTTTTGGAGGGAGTAATGAGCTCACAGGAGAGTTTGATGATCCATGTCCTCGCCCTTTGCTCCAAATACAAGATCTGCCCGACTGCAGCTTCCTTCCATATTCAGTGAGAAGGGCGGCTTGATCATTTTCTCTACCTTAGCTACCTTGAGCACAGCTGCTACCTGCACTTTGAAAGCTTATTTGTGTGTGTGCTTCATAATTATAACTCCAACAGAAAAAAAAGATAATAGAATAAAAGATGAACTCTGTGTTTTTGCAGTACTTCATTGAAACTTTAGAGTGTTGTAGAAAAGAGTGGACTTGTTTAATACTCAAGAGGAAAACCACATTCACATATCAAATACTGTGTGGATCACTCAAGAATGTAAGAGGGAAGCATTTGTGGATTCTCATCAATACAAAATGACACTGTAACCTAAAATAACTGTTCCTCCAGTGTGGAATTTCACTTCAGTACAAAATCAATAGGAAATCATCCCAGGAACTGTGATATTCTGTGGCAATTGTGCATGGACTGTAAATTATAACCCAGCAGACCGGAGCTCGGTAGGTGAAAGAGGCGCATAGTACTCCATGCTCTGTAAAGTTAATTGACAACTTACACCAGTTGTTTCCTAATGACCCAGGAACTTGAAAACAACACATACACACATATACACACACACACACACACACACACACACACACACACACACACACACACACACACACACAGTGCCTGACTGTCATTGCTGTATCAGTCATGTTTGTAGAGATGCAGCCATAGCTCGTTAACTGTGGTCAGTGAGTGTGTGTGCGTGTCTGTGTGTGTGTGTGTGTTTTATGTGTGTGTGTGTGTGTATTTGGCCATGATGCCTTGTCTCTGTGATTAATAGCACTTCTCTCTCTGCACTTGGATCTGATATGAGTTTCCTATTGTCAGACACATGACCTCAATTACTACGCCAGAGATCAGGCATCAGCAGCTAGAAATCCTCTGTTGTCTTTTTCATGTTGCAGCAGTTTATTACATTGAGGAAAAGTATTTGATTTGAAAGTTTAAGACCTTTTAAGTACTATTTGAAGCAGCTGTAATTACCATGTGGAATAATATGGTTGTATTCCCCATATTAGCAGGGTTTGGTTTATGGAAGCTGTGTTGATGGAAGTACTAGAATAATAGCGTATGGATGGATGGATGGATGGATGGATGGATGGATGGATGGATGGATGGATGGATGGATGGATGGATAGATGGATAGATAGATAGATAGATAGATAGATACTTCATTGTCATTGCACATTGGTTTACAGCAGCTACATCCACACTTAAGACTTCCACACATCACATCACATAGAAACACATCTCTGACTATCCAATGGAAAAAACTAAAAGTTACTAAAATACCCAAAAGTTGTAATAATAAACAAATGTACATATGTATATATATGTATGTTTATATATATATAAATATATAATAATGAAATATTCAGTGTGCAAGAAAGTACCAGTAACATGTGGTACTGTGTCTCCTAAAACCACAATTAAATTATTTAAAAACTGCACTAATATGTTAAACAAGTCCTCCAAATGAAACATACATATGCATGGTTTGACCATGTGCATTCAGAATGACCTATCAGCACTTATTGGTAGGACATCATTTATCTGTGCTTTCCAAAACCATTACACATCACTGTTAAAAATAATGTTTTATATGATGTTACAAAGCTGTTGTTAAGGTCTGCTTAGGTTTTAGATGCCCACGAGGTAATGGTTAGATGACTGTTGTAGTTACAGTTTTTTAAAAAACATCCCAACTCTCAGTTAGAAATAGGACACGGAGAGCTTAATGTCTGCGTTCACCCCTCCTCCTCCTCTGATTGAGGAAAATTGTCAACATGAGATGTGTATAGTGAAGATTTGATGAACCCACAGAGAATTATGACCTAATTCTGCAGTTCTCCTCAGCTATACAGAGCATATTAGAATATTTCAGCTAATTGTTTTGGTTTTATGGTCAACAACTTTACTGTAATAGTTCAGTAACACTGCTCATCAGTTTCCAGCAGCAGTAGGAAGCTGTAAAAAGCTCCAATAAAAATGTTGCACCCTACCAGCCTAGCACCAGACAGCTGACTGACAAGGTTAGCAACTCCAACATATTTGATCATTTAGATAGCTGAAGAGGCTAAGGCTATGAGTAGGTGTTGATGGAGACTAACAGAGTTGAAAGGAAAGTGAATATCAGACTCTAATGCTGCTTCATGTATACTGGATATGTAACCATGCTAACACATAAGCTAAAACTACTGATACCATGATAATATGTCTATGTTCTGTCCTTAGCTTGTTCCTCAGGTGGATACAATATTAATAAAGGAACTTCTAAAAGACACCAATCCACAATATAAATGAAGAAGAAGAAAAAATAAGAATACATATGTTTCTTAATATGTCTAGAGAGTTCAGTGAATGGTTTGAAAGGTATGAAAATGATGTGAATAATATCCTATGTCCTTCACAGTCACCAGATCTTCAGATTTTACAGAATGTGCTTTGAGAGCTATGTCCCAATTTCATTCAAATCTTTTGAAATGGAGTCTACAGCCGCCTCCATCTTCTCAAGGTGACATGTTTTCATACTTGTCAGGAAAATCTCAACAATGCCACCAAATACCATGTGGGCTGCTTAAGAATATAAAAATCTTTAAGGAATCTTTAAAGCACTGCCACCAAACTTGGTTTATTACTCCTAAAATGAGGACAGTACCGCAGCCATCCCAAAAAGCCTTCACTAAATACACAGGCTGGATGTGAATATGATTAGCCTTATTTAGCTCGCCTCGTCTCTTGCTCACTTAGTGACCTGTCACATGGAAAATTTGTGAAGACCAGCTCGCTTCAAAACAGCTTCAAAATAATTAGATGCTTTGGAGTTCTGTCAAAACACTCCAACAGCAATTAAAACTTGAATATGCTTCAAAAACACCTAAAGGTGACATTATGAAGCTTGTTAAATTGTTAAATGCCAGTTGGAAATTTGAAAATACCATATAGACATGAAATATTCAGGCAAACAGCAAGAGTATGTCTGCAGTAAACAAACCGTGTCAGTCAGACTTACATCTCTTCCTATAGTTTTCTCTATCCATACCTATCTCTCTCCATTATCCTTTCTGTCTCAGGCTCCTACTTTCTCTCTCAATTAAATCACCATGACCTCCTTCCTCAACCTCGCTGCCCCCCCACCCCCCACCGAGTCAGGTGTCAGCTCTTTACCAAGCTCCAGCGCAACGTTGCGTGCTGGTATGTGTGTAAGTGTGATCAGCCTGCCAGCAGCCAGGTAAAAATAGGTGCCTTATTTATTCTATTAGGACCTGTCATTTTAAACAAAGAAGGCAGCGGAGGAAGTCTCGCTTCAGGGGTGAGAGAGTGGAGCATAGGAGGATGAGGAGGAGGAGGAGGAGGAGGAGAGGAGGAGGGGAAGGCGAGCGATGAGGAAGAGTGAGAAAGACATGGGTGAAATAATTCGGAACTGGCCCTGACCTCTGTGGCCTCTCTACACTAGCACGAAGCACGCACACATATCAGATTAGCACCAGCTGCCCTGTCTGGTTACCAGCTGAGAATTACACAACAGTCACTGCTCATACCAAACAAGGCATCTCTAGTTGTGTGTGTGTGTGTGTGTGTGTGTGTGTGTGTGTGTGTGTGTATGTCTGTGTGTATGTATGTATTTATATTTATATATATGTGTGTGTGTGTGTGTGTGTGTTTGTCTTATTTTGTGTATGAGTATAATAGCAGTGGTGGTCTCCAAGATATGATATACATAACAAATAAACATGAAGACATTATGCATAGTGACCAATGAAAACCATGAACTGTATCTCAAAGTGTTTCCTGAAAACTGCATTTTTACAAAGTTGAATGAAACACAGTAAATTAAGCACAAATGAAGATACATTGCTGTGATGAAACTACAGCATACTGCTCTTAATTACAAGCAGTGAAAACGGTACAGAAAGGCACAGTTCTGTTTAGAAATGTTCCAAATTACAGCATAGAAATACACAGTGTAAATAATAATAATAATACCAAAAACACCTAAATGAACTGTATATCCCCTCTAATTGGCTGGGTTGTTTTTTTCCAATCGAGTAAACAGTTCATGAACAATACTTTTTCTTTCTTTATTGATGTATTTCTTTATTGGTTTCTTTCTTTCTTTCATTCTTTTATTACTTGCATGTGTTTGAATAGCGGAGGAGGTGGTGGTGGGGTTGATGGTGGGTGATAATTCAGAGCTCTAGCTTTTACCAAGGTAAGAGATTCAGGGCTGATTGGTTGTTTGAATGTCATTGGTCTGGCTGCTGTGTCTACTCAGATTATGTGGGATTCATGCTTAATTGAAAACTGCAAAGAAAGTACATTTAGGCTGATAAGGGATTCACATTGTTGGTGGTGTGATGAATTTTGTTGATCACCCATTCCTAGTGGGAAACCATATATACATACATATGCATCTGATGACTATTATTTGGGTTAAAAGGGCTCATTAAGGAACAAAGCAACTGAATAACAGGGTTAGTTTTATTTTACATTAACAATATATTACTAGATTGACAGAAATCGCAGAAAATATGATAAGCGTCATCTAACAAGCCTTTCACTTCAGACTGTACAATCTACAGTACATGGTCAAGGTCTACAAATGTTTGGTCAGAGTGTTGAACTTCCCTGCCAAAGCCATACTTGTCTAATATGTTAGCTCTAATACCTGAGAGTAAAGCCCAAAAAGTAATCATAGATCGAGGCTGTTCATAGAATGATTGTGTATTTTCTCCCAACATGGCTGTCCGTAACCATTGGTAACTACTTCCAGAAGAAAAATGGCTGTACGTAAAAATAAATAAAACGGTTCCATTGTGACTTGTTTTCGATATTAACCCTTACATATTGTCCATATTCTGATGTGTCACAGTATCCCCTTCATAATTAGGCTCTATATCAAATTTCTGGACCACAAAACATAAACTAATACCTCATCAATCACTGATAAATGGGTAGTTAATTCTTAATGAAGCTTTCAGAGAGCAGAGAGACTGCACTCAAGTTTTTAGGCTTTTCTTTAATGAAGAAAAACATTTATAATCACACTATAAAGTGCTCCTATGTTACATAAAGCAGAAGAATGTAAGGACATTAATGAATTGTATAAAATGTTTAGAATACAACATTTTTTGGAGTGATTTTGAAAAGAAATACGGTTCAAACACTGCAGAAATGTGTATTAGCAGCACAAAATGTGTTTTAAAAGTTAAGATATTTCCTTTTTTTGTATATTCTGGATAACATTAGGAGAAGCCATCAAATAAATGTGACCCTGAACAGTATGTACGGGTAATAAGCAATAAGAAACATGGAGGAATGATAGATATTCTGCAGTATTCAGCAAGGAGGACTTTGTGTCTGGAAGACATGAGTCATTTGTGTGGGCTACCGAGGTAAAATAAGGTTCAGTACTTTCTAACAAATTACTAAGATACAGAGTGGGTTTTTATCACTTAGTGTTCTAAGAGGCTCCTACAATACTAATGCACAGTTGATAAGTGAATCATGATCCCAGTAATTATCATGTCATACAATAAAAGGAGATCAGAAAACTTTGCTCATAATACATACATGATACTTTCATAATAAGTTCAATAATCGGAGTACAATAACAATATATCTCATCTGTAAAAATAATATTTCTTATTTCTACTGATGCTTTGCTGATCTTTCTCAGATCACTACTTAAATACAAAGAAACAGCACGAAAATGTTGAACTGTCTAGTATCAGACATGTTAATGAAATCTGTTAGACTCAGCAAACAGGTGAGTCGTCTGCATACAGAATGACTTCTCACTCTACAACTATCATAAAGGTTGTTCTAAGAAAAACATGAAACATTTTCAAAGCCGGGTTTTTGGATAAAAAAAAAGAAAAGAAAAGTAAATCATGCATTTTACACTTTCATGTTTGATTGCTGGCAGACTTCCTTACTGCTTCTATCAGCACATTACTACGTTTCTTGCCGTATAACCACCACAAAACTGTTGATCAGTAGAAACCAACAACAGACCCTGTTAGCATGCAAACAAAAAGCTGATTCACTTTGCTCTCTAGTGCTACTAGTTGTCAAACTCAACATAAAGGTAGCTTTCAAGTAGCTAGTAATATTGTGGTGTATATGGGGTTGGTAATGTATTGTCCTTTCAGCTGCTAGATACTAGAATGCCTATGATTTATATGTTAGGCTGTGTTGGTGCTTATTTTGTGCTCTTGTTGGGTGATGCTTTGTTGCAAAGTGTGTTTTCATAACTCGCTGTAAATCAATGTCAGTATAATAGCTCTTTGTCTTCCTACACTGATAACCTTACTGCTACAGACTGCTCCGGTGTCCTCTACTCTACCCCCTTTTAAAAAGTGTAGTAATGTTGAAAGTAAGTTTCAGAGGGAATGTATCTGTTCAAATATGAAAGAGAACATGAGATACACAGAATGAGAGGAGGAGGAGCTGGATTCATGTATTGTATAATGATGAGGGGGTGCTGGTTATTATAAGGATCTATCTGATACTTAGAATATGATATAGAACAGAAAATGTGTGGTAATTCATATTGTTGTGTGTCCGTTTAGGTTGGTCTGTGTCATCATCGGTGTTCATCATTTCTGTACTGAAGTGTTATTCTCTGAATGAGACTTTGACTACCTGCTGTCCTGCCCACGTTTTACAATCCAATATTCTTTTCAGCTCTGTTTTCTTACTTCTACTTTTTGACTGTTTTTTTCCAACACCTTTAATTAAAGTTAGTTGAGCCAAGTATCTCCAAGTATTAGTCATAATATAATTTAGGAATGTTTGGATGTGTTTTTGCAGAATGTTCAAAACAGCATTGAGTCTCTCTTCAACCTCAACATGAATGATAAACTGTGGTTCCATAGGTCATTTGATCACAGTTCTGCTTTGGCAGCTATAATTTCAGTGGCAAACATCTGGATTCATAGCCGATCCTCATTAATCAAAGATGCATGGATTGGTCCTGATCTCAAGCCCGTCTTCTGGCTTATGCTACTAGTTTCATCCATAACCTTCTCATTTTTTTGACTTACTTACTTGATGACTGCACACACAATCCCTGTATCCTGTTTTTTGTGGGTCATATTTAGGGCTGGGTATCCTTTTTAAACAATTACAATACCAGTACCAATCCAAGTACCCTTAAAGTGATACTGATACCAATTGAGTACTTCATTCATTACCCATCATGTCACAACTCCTCCACATCTAAATGATTTGATTTTTGCACAAATGCATTTTGAAAGTCTTCAAATTATTAATATTCATTAAATACAAAATGCTCAAAATGAGTAGAAAGTCAAATAGTCATATTTTCTAGCTTTGGGTGCAAAAACGATGGATTGTAGGTATTTTTTGACGTGAGCAAGACTATATCATAATACTGACATTAAACACATGTAACTGTTTGTACATGATTACACACTAGTGTGAGCAAACAAACTGCTGGGTCACTCCATCAGTGGTCACCAGTAGTTTCTAAGGATGATGACGAGAATCAGTGCCCAGTAGGGTGCCCCTCACCTCGTGAGGTTTAATGATGTAATGTGCCCATTCCAAATCAGCAGGACACACCTTTTATAAGTAACCTGGCTATCATTAAAGTCATTTTTTACAAAAAATATATCCATCTTCTTTGATGCCCGTCCACCAGGGGGCATCCTAGGTGACCGGTTAGCTCACCTATGCTGGAAAACTGACCTGTTAATATAAGTTGGTCTATTGCTGGTGTGGCAAAACATTAGATTAGAATTCAAATGTGTTTCTTGTGGGGTTTTTTTGCTGAATGCAAGCATTTTCTGAATCACAGATACTCACATTGCTGTAACTGAATTTTGACGATTTTTCTTTTTAATTATTTATTTATTTGAATCTCTTCAGACCTCTGTAATGTTGAAAAGAAGGGTGTCTGGGTACATGAGATAAGAACTGGAAATCCACCGTAGACAAATTGAAAGAATATGCCTTCATATAGAGATTAATGCTCTTAAAATCAGTAAAATATTCAGTGAAAGATTCTACAAAATATAAGTAAAAAAGCACCAGTTCTGGTCACAGTGTGGTTAAGAAGTAATTATTGATTCTCTAGGAAATATGTGATTTTCTTTTTCCCCCTATAAGATGGAGCTTTAAACAGTGTACTATTTCTTAACACCAAATCTTATACAGGGCTTCCTGGGAGGAAATCTTACTAAAGTTTACTTTAGGAGATTGAGCATCTGTTTTTAGCGGCCTGTGTAGACATTTAAAAGCCTCTGCTCATATCATTTTTTATCTGACCTCTTTTTTTCTCTCCTGTCAAACCTACTGTTGTAAGAGACAGGTGAGGTCAGAGAATGACAGTAAAGCATGAGTCCAGTCCAGCCTTCAGGGGGGAAAAAAGATGAGGGGAGGGTGGCTAGGGCAGAGAGGAAGGTGAAAGAGGTGAAGAAAAGATTGGAGTCATTAGACAAAAGATGGACAGAGGAGCCGGATAAAGAAAATGAACAAAAATGAAGGATCTGACGTCGGCCAGACAATTTGAAGATGATAGAAAAGAACAGAGGGGAAATTGAAAAGAAATAAAAGTTAAGGAAGCAGAGAATGTGAGAGGAGCAGATTATAACGACGAAAGAATGAGCCTGACAGGGAAGGAGGAGGAGGAGGAGGAGGAGGGATAGAAGAGATGTTGTGGAGAGGAGGTGAATGCTGGAGCAGCTGTGATACGGAGGCAGTGGGAAAGATCTGAGGTGGTGTGGGAGGAGGTGTTGGAGGAGATGTCATCTGCCTCTCCCAGGAAGAGGCTGGGTGATAAATGTCTTCTGCTTGTTCAGTTACCAGACAATTACAGACAGACGTGTAACAGATGCTTGCAAACTCCAAAACGTCTTTTCTGATAGTGTGTGTGTGTGTGTGTGTGTGTGTGTGTGTGTGTGTGTGTGTCTACAGTTTCCACGTCCGCATGTGTGAATCACTTTTCCTTCTGTATTTGTTTACGCCTGTATCAAGTATAAGTGTGTGTTTGTGCTTTTGTGAGCATTTATAAATGTGCGCCAGTGCGTGCATATGTGTGTGTGTTTGTGTGTGTGTGTGTGTGTGTGTAAGATTCTGCAGCAGAGGGATAGAACAGAGTTTCATCCAACTTGTCACATCTAACGAAGTGGAACTGCTCCAGCAGCTAAAGTTGAAGTTGGAGATGAGAAACAGATTGTCCGGCTGCTCCGCCGCAAAACTCGTCGGAACACGAGCCTCGTCAGCACAATCACACACAACTTGCCTCACCAGAACTGGCAGGGCCCAAGGGTGCGTATCGGTTTACATGCAACAGGATTACAGAAATCTCATTACCGCAGGATTATTTGAGAACAAAGACAGACAAAGAAGCATGTTACCGCTACCGAGAAATCACTAATCAAATGGTAGATACTTAGAGATTATATAGCGGTGCCTCTCTACATACACTGCTGCAGGGAATGGATCAATCATTGTTTTTTGGGTTGTTTTTTTTGTCCAATCCAGAAATTCTGATCTTTGTGTACTAGCCAAAAGTCAGAGAGGAGCTGTGGTGTGTGTGGTGGATCAATTTTCTGTTTTGAATATTTAACCAAGACCACATTCTTTCTCTGACCTGTAATTATGTGGTT
Source organism: Scomber japonicus (assembly GCF_027409825.1). Classification (NCBI taxonomy): domain Eukaryota; kingdom Metazoa; phylum Chordata; class Actinopteri; order Scombriformes; family Scombridae; genus Scomber; species Scomber japonicus. The sequence goes on from NC_070589.1 coordinate 7,906,946, forward strand.
GAGTGTCCCAAACATAACCATGAAAATGTTAATCAGTAGGAGAAAAATAAATGAAAGAAGTTGCTGGTGAATATTTTGCAAATGTGATCAGTATGAAGATTTTGCAATAGGAAAAGATATCTAGCCACGTAGGAACTGCTGTAGTTTGGCCTGTCACGATAACTACTATGATGTATCGTCTCAGAAATAATTACAATAAACAATATTATTGTCACTACACTACACACAGACTGCCATTATGGTTGGGGACAGAGTTATTTACCTTTAATTCTTCTGCAGTCTCCACTCAGGACGTACACAGTGAGGAATGGAGACATGAATATTCTCTTAGCTGCTAATGTGAAGTGTGGCAATATTGAGGTAAAAAATAAATGATGTATCATATGATAAGTCCATATAAAGACATGATGATGTTGATAATTACATTATTGTACAATAAGTTGATAACATGATTATTGTGGCAGGCTTAGAAAGCCAACATGGTCACAATGACAATGCTAACATGCTGATAGAAGAAGAGGTAAAATATTAGAACAGCAAGAGCTTTTCTACAGCTAATGCTTCTGTTTGTAACATTTACACAAATGTATTCAATGACGAATCAGCTGTGTTTTGTGTGTATATACAGTGTGTGTGTGTGTACATGTACACTTTGGGATACATGATCAAAACTGGTAAAATGTGTCATTTAACGTATAAGCCAGTGACATAAATAAGAAATATGTCATCCTCAAATAAAGGATGTCATAAAAGCAAATGTAATCAGGTAGTGGCATCAAGGTTCTGTTTGCTCAAACAGCTGTAACTTTAGTTATCGTTCCTCACTTATATGTCACAATGATGAACCACCAAGTCATAATTACTGGATACAGTAATGAGAGTTTAATCTGACATCTGTTTAGTATGTTAAATGATGATTATATGATCAGTCTATTGTCATTTCTTTACTTTTGGTATGTCTGTGTGATTTAATAATACATGTTGCTGCCACTGAATGTAATGTTAGGAGACAAGGTTGCAAGATGTGAGTTTGTGCTTGTAAAACACTGGCAGGCGACAAGAGTCATGTGGTAGCATAGCTGATGACTTAATGACTCATTCTTATCATATCACCTTATTTACTGTTAAAAGTGGTGAGATGGCACGTCTTAGTGTGGGTGCAAGATGTTTTGATTGGCAAACGCAGGAACACAGCACAGCAGCTCACCAGTTTGTCTTATGTTTTAATTGTATGTGTGTGTGTGTGTGTGTGTGAGGGGGTTCTATCTATCTCTCTACTTGTAAAACATACACTTTGTCATTAATTGAATTTACACATTTGGATTTATGATAATGTTAACCTGGCAAGCAAGGCATGATTTGTGAAGTATACATAAATATGCCTCAAAGTAAACTCATTAACATGAAGTAGCTGAGCATTAGTGGCATGAATAGATGTAATTCCACTGTCAGGTTTATACACTGCAAAAACAAATCATTAATTTAGTTTGTTTTTATATAATTTAGTCTCCTGCCTCAGATGATGCAGGGAAATACTTTTACAGTATAGTTTCATTTTTAGTTGATTTTTAAGGCAAATAACAGAAAAGGTCATATTAAAACACATTCTAAAATAGTTAAGTCACTTTTTATTACATTCATACACTGTTTATCTGCTTATTACATCAGTAATATTTGATCTTTTACAGTTCTACATAGATTTAACATTAATCTAACGTTATCACAGAACCCTTAAATAATCATTAATATTTTTAGTCATGCTGCCAACAAAAATCTTTCATCAGATTCTGATTAAATATTTTATTCAGACTGTGAAGCGCTCATAGGGCATATATGATATTCACAGGCATGTACAATACACTGTTAAGGCATGGATGCTTATCCCATATGTTCCCATGCTCACTCAGAATCATACATACACACACACACAGACACACACACACACGCAGACAGAAAAGAGCAGGCAGCCTTAAATCCCCTACTAGACATCTGTGAGTCATTTTCCTTGTTCAGCAAAACAGCCAACCATTTTAGACAGGTTTATTTCATCAAAAGTAGAAGCCTAAAAGATATCATAGGGAATGAATAGTCTGTCTGAGTCAGCTTAGTGTTTGATAACTAGAGGCATTTTAAGTTTTAAAGGAAAGGATGGGTTGTGTAAGGAGATGTTTGCTGCCAAAGAATGCAGTATTTTGGGGGCCACATTTTTGTTTTCTCAGCTCCCTGTAAACTCGAATAAAGTTTGGTCAAATATCTGCATGTTACACATTGAAAGCTTTAATGTTGTGTTGTACATGTTATATCATGCATATCATATCTACCTATGGATAAACACAATCAAAGTGGCTTAATATATAGTACACAAACAGTAGAGGCGTTGATGGTGTGACACAACAATATCATCCTGTAATGTGAGATATGAGGGTTTATCTCATCTTCTGCTCTCAGGGAAAAGAGCAGTTAGATTCCAGCCATGTTTGTTTGGTTAGAAGTAACAGCTGTAGTAAATAGTAGATCTAGCTGTCATCTGGCTCTGATTGTACCATGGTAGTCAGCTCAGACCTAGAACAACTCTTGCCCACCTTTCCATGACTGTACCTTTTTATGGAGATCGGCAAGATGCATTTTCGGAGCAACATCCCCACCTTTAAACGGTTGTGTAAAAAGAGCTGTAGTTACCATGCCAACACACAAAGCCACACTAGTAATAGAGAAATCAGATCAGAGACACAACAGCAGTACTTTAATCTGACCTTTTGTGTTACATATTAGTGGTTATTATTATTATAATTGTCAAAACTTAATGAATGAGCCTTTGTATGTCTGTTGTATTGTCAGAGCAACCTCACACACAATCTGCTTTTCTTCAACTGGAGCAAAATATTCTGTGAGACAAAACCCACCATCCTTCCACCTTCACCTCTAATCTGAAATACACTACTCATGGAAGAACAGGCGGCATGCCGGTTGTGATTCATTATGTATCGTAGCCCACCTTGTGTTCAGTATTTTCTAATCATGTCCTACAAGATCTGTTTCACTCCAGCCACTTGAACATCCACTCTTCTCCACACAAATTAAATTCCACACTCAGCCAGTCAAGGTCATCCCACAGATGAAATTTAAACATTTTATTTTCCTTGGCGGGAACATGTGGAGGAGGAGATGGAGGAGTGGAAGGGCGACAGGCCACGCATCGTCATCGCTCTCCCTCTCTTTTCTTCTCTTCCCCTGTTATTATTATTCTTGGTTTTGCTCTGGCTAGAAAAGGAGCATTTTGACCCGTTCACTGTCTTTTCTTTTCCAAAGAGTGAGCTTTTTAATATGTCTTTTTCTTCTTCTTTTTTTATTTCATTTTCTCATCTCAACCCCCTTCCTCTTGAAGTCCTGCCTGGAGGGAATTCTCATTGTTGCATTCTTCACACTCCTGCATTTTTCTATCATCTCTTTTTGTGCCTGTACTTATATGGTTCTCTCTTTGTGTTTGTGGTGACAGATAAGACAGCAGAGAGAACCTTTTTTGTTCAGACCTGGCTGCTCTCATGACATACTTGATCAATTTCTTACGATTTCAATCTTGTGTTTTTAGTAATTGATCTTATACAAATTAAACTTCCAGTGGAGTATGAATGATTGGATGCCTGATGAAGTGATGAATGATACATAACTTACATTATGGTTTTGAAAACAGTCATGTTTCATTTTAAGCCAACTGGTGTACAGGGCTGTTTTGATTGTATATCCAAGTAAGATACCTTTTCATCAATTTCATATGAAAGCAACACTACTCACATTTGTGGTTCATACCTGAAAATACTGTAGTGATATGCAGGTCATCTGATTTAAATGTATGTCTTGTTTGCGGTTCTAGCCTGAGAAGCTAATGACCAGCTAAGCCATTAACCAGTCCAATAGATTGTTAGGTTAGACATGAGTAGACACCTTGGTTGAATGTATAGTGGACTTCTCATTTCCCACCACTGGTGTCGGCCTCTCAGTTATGAGCACTAGCATACCATTGGCTTGCCTCAGCAACTTCTCAGTAGTCTTTCTTTTAAGATATATAGGCAGCATTTTATATGTTTGATCCTTTTTTAAAAATATATGTATGTCTTGTTTTTTGCTCTTTTGTATATAACTGTTAAATTCCTTCCTTCCTAAATTACTTTTTAAGCTCAATTATGATATTTTAAATAATGAACTTTATTGTTTGACTGTAAAAGTGTTTGAGAACTACATTTGAGGTATCACAGTTAAAATGTATGTACATATTCTGCATATATAAGCTTATCGGCCGATATATCCATATTGGAACTTTATCGGCCCCAAAAATCCAGCATCGGTCGAGCTCTAGTCTTACTCTGTGCCATAACTATGAGTGCAGTGGAAGTTTAGGCAAAATGGCAAAAAGCTTACTACAGTCAGTGTACACTGTGAGATCAAAACCTCTTTCTGTCAAATTTCTGAAAGGTCATGAGAATTATAAACGACTAAATGCTTTTCCGAACACTAAAAGTGTGACCGTTACCTTGACCAAGCCCAACCTTGATTATTGTGCCTGGTGTGACATACACATGCTTCTTCTGAGCTGTGCTGCTGCTGCTCTGTCGACGCAAACTAAATAAAGAAGAAAGGTTTGAAATGCTGCCTCTCTCTGAGTCACATAATGAAATGTCAATAACACTGCAGGGAACACATACAGTACCAGTCAAAAGTTTGGACACGCTTTCTCACAATTCCAATGAATGGAAGGCTGTGTCCAAACCCTTAAAAACACACACACACACACACACACATATATATATATATGAAAGAATAGAAGATCTAGTGTGTGAGCACTACTCCGTCTTAAATATTAAAACCCTGCTGTGCACACTTCCCACACCACATTAAAGCATTTGTCTGTTGCTCTGCTCCCCCACCTCTAACTCCACAGTACCACACCATATCCTATCAGTCAACCCAATTTCCTCAACTAGCCGCTTCCTCCACGACAATCTAGCGCGCTGACACTGATGAGCGAACAGGCCATTTGTCCTGTACTGCATGGTCTCTCTGCTTCTGAGCTCAAACTATTTTTGACTTCTTTTTCTCATTTATAAACCCCCTCTCTTTGTCACCCCCTTTTTTTTGCTTAGCACTTAGCTGTGTGTATTCATAGTAGAAGGAAAAACAAATGTGTGCTGTTGACTTGTTTTACTGGCCCAATTACAGCTAGAAACACATCATCCCAGCCTGAATAGCAGTTTATTGAGTTTTCCTCTTTACAAGTTTATAGATGTGGGCTTTGCTGCTTTTCTTTCTTTCTGATGATATTGAAAAGTAAATTTGTTGGATGGATTTGGATGAGAAACACTGTTGTTGTTGTTGTTATAGGCATTTTTCTATAAATAGCATTAATTTCACAGTGGATTTATACACGCTGGCAAACCACAAGAGTTTGTTGGTTGGACCAAGCGTTCTCTTCCTCTTATTAATTTGGGATTAGGCTAACCCTGTCTGTGTACTGTGCTTGGCTAGTATGCTCATTCATTTAGGATAGTGTGTGTGTGTGTGTGTGTGTGTGTGTGTGTGTGTGTGTGTGTGTGTGTGTGCTTTGAAGGCATTTTCTCAACTTCCAGAGTCTAGCTGGTCTATGATTTAATGAGGACACGTGACCCAAATGCCTTTCCCATGGAGAGACAGACAGACAGTGAGAAAGAAAAGAGTGAGGGAGAAAAAAGAGAGACAGAGATATCAAGGACAGTTGGGGAAATCTGTAAACTCAGCTGGGACGTCTTAGTGGTAAATCTATCCCCCGTCCCCTAGTGTCTTCACAAATGTCTAAAAGCAGCAGCTTTGCCAGCTTTGTAATCTGCTGCTTGACTAGAGTCCATTTTTAATTTGCAATCAAGGCACATTACTGAGCTGTGTGTGTTTTTTGATGTTGTAAATTCTCTTTCTCACATGGGATTTGTGTATGCATCAGTGAACCTGGGTAATAGCACTGCCTCTTTTATGTTGCATTGTAATGATTATCACATATCAAAATCCAAGTAGAGGGATACAATCTGGTAGTTACATGTTGGTTTGTTGTAAGAATCGGTTTATTACTCACCAACAGAGTGAAGCACAATTACTTTGTAGTTATGTTGGACTTTGAATCAGATGAGGGAGTGTATGGTGAAGCATATGGGTCGATGACATATTTTTTGTGTCCATGTGGTTTAGTCAAGTTTAAAGGGGTTAAAATTTGAAAACAAATATGAATAACTTGCACACATTATTTGTGGACCCAGCATAACATTTCTTCTTTTGATCCATTTTATATTAGAGGATTACGGCAAAAAATGTCTAAGTGGTGTAACCATTAATACTTTGTACCAAATAATTAAACTTGCTTAAAAACACTAAATTCTTAATAAAACACCATATCAACTAGTTTGGCATGATCTTACATTATAACTTTTATATTAAATAAAGCTAATGGAATACTATTGTTCTAAATATTACATTTCATCTGGAGAATCATGGAGATCAGGAAACATTTTTAAAAAAGTGTTTTAACTGAAATAATTATTAGTATAAGTCTTAAACACACTGTAGGTTGATAAAATATTGGATATTTATCATTCTTTTGTGGTTTCACCATTTGACCATCTTCAGGAGCATTCAGTCTTTGGTAATAAAAATGGTGCAAATGTCATTTCAAATGAAATAAAACCAACAAAAACTAACTGTATTAAATGTACATTTTAACAAACCTGATGCTGCCTTTAAACTATTTGAATTGATCATCTTACTAACCCTTATTTATCACTGACCCATATATATTAATCATCATTTACAGATGAGGCCTCCAATGTATTGTAATGTACTGACAGTGTCAAGAAAAAATCAAAATGTATGAGCTTTATAAAAGTAGAATTTATGGCTGTTCTCGTATTGGATTAAATTAGATTGCACACATGTTCCTTATTAAGTGCTTCTGGGGATATTTTTACTTTTAGGGCATTTTTTATATAAAACTGTATAAAAGTGAAGAAGTGTCACTGTAATAAGTTAAGAAGACTGACTGGAGGGTTACTAACATGGCCTTTTTAGTAACAATATACAATAACATCCCCATCCCCTATGTAAGTTGTAACTGCTTTTCTTTAATGACATTTACCGCCTCATCAACAGTTGTCAGCTTGGTGATGGTACAGCCATGTTCCTGACACTTTATCTCACAGCATCTCTTCTATTGTGGCAAGAAATGGGCTCCACATACATCTAAGTCTCTTCAACTTGTAAATGGTGTACTTATGTCAATTTTGACTGCTGCTGTCCCTCAAAGGAAATCTATGGAACAGATTGCTTGTATCTGAGAGAAACCCCTGGATAAACACAGAAACAAACCATATGTTATGTCTTGTTTTGGGCACAAAGACAGGAGACCAGGACAAGAAGAGAAACAGCTGGAGATCAGCTCTGAGATGTCACACGCACAAAACAGAGTCAGAGTAAATTGTTACAAAATGATTTGTTTAAAAAAAAGAGACACAAACTGCAGAAATACTCCAGCTATCAAGTTTGTAAAGAATGTTTTTTTATAAGCTTCGAAGTTTAGTCAGTGACCGGAGTGGTGGAGGCCAGAAACAACAAAGAAACAGCAGCTACCAGATTGTCTTCCTCTACTGGAGCTCACCAAGCAACTTTAAACCAAGGAAACAAATAAAGGCTATTCTGCACTAAAAAGACAGCAACTTTGAAAGATACCCACTCCATTTTGCTACACAGACTTCTCAAGATTCACAGTTTCAGACAAACTTTGATATACATTTTTGTGCAGGATGAGGGCAGTAGATTTTTGCCTCCATCTCTTTCAAGAATACTTTCAGAGTCAGTTTGGAGAGTAAGAGCTGTTATAGTGATTAAGACCTAGTTCTTTTTTAGAATATACTACTGTATCCTTTAAAGTACAATAGAAATTAGATACCAACCTACAGAGTTGCATTGTAATTTGAATGTCCTGTTCTCTTCTTTGAAAAAGAATTCAAGTTTATTTGATTTTTACAGCACTTTAAAAAGCAGACAGACTTTGCACCAAAGTGCTTCACAAAGGCAGGCATGTATATGCACACATAGGCATAAAAGGAGTAAAATTAAAATTAAACCAAATGTAAGCACAAATTTAAATCCCAAAGAAATCCAATAGTCGATCTAGGTAGCGTTTAAAAAATGATGATACCAACACCAATCCAAGTACCCTTAAAGTGATACTGATACCAGTTGAGTACTTCAATCTATACTCATTGCACATTTTATGCACTTGTTTTTATATGGTGTAACAGTCATGTAGTGTAACTAGACTTTAGAGTGTTTAGGTGGTATCTTGGCTGCTGTATTGCTTAACGCGCTAACTCAAATTCATCACGACTTCATCACCACAGATGGGTTGTAGCTGCTGTGCCAGTGGACCAATCACATGTTGCATTAAACTGAAGAACACTTGCGTTGATTGGCTGTGAGCAAGTTCATACAAATAGTCAGATTTTCTAGCTCTGACTGCCAGAAGGATGAATTGCAGGTATTGTTTGACAGTAGACATGTTGATACTACTTGGTATGGATTTATTTCGGTTGATACCTCAAAGGTATCCAGTACTGATACCCAGCCCTAAAAGTGAGTCTTTAGATGCATGTTAAGAGTATCAGCAGACTCAGCCTGTCTAATGGCCTCTGGCAGGTTGTTCCAGAGCTGAGGGGCCGCTACAGAAAAGGTCCCCAGCCAACATGCTCAGGTGGGAGGATCTGAATCAGAATTACTACCCAAAAGGAAAACATCTTATATTTTTTGGTTTCATGATTGTGTTCTCTTCTGTGCATAAACCACAAACCACTATATGGACACATAGACAGGATGCACAGAGTCAATCAAAATATTATATTCAAAACAGCATGTGCATGAATCAGTGACATCACTGTTTTGTCATAGATTGGCAATGACACAGCCATACAGCCGACTGAGACGCAACACAAAAAGAGCCACGGCCCTTGTAGCTGTAGACACATTAGCTATCTTGCTAATGTGTTACAGTTCAAACAAGGTCATATGTCTTGCTCTGCACTTCGGTTTGCTGATGTAGCTCCAGAGAATGCTGCACAAGTTTGTTTCTACAGTGTCTCCTCGTTCCCCCTGCTGGCTCAGCTGTCAATCACACAGACAGCAGCACGCCCACTCCAAAGGCCTTTTTAGAAAATCACTTTGGCATGCTTTGTGACAGCAGGAATGGATGTTTAATTGTGTTTTCAGTTGATCTTTAAAGTCCACAGGAGTGCGATACCCTTGTCCCCACAAAACAGTATCCCAAGTGACAAATTACTGGAAGTGGATTTCACAAAGCAAGCAAGCAGATAACTGGTAAACACTGTCTGACATGAGTTAAGCACTTTGTCACTTCAAACAAAGATAAAGTGCACTGTATGCAATTGAAAAGAAAGTAGATTGAACGTACGCGGGGCAAACAACAGTGTGTACTTGTATGAAACACCCCAAAAACTAAAGATATGTGGTTTTTCATTGTGAAAAGAAAGATAAAGAAATGCATGAATATAATAAAAAACAAACAAAAAAGGGGCTGATGTGATTTTAAAAGCTAAATTTGAAGAGTGTACTTTTTCTTTTTTTTTGGCTTAATACATAAAACCTGACCTTGTGTGATAGAACAAGATCAACAAAAATAGATGCAGTATGTGAAATCTCTTCACATTATATTATACACATGGAAACACATCAAAGAATAAGAAGGCTTTCCAAACACTTTGATATGAAGATCCCCCAGATAGATAAACATAAGAACTGGATAGAAACCCATCTGATTATGTATTATTGAGTATGAATTGGCAAAGAACCTTGCAACTGCAGAGATTGAACATCAGAACAACACATTCCACAGTATGATGCTTTAACACATACTAGCCTACTACATGGTATATTTGACTGTTTCTGTCACAGATAGGTTAAATCTAACCAGAGGCTGTCTCCACTCATTCCCTGGGACATTTGATGTTGCATGAATGGAGTTAACTGTTGTTTTAGTATTCAGGGCTCTATTCCCTCTCAGCATGCAGCATGTACTGTATGAGGAACATGACCTGCACATTTTTTCTCTTTATGCGTTAAATCCAGCAGTGATTAGACAGAAGACCTCACATCCATAGTAAAATGCTGACAAATTGGTAACTGGAATTAATTGGACTGTGTTCCACATCCTGCATGTAAATTGGAGGCATTGCTTTGGCAGAAAGGTTGCTATTGAAGCCTGTGGACAGAGAGAGTGTAAACACGTCTGTAACAATGTGTTTGGACAAGGTGGTTAACCAGTGGGTCTGTTTCACTGATTAACATTATGATTAATACAAAAAAAAGAGAAGCATATGCATCAACAGAAACTCTTTAAGCTGATTCATCAGCTGTCACACTCTAAATGCATTACAACATCATTTCACAGCCTTTTTCTATCCATTTTGCATAATATAATTAGATTTTTTTGCAGCCCTCTTCATAATCAGCACACTCGCTGTGTTCCATAGTTGAAAATATTGCCAAGTCAGGCCTCCATGCACCCGTTCACCACATGTAGTCTGTCCCTGTGCTTACTCCTCAATCGCTCCTTTTATTTCAGCTTTTCAACCGCAGTTCTAAAAAGAGTGGAGATAGTTAGTTCCACCCTTTTAAGTGTCTAGCTGACACACTGCAGTTGAGCATTCTGATGCTTTTCAAAGTCAGCCTCAGATGGAGGGTCAGTATTGGACTTCATGCTCAGGTGAAGTCTGGTTTCTCCTTTTTGATAAAGCGTAAATATATTGATCAAAGATATCGATTTAGATAGCTTTTAAAACACAGTACGGTATTTGTGAGCCAACAGACATGCCTGTTATTTTCTGAGTGTGCCCTCCGTGTGAGGAAGGATCACACAAAATAACAAGAAGGGAATATTAAGAGAGCAGTTGATTGGTATTCTGTTAGATTCACAGAGGTCGATGCAATTTCTAAAGGGTCAGTTTTGTTTGGAAAATCCTCTGCGTCTATACACAAGTGCAAATATGTGCAGGTATGGTAAAGGGAATCATTGGTGGGGAAGAGAAAATTGAATTAACTTGTTATCTATAAAAATCTCAATGAAAGCAGAAAAAGGATGAAATCCCTCGTTTTTTAAATCTTTTTTCCCCCAAAGCAAACATGTACATTTGAACATGTAAATGATGTACATTGGTCGCTTTATGAACAATCATCATATATCTTTTTATGTCAATCTCTTATGTTTCACTTTTAATCACTTTATCACTGATGTCCAAATGTATTTCATGGAGTTTAATCATTACCATTGTTAATATTTGTCAATATTAAATAATTATTTGAATTAGCAGAATAAAAGGTTCTAGGAATGGCTAGACTCATTCAGTCAGATAGATATTTTAACACCTATTGAGTGGACTTCCATGAACTACATGCAAAACTAACATTTCCCATCAGCATCAGCTTTGTATTTGGTGCTAATTAGCAATTGTTAGCATGCTAACATGGTAAACGAAGAATAGTGGTATAAAATGATCTTCAAATGACAATAATAATAATTGTTTATCACGATTATTTCTGAGATAGTGACAGACCTACTACTACTTTCACATTTACTTGATCACATCTGCTGAGTATTAAAACTCAATTTTTTGGCTTTTATCTATCCAGTTTTCTTTATAATAATATAGTAGCCACAGAAAGCATTACAGCCTCACAGAGCTGCACATATGACTGTAGTCTTTGTGTCATTGCTACACTTTTATTATGTCTTTGTTCTGTTGAATCTTAGAGAATGCACCTGTCAGATGGTCCAAGCAGCAGATTGTGTAATTACATGTTGCCTTGGTGAGCCAGATGTTAACAACAGGTGCACAGGTTTAATAAAAGACTTGTGTATGTAAATGTGGCTTTAGATCTTCATAACTCCATTTCTCATGCCAAAGAACAATCCCTCTGCTTCATTTACAGTGAAAGCCTTATTTTATTGTCATATTTATTCATAAGTCAGTGTAACTGGAGGGGGACTAGCTCAATTAATTACAATAACACAATAAGACATTTGGTTCTGATCAAACAAACAGTTTAAGGAATTATGTTTTACAAAAGTTTTCCTATATTTTATTTCTAGCTTCTAGCATTCTCGCCACTGTTTAAAAATGCATATATTTTGGGCTGAATTGCAAACATTTGGGCTCAACCCCATCCATCTTTTGGGGAGAATACATCTACAGTAGCATAAGTCTAGTAACATGTTCTCAACGTCACCTGTCTCCCCTCTGCTGCGCTTTCAGTGTGTGTTTGGAGAGCAGAACAGAGGACACAAGGCAGCCTGTAAATGACAAAACACTGAATTGAGTGCAATGAAACGAGATAAACTAGATACATAACAAGAATAAAAGGGAGGAGTACAGGACGTTTGCATCACTAGCTTCCCAAACAATGACACAGAGGTCAGTTCATGTTTCAAACAGGGCAATGCACAGTGGCTCCCAAACACTAATTATGATCATTGATTTCCAAATGAATTAATATTTGTTAATATACAGTTCTCTACAATTCTTGGTGAAATACTGTATATCCACACTTTTAAAGTGACTGTTTGTGAAACACTTGCCCAGTTTCCATCTTGCTGTGTCTGCACACTGTCACTCAGTGCTGCACTGGAGGACTCATCCCACACAACTTCATCCCACACATTCATTAAGTAGAAAATATGCAGGTTTGTCTCCATATTACATTTCTCTCCTTCAAGGCTGTATCTGAAGTTCACTTTGGAAAAAAAAAGAATCTTGATCCAAAAGCCATAAGACAGATATGTTGTTATTCTAACATTCATGTTTTTCTGTGGCTCGTCTAAAAAATCAACCCTGTTTGTGCTGCTGGTCAAAATTTAGAAAAAAAACATTTTGACTGACGCTACCGCTCTGAATAGATTGAAACTTATATTGTACCGTCAAAAAAAACGTAGGTTTTGTCCCAAAGGGAGCCCTCGCTAATTACACTGAGAACAAGACCTTTTTAGCCCATGTGTAAAGTCAGCTGGAGTCTTTCTGATTGGCTCTTTAAGTATTTTAATTACAGCTCGTGTGGCAAAGGCTTCATGCTCCAGCAGCGTTTTTGTCGCCGGAGATTGAGATGGTCACGGATGAAAAATTGCTGAAGTTATAGAACGGAGCATAATGGATGACTCACATGGAAATACGATGAGATAGGAGATTATGATGGTGTGTTTGTCTGCAGCTGTGTGTGTGTGTGTGTGTGTGTGTGTGTGTGTGTGTGTGGAGGTTCCAGTGAGGCGTAGAGCAAATGAAGAGTGACAATAGTGTTCAGGTGGTTTGATAAGTGAGAGAGTGTGTGTGTGTGTGTGTGTGTGTGTGTGTGTGTGTGTGTGTGTGTGTGTGTGTGTGTGTGTGTGGAGGTGCTTTACTTTATGTAAACTTGGCTTAAGTCTAATTGTCCCCTTTTGCCACTGCTGCAAATCAATAGTTTCCTGTTTCTACAACATCAGAGACAAAATCTCCTCCTCTGGCATTATTGAATAAAACGGAAGAATTAGCTTTCTGCCCAAGGGCCTGTGTGTATTTTTATGTGTGTGTGTGTGTGTGTAATGGCAGAGAAGCATCAAGGCTTAAAACTGACAAGCTCCACCACGTAGCTGGAGCATGGCTAAATGTGCGTGTGTCTGCATGACTGTTGTGAGATTTCACATTTTGCACGTTTTACAGTACACACACACACACACACGCACACACACACACACACACACATATACATACATCCAGTTATACCCATCCCATGCTGCGCTGTAAGATAAGCTGAGGATGTGTGCCAGGTGTGTGTTTATGTACATTACCAGAAGGAAGCGAGAAGTTAAAGCTTCATGTTCAACACACACTTTCTACAAATATATTCATAATTTTAACTCGTGTCTCAGTGCAATTTTCATATTCATAGTTCTCATAGTAAAAAAAAAAATGCTGAACTAATGAACAGCAAAGATGACTCAGTGTTGAATCATCTCCATGTCCAATGGTAGTTAAATTGATTCTGGTCAGAAGTCTGTTTTTTGATACCATGGTGACTTTTTTTTTTTTTTTTTTGGCCCAGAAACTTGTTCAGAAAAAAGTTTGCAGTAGAGCAGTTACTGTGAGTAATGAGAGCAGCAGAAGTTTGCCAGGCTTTATGATCAATGCTTTGTGGATCTATACTATAAGTGTATGTGTTAGGCCACAAAGACTTTCAGTGTGTGAGTCAGTGACAGCTGCCGGCTGTAATTGAGGTTTGATAGAGTAGACAGACTGATGATTTCAAATGGATCAATTTATTCTTGTATACACTTTATTTTCAGAGCGTAAACATCACAAAATGATGTTAATGATTCACAGGTGCATAGAGTTTGCTTTCATGCTCCCCTGTGGCTGATAAATAGCAACTCATATCAGCAGTTTTTTCACTATGTCAAATATGATGTAATGTTAGCAGCCTTTAGGTAGAGGAGATACATTAACTGAATGCTACACATTCATGATGTAGAGCACTGGAATCATCTCATTTCTTACCACTTTCACCCTGTGACTAAAACTAACTAACTACCACCTGTCATTTCTGATTTAAATTCCTTATATGATGTTTTCTTTTTAGTTTACTTCCAAAAAACTTCCTTTATTGTTTTCCAGGGAGTTGTTGTGTTTTTCTAAATGTTGTAAATGAGCACAGACAAAGCATCATTCTGTTATATCAGTGTGTCTTAGGGATTTAAAAAAAAAATGCAAAGCTTATTATGCAGATGATGCGCTGCTGTTTGTCTCAATGTAACAGACATTCTGTGCTTCTGTGCACTGAGATGAGTCATGAGATTGTTTTCCATTATTTATTAGTTTAATTCAGCTTAATTAACTTTTCTATTTATTTGATTTCAATTGTCACAATAAGCTGGGTGGGTTCAGACTTCTTTCTCCTTCGCTACCAGATAAAAACGTATTTGCATGATGTCCCTTATCAGTAATACATGAATCAAGGTGACTTTTTGTCATTTTTGAACTAATTAATAATGACATTTGATGTCCCGTGTTGTTGTCCTACCCTCTTTATTAATATCTACTTATCAGAGTCGTGTTGCAAAACTCAACATTTCCTGCTTTTAAATGACTTTTACTGTGAAGAATCTACATGAAGAGTTTTGTTAATGGCACTAAATACCAGTCAAAACAACAACCTATGGACATATTTTGAGTTGTTTGTTGAGCACATAAGTTATAAATAATGCAGGTAGGAATAGTACAAGCAAAAGCAGTGATCATTTTTGATGAAGAGCTGTAGATGAGCAGCACACCTCCAACAAGTGAACTACTTATTTTACTTTGACCTGCTGTGTAACAATTCACAGTGTGCCAACTCAACTCAAGTCATGGTTCAGCAGGATTACTACCAAAACTATGGAAAAACACCACAGTGTTATCAGAGCAGAGCAATGGACTTGTGTGCTGTGTGTGGGGCAGAAAAAGAAGTATGTCACGAGATGACATCAGCTTGGACTGAGAGTAGAAAAAACATTGAAAACCAAGCATTCAGAGCAGTCTGAAGCTGGTGCTTTTTGCTCACAGGATTACTTCCACATGTGTACATCATTATTTGATAATTTAGCAATGTTTAATATGAACATCAGACATTGTTACATCATATTTATGACTAACAATAATGAAAAGCATAACAGATACCTTTAACTTACAGTTTTTACAATTTACAGCATAAATATTGTAGTTGACTTTGTTTGCAGACCGGCTGTTAGTTTGAAAGGGATTCTACACAGTGGGTGTTACATTTGAGTTTCATCTGTGTTTGCTGCTGTTGAATCATAACAAATCATTCATTACCATCTGAGTGGCACTGTTTGGCACCTTTCATAACTTGTGAAACGATGTAAGCTGTGAGATTCGTGAGAGAAGCGATGGGAGAAATTACCTGAATTTGTTTACATAAGAGTGAAGTTAAAAAAAAAAAGAAATCATAACTTGGCTGGCAAAAGATAATGATAAAAACAGAACAAACTGTGCTCCAACCAGCACAAAATCATTTCTCTCCACTCTCACTTATCAGCACTCTGTGGAGGGTTGCTAATTCAGCCAGCATGTGGAAGCAAAACATCTTGATTAACATATCTTAGTAAACTCAAGGTCCTGCTCTGAGGGCTTGTTTTCTAGGTAAAGTGTATACATAATTCTGTTAGTTCATCTTTGCCACACATAAGCTGCAAGCAGAAAAAAAGCCCCAAAGCTCCCCAGTGCAATACAGCAAGCGTGATGATAAAATCTGTTTGACTACAGTTAAATTTCATCATTGCTTCTTTGTTCTTGCAGCTGCGCCAGCATTGCCATTGAGATTGCCGCGCTCCCATCCAGCAACTCTCACCCACATTTCTTTTTCATCAAAGCAAAACTGAGCCCTGGATTCCATTTCATGGGGTTAAGTATGTGAGATTAGGATATAGAACACTTAGTTTTCCATGGCCCTTTCAATTAAAACACAAACTAAAAGCACCACCACTCATCCTCGCCACATGGCAGCAGTGAAAAGAATAAAGGACTTGTACACACACATACACAGGGATAAATTAACTTTCGCTTCCAAATGGGAATTGAGCCAGCAATTAATTTGTTGATGAAAAGGCATTCATCTTTAATTATTTCTTGTTAGGTTAGATGTGTCAACCTCTTCCTGCAGAACGCAGCTCAGTATCTGGGGTTCTGCAGGAAATCAACTTCAGCTGAATTGATTGTCAATTGAAGTCAGACACTCATCAGCCTCACCCCATGGCACACACACACACCAAAGTATACTCCTCTCTTCCTCTAGTGCAAGTGGTGTCATGCTACTAAATTGCCCCCTACAGGCCAAAAAGCACTACAGCACTTTTTAGTTGAGGAAAGTGTGAGTCCCAGCAGTTTGACTGGATGAACTGTAACAGAGCCCTTGGGGGCCAAGCCAAATCTGTTTCAATGGAATTATGAATATTAAACACTGTAGCAGAAACTTCCCCCATACCCTCCCTCCCGTCATCCCTCCCTCCTTTTGTTTGCTAACTGAGCTGTATCAGTCCTCCTAGTTTATTCTCACGTCTAATTATCCCTGCAGAATGCAATAAGAGCAGCAGACTCTCCATTCAGTTCTTTTGTTTAATTACGTCTGAAGATGAGGGAGGAGAGGAGAGGGCAGACACTCGTCTAAAGAAGAGGGCTTTTGACTTCCCAAGGCTTTTCCATTTTTGCATGCAGCATACACACTCTGAGTCTGAATCAAGCACAGGCTGGTTCTTGTTTTTTTTTTTTGTTTTTTTTTTCTGAATCAATTTTATTGGATAACGGATTTTGACAGTGTCCTGCAGAAGCCTCACATGTCTAAAATTATACATGTGGCTTTTAAGGACATGAGGAGATGCATAAGTAAAGGGTTATGGCTGCCTTTACCGTGCATAAAACCCACTCATGCTGAATTTATATGAATTTTTATTGGTGAAATAGAGTGATTTCATCATTTTGGACCAGCATAAATCTTTGCTTCTGGCTTTTTGGCTTGCATTTGACAGGGACAGTAGAGATAGGAGAAAGAGAACAAATGACATGCAACAAAGTTACCTGTCAGAACTCGGATGTTACTCTTGTAACATTGTGCATACATGGTCAAGGTCTTAAAACCCTAAACCACTAGTAAACGCCAACAATTAGGTTTTGTTTAGGAAAAATGTTTGGATATGTTAGATATGATAGAAGTAGGATTCCATTATTATACATTATTGCTGGGTTGGCTCTCCCCAACATGAGTAGAGTGCTATTGACCTTCTCTGAGCCAAGCATCTCAGTTTTGATACCAAGATTTGAATGTGCTGCTGGATTGATGAAAGACTCTTCTTTAATTGCCATTAGGATTTTAGTTATTTTACTAACACTATTATCAATACATATCGGTTGGATTCTTTATCGTAACTCTTGTCTATTCTTTTTCATTTCTAGATTAAGATGAAAGGGAAGAATTGTGTTTTATAACTATAACGTTTAAAACAGAATACAATCACAACAGGATTAGAATTGATTTGTATTTTAAATGTAACTAAATATTGTTTCAGAGCAGCAACAGTAGTGTTTACAACAGCAAAGTCACTATATAAACTCACTAAACAAAGGTAAAATGGCAATAAAATGAATACTATTACTGACATTGAGCACATACATTAATCAGTATCAGTCCTTCATCCTGCCCTCTGTCCTCCCTCTGCTGCTGACATGATTCACTGCCTGGTTTATCATAAAAAAGGTACGGATAAAAAGGTCTGAACTCACAAAAAGTATCCCGAGGTTCTTCAAATATTAGAACTGGTTTGAGTTCTCTGTTTCAGGTAGCATCACCAAAGTACTAAAAAGGCACAGGGAGGTGACAAAGCCACTGTGCCTCAGGGAAGCACTGTTCACATTGCACCTTAATAAAAATAGAGCTCATGAAGTTCTACAGCACATACCATCTGTCTAATCTCCAACATGAATACTGTGCAATGTCAGTGTGTCAATAAGACACTACAATAGGCAACATGTACCTTACTTTTATATGCAAAACATATCCAACACAAGGGAAGATGTGAGATTCATGCTACAGTATTTTAGTTGAAAAAAGAGAATGTTTTACCTTTTTTTTTCTCAGTCCTTCCTAAATTAAAATTCCTGATGCTCTGTGTAATGACGTTCTTGTCACTGCTTAGTCACACTATTCAACTTCATATTTGCCCAGCTAATCATTTAAAAATGTATCTGGCACTAATCTGTAATTGAATGTCCACATGTGTTTCCTGCTCCCTTTTCTTTATATCCTCACCACCATCTACAGCACTGATCACTCATATTTAAATATACATATATTTTTATCATCAGTTTCTTATTTGAACCTTTATCAACCCACCTGGTTCTTTGTTCTTTTCTACTCTGCTGCTTTTTTCTCTTCTTTTACTGTTAAAATAAAGTAAAAAGTGAAAGTTGTTATCACTGTATGAAAAATGTTAGTGCTGAAGGTTGATAAGACAGAAGATCAGTAGGAGATCATCCAGTTCCTTTCACACCAGCTTACCAAACACCTAATAGAAGTTGTTGGTCCAGCAAAAACAGCATGATCCCTCACTGGCTTCCCAGCAGCAACCACTGCCAATTGTGGTAGCTACCTTTAATGCTTCCAACCTAGGGATGCTGAGTGTTTTTTTCTCTGCATGATTCAAGGACCTTACACACTAAATATAGTATCAAAGGCTTAGTTGATCCGTATGAAGACCGTTTATGAATCTATATCAGACATTTTTCCAATCCTTTAAAAGCCAGTGCAAATCCTTTTCAAAAGTAAAATGGTCTTATTATGTGTTAATAAAATAATATAATAAAATTATTCACATGTTAAGACATGAAACATGGCCTTCAACCTCTCTTTTGTGTTTCAAGGCAACATCCATTTTCCATTCAGCATAATATGGATAGCATTTTGATCTGAGGAAATTGTTGTAATTCACTACTATATAAATGTGCAGCTGACAGATTGAGAACAGAACCTGAACACATGCTGTGTAGCAAAAAGCAGCCGCTTTAAGTCAGGATCTGATGCAATGGTTTCTACACTGAGCAAATACAAACAGATAGGTGTAAAACACATACACAGGCACAGTTGTTAAGTAAATACATCTACTTTGAACACCACAGAAAGTGAATGTCCATATCACAGTCCACAAAGGACAGACTTTGTCTTTCAGAAGCTCAGTGTGGATCAACACCTACTCAAAGAAAACTACATTTAGAGAAAGACCGATAAGAAAAACATTCAAAAAGCATGTCACTTGGTTGTTTTTACTACAAAGTACATATTTCAGAAGCTACATATCAGCTGTGTTAAGTTAAGCTTTTGTGTGCGTCACTTTTTCGTGTAAGATTTTTACTTAGGGGTGACTGAGCCACATAATCCAGTAAACCAAAATGTTATAGGTGTCCATAAAGTCCAACATTGACATGTTGAGTATATGTACAGTGTTTGTTCTACAGGCGTCCTCTGTGAAATCATTTCTACCTTGCTTCTGTTTGGAATTGGTAAAATTTTATCACAAACAGACAGCTTTGCCAAAATCTCTGAATAAAATGAAATCATTTTGTGTGGTAAACAATAAAATAACGCTGTGTTCTTAGCCAAGGTGTCTATCAGCATGCTTTCAATCATTTTTTAAGATAAGAGTCCCCCTACTGAATCCCAAGAAGCTCACTGCAGCTAAGATGCCAGTGTGTTTGTGGAGGTGTGTGTGTGGGAGGGAGGGTGTAGGGGTTGATTAAGGCTGAAATTTTTGTCATTGACTCAAACTTGTGGGCCGGTACTTCTGCTTCTGCTCTCCGGGAGTGATTGGCATAATCAAAAGAAAACAGAGAGAGAAAGCGTCTGTTTGAACAGAGAGATGCAGTTGGCCAGAATCAAACCTTTACACAAAGGAATCTTGTTTTCTCGAAGGAGTTGTAGAAGGTAATTTGATGTAAGAAGTCAGAGTCGGTAATAAAAAAGTAGATTTTGTTCCCAATTGCTCCATGGTGCATGTTTCTTTTTCGTTTTACACAACACCAACCTTCCATGTGAGAAACCGCTGTCAACTATGACAAATAGCTCTGTGGTTTTAGTGTGATTAAAGAGGCACCTGCATTGACAAAATCAAATTTCTCTTGTCAACTTGATTGGGCCTGTCCTTGTAAGAAGATGCACATTCATCAAAGGCTTTTACATATTGATTTTTGCATTCCTCTGACACTGAATTGTGTATTGGGGCTTTTATCTATTCTTCTAAGGCTATTCTAAGGCTTTTATTTATTTATTTATTTACTTCATTTGTGTTTAAAGCAATTTGAAAACACTTTAAATTCAAAATGCATAAATGTAGCAAAACCAAAAATGTCATCACCTATATTTTGAAGGTACAGAAAACATCAGCAGTTTAAAATGACCAGTTTATCATGACTTTTGTAAATACTAGGATGCAATAGGTGGAAACAACAGAGCCACCTAGCATAGGTTGCCATGGCAATACTCAAAGATGGCGCACATTCTGAAGGCAACCGCGGTATCTCACAGCCATAAACTGTATGAGACCTTAGCAATGATGAAAGTGCTCACAGCTCCATAATCAACATAACAAGATGAAATGTTCACATACACCGAATCTATTCAGCAAACCCACGAATTATGAAATAAACGGTGTATTTTGCTCCGCTTGCATCGGAAAGAGAATAATGAGGTAATTAACACCCACAAGATGCACATACACAACAGTGAGTGCACCTGCCTCCATTGGCATAGGTCCGTATCACCACACTGATTTGTTTGACAGTAGGAGTTTGAAATTTCTGAGGGCTTTTTGTGCAACATCAACAACTAAGGCATACATATTTATCGCTTTTCCTTCCCCTCATCTGAATTACAATGAATGCTGGAGGTCCACAGGGTTCAGTTACACTACAAAGATCAAACCTCTGTATACACAGTTGGAGAAACTCTTAGACACATGGACCTCACAGGAATGAAAGAGTCATGCAAAGCAACACAAGCTGGCTGCATATGGGGCCAGAACAACGACAGTTCAAGTTTGGCATCGGAAATAAAATTTGGCATTGAAAACAAAACCTGAACCGAAAATGGAAACATTGGCATTGAGACACTAGTATAGGAGAAAAAGCTTTATTGGCACTGAAGCAAGTACTGGCAGTAAAATAAGTTCCACTGAAAAATGAATCATTGACATAAAAAAATGCAATCTCACAGTCATATTTTAACTTTTTTTTTTTTTGCATTATGGTGTAATAATGCTACAGTAGTAATTCTAGGTAATGCCATGGAGATACATCACAGAAGAACTGCACAGATCAGTTCATCAGATCATTTTCTCCCTAGGATGACGAAAACAGTGGCTGAGAGTTGAAATTGAAAACCAGTGTCACTGGGATAAAAACTCATAGCATTAAAAAAAAAAAAAAGTCACTGAAAAAAAGACAGACATGAAGGAAAAAGAGCTGAACATGACATTGCTGACATTGAAAAACACTAGAGATGGAAGGATCCACCAATTCTCATCAGTGCACCAGCATAAATGTTCATGATGCAATTGCTTCAATGTGCACTGGATACAATTTGAGATAAACTCACAATGCATCATATATGGAATTATTAGTATATATGACACATGCCTTTATTGTTTAGAAATGTGACCAGGTTGATTAGTTGATTCCTATTTCAGCCTCGGTGGTGGATATCTACATCCCTAAAACACATATAATAATGCTTGTCATATTTTTCATTATAACTGTTTTTCAGTGCCAATAAAACTTTTTTTTCAATGCCAATGTTTCCTTTTTCAATTCAGGATGCCAAAATGTAACTGGTTGTTCCTGTCCAGTCAAAGCAGTCACAGCCAGCACTGACAGCTGCTGTGTGTGTGGGTGATAACCCGGGCATTGCAATGTAGGACTACTGATGTGATGAGATTTGGAGTGCAGCCTTTTCTTTTTCTGTCATCTGTTGAGTTGTTTCTTCATCAGTATATTCTTTACTTTTCCATTTTTCAATTAATGTTGTCATGACAACTACAATGCATAGAAGACCTCAAGGCACAATACCCTCAAGATGCATGTCACTATGTCATGGTATTACTGAAATATAGTATCATTGAATTGTATTTTTATAGGAGAGTCTATTTTTTTGGATCTTTCACTCAATGTTTGGTTTCTGCAAGATGAAACAGGGTTACATTCTATCATCCAGACAGTGGAAATGATGGAGTCTGTATACTTAAAAAGAGCAGAAGAACTTGGACTGATAATGGCACAGTCATGCACAACTGTGGACTGTGGCAGTCGACACTACTGAGTCACACCAGTTGGTCACACAACAGAAAAGATGGCAACTGCCACTAACAGTTCACACGACTTGATCTGAATGCCAGTCTAAACAGTCTGGTTGACCAAGCATGTGACAAGTAGCTAAATATAAATATGGAGGAATTATCAATACCAAGCTTTCAAAATGCACAAAAACATCAAAATCCCTGCAGGAAACATTGTGAAACCCATATGAAAATATCCTTTTAACAGTTTTCATTTAAATAGGTGTGGTGATATTGACTGCTGTTTCCTCTGTTGGAAACACAACTAAGCCCTTTGTAGGTGGGATTAAGAATTGTGACTAAATGGCAGTATGGCAAATTTCCACAAAATGATGGCAAGTGTAGATCAAATCAAACAGGACTTACAGAAATAATTTTAAAATGGACATATTTTGGCATAACCTGTAGCAAAAATTACCAAAGACTCTGTGTTAACTGATAATGACATTGACAGGAAACATGTCAATCATTACTGATTGCTTGGGGCAAAATATCCCCCATCTCCTGCCTCCTAACTCAATATCTCACAAACAGAAGATGACTGACATGAACACAATTTCAGACTGAATAATTAAATAAACCAAAAATGGTCAGGCTACTATTTAAAGGCTTTCAAAATATGTTGAAACATAAGTCATGTAACATCTTGGTAACCAATGGTCTTTGATAATAAGTTAGAACCACTACCAATCATGGTCCCTGTTTATCCAAGCATGGTATTAAAGGTAAGCTTGACTGGAGCACCCCAGTAATGGAATGGTCACATTGCATGCCACATAATTGCAATGTTCCAGGCTCAATTCAAGTCTGGGGACCTTAGTTGCATGTCATACCCATCTCTCTCCCCTTGATTCCGATCTACCTCTTCACTAATGACTGGCAAAGAAAAGGCAAAGAAAAAAAGGCACTGTATGGGAACCACTTTTACATTTTACATTTATCTAAACTTTTTTTTTAAATTCACTTGTGTACTGTAGTTATTCCTCACCCTTGCCTTAGTGGTCACAGTCAATGACCCATTGACCTATACTGACCACAGTATAGCCTATAGACTGTTTATTTTTTATTCATGAAGTCAAGTTTCATAGCACATCTCTACATGCCCTCTGCTGTTTCCAAGCACTCAGATTGAAAACTGTAGAATAGGAATAGTATGGTCTATATTGCATGAGATGAGATTATGGGCTGTAATGTCAGAAGACCTCAGGGGTGTACTGGAGTTGGGATGGACACTGAGAGAGCCAGTAAAGAGACAAACAGTGCCAATATAAACTTTATGGATTTTCTTGACGGTTCACCGACCCACTGATATTTGTCCCAGTTTGCTCAATGACCAGTAAACCAGTGGGAGACCTTATTGCACATAGACTCAAGGTAATGTACTTTTTGAAACTTCTATTTAGACCATATGAAGCTCAGGAACCTGTAGGCCATTCCATTATTTTCTGTATACATGCAGAGTAAATACATAGCATCAAAAGGTTACGCGGTCCTATTTTTTTCTTGACCATGCCATGTAAGTTTAGAAAGCAGAGGTCAACACCCGCTGGAAGACACCGATTGAAATGTTATAAATGTGACAGTCAGCCTGTGTAAACATGTTTTAATGTAAAAAAGAAATAAATAAATGAAAAAAGATTTAGACATTCCTTGAGCAGAATAAGTTTCTTTAAAAAAAAAAAAGTTACATTTGACAAAACCCTCATGAATCTGGAGTAGACATGTGGTAGACTTTAAAGCTGTGGTTGCTGTCAGCCCGTTCAGCCAGAATCAGCCTCTGAGAAGCACCACATTCCTTTTTTTTCAGGGAAACTGTCTGAAAAACTTAGCAGCAGGTCCATTGCTCAGGATAAGTTGACACTGTTTATTACGTTAAGAGTAAACTTTCCAGAGAACACGTGTTCTTAGGTGAAAGGAGCTGATTTCTTTTTTCCGTCTTTACTCACATTTTCACTCAAGCTGCTAAGTTAAGAATAAATTCATCATCTTTGTATTCACAACACTAGTTAATAAGAAATATCCCCAGTCTAGAATGAATGCTCTTTGCTGAATAAAGTCAGCAACAAGGCTTTATAGATGGAATCTCATCAGAATACAAGGTAGTACATCAGACTCTTGGATTATCTAATAGTCTGTCAGTATAACATGGAGACCTACACCTTTTGTTCATCTACCACATCTCGCCTATTAACAAGTGTGATTAATTGCCTTCTCACACCACTGTGCCAGCGTCTGAATCAGATCACCGCCACAGAGCCACAGATTGCACAAATGCTAGAAGATGGGAATGTTAATGAGCAGAGCGCCAGCCAGCCAGCCTCGCTACTTACCTTCTATCTTGATGAGGGGAATGAAAATTAGATCATGAAGGGAAATGGAGAATCGGAGAAATAAAGATAATATCATCCGAGCAGCGGCATACAAATTCGGCTGTGGTTTTGTAAACATGTGCTTGAGTGTGGATTGCCTGGCAGTGTGATGTATGGAGACAGGATCGTGTTTAATTTAAGCGCCTGAGCAGATATTTATGCTGACTTTTTTTTTTCTTCTTTCCCCCCCAAAAAATCAGAGATAATCCTCCCCTGCTTTCCTCTCATTTGTGCTTACATCAATCTGCATCTATGACACTCTCTTCTTTTCTCTTTGAATATGTCTCCTGGTTTCTCCTTGAGATTCACAATCCCCAAGCATTTTATTTTTATTTTGGTAAAGCACACAAGGCCGGGACCAATAATGTAGGATTCCAACCCAGACGACTCCCATATTAACCTTCATTTCTGTCTTTGTTCATGCCTGGCACGGTGTGATATTGCACTATGTGCGTTGTGATACGATTTGCATGAATAAACAGTGTGTGGAGCTGTGTAATGACCTATGAAAAAGCTGTAGGCAATGCTGTCTGCAATGAGATATGTAGGAAATCGGAGGGCATTGAGTGCTGAATAATTATCAGGTATGTAAATGTGTAGGGGTTAATGTGTCTCCATGTGATGCATGAAATCAGGCTAATGGATGTAACTATAGATATATGAGGATCTTTGCTGGATCAGTACTTGTATGAAAACCCTTCTGAACCACAGAGTGTCTTTGAATATTGCATACAAAGGTGCTATAGACCCCCAGGCTTTCACATGACAATAAATACCTTGGTCAGAATATAATACTGTTTCGTATTATAAGACCACCCCTATGGTTTTGTAAGAATCAGGATTACGTGTGGGCTCTTTCACTGTTTGAGATTTTACAATTCAATACAGTCCCTGGTAATAGGACTGCCATTCCCTGATATACATTTCCCAAACTCACTGAGTCCTCATGTTCATTCCATCTATCATGCTTATTTTTCAATGTGACATCTAACAGACGTGTTTTTAAAGTTTTTCAGTGCACTCTTCTATTAAGCTCTTAGAAGCATTTGGACAGATTTCCCTCGAATGTTTTGTTCAGACTGTCCTGTGAGAAAATGTCAGACTGACCTGACATCTGCTCACGCTTCTTTATGCCATTAATAATCTGCTGCTTTGCACATTTTTTCTCCATTCTGTCAATTTTATTAGTAATGAAGTTGGGAGACACTTTCCACTATTTCCTTCCTGGTTCAGATTACACACTGAAGACAAGAAAAATACAAACTTATGGCATTTTCTAAGCTGCTTAGTTTAGAATCATTTGGACAGATCTGAACACAGCATTGTACTACCAATAAACACTACCAAGACTAGTGCTGGGTATAGTTTAAAAACGTTACGATACCAGTACCAATCCAAGTACCTTAAAGTGATTCCAATACCATATCATTCCATACCCATTCCACATTTAGTGCACTTTTATTTGGTGTAGTGTAACTAGACTTTAGAGTTTTTAAGTGGCATCTTGGCTGCTGAACCGCTCAGCTAACTAACTTAAATTCACCACGACTTCACCACCACAGACTGGTTGTAGCTGCTGTGACAGTGGGCCAATCACATGTCACATTAAATTGAAGAATGCTGCCGTTGATTGGCTGTGAGCAAGTCCATACAAATAGTCATATTTTCTAGCTCTGGATGTAAAAATGATCAGTTGCAGGTATCGTTTGATGGGAGACGTCTCAATATTACTTGGTATTGATTTATTTTGGTTGATACTTTGAAGGCATCGACTACCGATACCCAGCACTAACCAAAGGACTTCAGTGGTAATGGTATCAGTCTGATCACATACAAAATCTGGAGAGGTTTGTTTGTGGTGGGAACGTGATGGCATCTCAATCTGACCCAATCAGAGATGTAACATTTTGATTGAAATGAACGTTTTCTGTGTGAAAAGGAACCGAAGAGGAAAATTTAGCTTTAAAGCAACAATATGAAACTTTAAAAACTCCATCACTTATGATGTCCTTTAATGCATTACAATCCTCTCTTTAAAATGCCTCTTCATTCCACACCCATGAACTCAAAGTAGACATTTTGACATTTGAACAGTTGAGCTCTAAGCAGCCTATAATCAAGGACCCACTGTCCTAAATAGATGCTTTCTCAGTGCGCCTAAATCCTTAAAATGTGCAACTTTCCATTAAAATCTTTTCAAATTCTGTGTAAAATATTCAGACTGTGTCACTACAATGGCCTGGAAAGCAGCTGGTAGCCATCATTACCATCACATAGAGAAACCAGTGGGCACCATCTCGCTGCAAGCTTATTAAAACACTTCCACAGGTTAGGCCATTAAATTCCCTCGTTAATCCCGTGCTGCTCATTTCCTCAAATTCCCTTCCATCCTGTTTTTTTTCTCATCCTATCAATCTTTCCCTCCAACCGTCTTTACCCATCTCCATACATTTGCATATCCTCCTCACATTGACCCTATATAGAGCCGTAAGACTCCGTTTCAACCGTGGAGCTCCCACAGAGCTCATTTCTTCTGTTCTCAACCTAGTGCCGTCCATTCCCTCCAAGGCTCCAAGGCTCTTTCACCCATTCATTCCTTCCCTACCTCCCTCTCTCCTGCCCATCTGTCCATATTTGCATATCCCAGGTGGATTAGCTCTTTTTCCCTGACTTGTCCACTTTTTTGTCTATATCTAACTGTCATACAATTCCCTTCCTTCCTTCCTTGCTTTCATCCTCTTGAGGTTTTTTTTTTTTTTTTTTACCCTCCCTCTTGTCTTCTGTCTTTGTTGCCTTCTTCTTTCCTTCCTCTCCTCTTGTATACATCCTCCATATGCTGCCATTTCCCAAGTGACCCCATCTTGGGGCCTTTGGAGTGTAGTAGGGATGATTAGATGATCAGAAGCTCTTCCTCACAGTGGGAAGGAAAACTATCCCACACCACTGATACACACTGAAGGCATTACTCCTCCATCCTCTTGCCTTCCTACCTATCTTCATTCCACCTAAGCTCCCATTGAAGCTTTCCAAGTTACTCTAACCTCCCAGACATTCACCGTAATCCCACCAGTGATTACATCTGTATGCCTAGGGCATGAGAGAACGTGCGTGAGAAAGGTATAGGCCCATGTCTTCCGTCACACATTCACACCGGTTCACCAAAGATTGTGTGAGACAGAGGAGAGGGGAAGGAATGAGGATAAAATAGGGGGAGACAAAAGGATCGGTGGTGGAGTGAAGGCGAGCCGGAATGGAGGGAGCAGGAAATAGGAGAGCAGAAGAAATGGAAAGGCATGGTGTAAATGAGAAAATGGAGGGAGAGGAGAAACAATGAGCTGCAGCACAGTGAAAAGAGAAATGGCAAGAAGAGGAGGATCTACTACAAGAGAAGAGTTGAGGATGAGGGAAGAGAACAAGAAGATGGGAATTGACGAAGGGAAGGAAAGATTGGGAAAGTGAAGAAGAGGGAAGAAAGTGCAATATGGTGTGAGAAGAGGAAAGAATGGTAGAGTAGAGAGACAAAAGGAGAGGAACGAAAAAGAGATTATGAGAGGGCGGGAAATGTAAGGAAAGGAATATGTAGTAGAGGAAAGAGAAGCAGCTGGAAGAAAAGTAAAGGGAAGATTAGGAGAGGAAAAGAACAACAGAGCAGAGAGAAAAGGAAAGAAGAGATTAGGAAAGGAATAGAAAGAAAAGGAAGGTAAATGCAAAGAGAGAAAAGGAAAGATTAGGAGAGGAAAGGAAAGGAATAGATAGAAAAGGAAAGGAGAAGAGAAAAAAGCATAGATTAGGAGTGGAAATGATAGAAAGTAGAGGAGAGGAGAGAAAAGACATTGAAGGATAGGATAGGCAACATGGAGAGGGAATCGAAAGGAAAGGAGCTGAGAAATAAAAGGAAAGATTAGGAGAGGAAAGAAATAGAAAGACAAGGAAGAAAAGAAAAGGAAACATTAGGAGAGGAGAGGGGGAGTAAACAAATTGTAAGGAAAGGAAAGACGGTCAAGTAGAGGAGTTTAGAAGAGGAAGCAGCAGCTCTGAAACCATAAGTAGGCCAGTGGAAATTTCAGAGAAATTGATTAGCATTCAAACAGACACAGTAGGCTGCAGGGGTGGATGAATATTTATCATCAAATGTCTTCCAATGGCTGGCACATAGGCACACCTAAAGGCTGTGAAAAGAGAGAGAGAGAGAGAAAAAGACAGAGGGACCTATGCAGACGGAGAAGGCAAAAAGAGAGGGAAACAGCAGGACAGACCTCCAGAAGCACAAGGAGAGAGGAGAAGAAGTATTAGGGACAGACAGAGAGTGAGTGACACAGAATGAATACATCCACAGGCTGCTCTACTGCTACTATCACACTACTAGGTGAATAGATGTAGGCTTTGACTGACTTCCACTGCACACAATGTCTCACAGCACTGGTAATGCATTTGTATGTGTGTGTGTGTGTGTGTGTGTGTGTGTGTGTGTGTGTGTGTGTGTGTGTGTGTGTGTGTGTGTTTATGACTTTCACCTTGCCCAGGGATGTTTTGTTGTATATTTCTGCGGCGGTATCCCTGGGGTGTGTCCTTGCATTAATTAGCAGGATTCAGCCGCACATGGGTAGATGGCTGCAACCAGAGCGCAGCAGCACACAAACCAGCCCCCCCCCCCCCCCCCCCTACATCCCACCCCACCATCCTCTCCTCCAATCTCTGCTCTAGCTCTGACAGCCTCTGCTACTATGTATATATAATTCCTAGGTGAGATAAACCACTAAAAAATGCTGCAGCCAGACTTCAAACTGAAGCATTTATCTGAAGTTAAAGCTTGCTATTTGTGTTGGCAATCAGTAGCCATTTGTTTCTGACTTTTTTTTTTTTTTGGTTAACCCATGTTAAAAAGGCATCATTTTCTTCCTATTTGTTATTATTTTTCAATAAAACTCGGGTTTATCTAGCTTTTGATCCTTTGCTTTCTCGATTCGCACCCCCACAGTTCTCAACACCTCTGCTCTAACAGCTGAAGAAAAACTTCTTGTTTATATTTTCCCAAATAATATTTCTTGATGGAGTTGCCACAGATTGACCTCATGTGTTTTATACTTTAAAAAAAACAACCTCAAAACTGCAAGTAAGCTATTTACAGTACAGCAGCTAAAATATAAGTAAGGATACAGGACATTTATTGGCTCATTCAATCCTATAGTTATACCAATAGAGAGACTGCATGCTATCTAGAAGGACAATGAATGTCCCTTTGATCAACTATGACAACCCTTTCTTATATGTCCAGTGGTGGAGAGTAACTAGTTTCATGTTACAACCTTACATCATTTAATTACAAAATAAATATAAGTGTAATCCTGACAAAAATGTCTCATTAAATTAGTTACTTATGAAAGAGGTTATATCTGAAGTCAGACTTTTAATATGTTGCAGATTTTTTAACATATACCATGTTACTGAATACATATATTGCTTAATTATTTGAATCAGTTTTTTTAATATTTTCTATATGTAACTAAATCATGATGTGGGTTTAAATTGTGTCACAATATCAGTTAAGCTCATGCCAGACTTTTGACTTTTTTCATCAAATATCTTTATTTTATATTCCAAAATGAACTAATGAATACATTTTCAAATGAGAGATAAATGTTGCTTTATAAGAAATGATGTCTCTTATAGACCATGTCAGTATTCATGAAAAAGAGCTGAACTTAGATTTTGATGCTTAATGGGAACACTTTCCAACCCTGACTATATCACAGTCAGAATCAGATATCATACAAAGAGGGCATCATGTTCTAGTTTGGAGCGCCCCATGTAACCTTCAGGCTGGGCAAGACTGCTCAAGTCTGTTCTCTTTTGTCTTTATTTTGCTCTTTTTTCCTACTATCTCATTCCCTTTCTTACAAAATATCCTATCTGTATGTGCTGGCCCATGATGTGAAATATTCATATGATGCTGTCTGTTGTTATTGTTTGATTAACGCCATACAACATTTAAAAATAAAAAGATGCATTCAATTATATGTATTTTATAATCCAGCATGCACACATTTAATTATCAGTGTGAATAATATGAAAGTCAAAGCTGCAAAAATGTCAACAAAATTGTTTGCTTTCATAATGAATAATGAGCAAAATGAATGTAAAGAGAATTACATTGCACTGAGCAAATACAGATACTTTACTCTAGATTTAGTATTTTAGAAGTGCACAGACAAAGCTTAGTGCAGATTACAGGTGATTACAGGTGATTTACTCTTCCTCTACTTCTACTTTCTGCTGGCAGTTGATAGTAAAATGGTGTTTATGTTCACATATTACTAGGGATGCTCGATGTTGGCTTTTCTGCCAATATTGTCCAACTCTTAATTTACGATTCCGATATCACCCGATACCAATATATGCAGGCATTTTACACCAAAACTGTTATAGGTAACAACATAACATATCTCCTAATGTGGAATTAACACATTATGCCTCAGTTTATTGTGATGCCCCACTAGATGCATGAATGCAACATGGCTTTCCACATGTAAACACTGTCTGTGCAAAATAAGAGAACAACAATAACTTAAGTTATGGAAAAAAGTGCCAATATGACACTGCCATATTTATTATGCTGCTTTGCAGTCATTGCAAATTACAAATTTACTATCAGTAGGACACTTGGAAA
Source organism: Scomber japonicus (assembly GCF_027409825.1). Classification (NCBI taxonomy): domain Eukaryota; kingdom Metazoa; phylum Chordata; class Actinopteri; order Scombriformes; family Scombridae; genus Scomber; species Scomber japonicus. The sequence continues at coordinate 7,938,957 of NC_070589.1, forward strand.
TAGTTCCAAACCACAGGCATAAGTCCCCGTTTCCACTGCATGTATCAGAGGGCCGATATTATCAGACATCCCTACATAGTACAAGAAATGAACTGATAACCTGTAGATTGTGATGCATTCATTTTAGACATCACCATTCCAACGAATTCCCTCTTGACAGTACTAGAAAGACAAAATAAGCTGTGATAACTTATGGAGTGCTAATGGATGTGACGCAGGCTCACTACCTCTGCAGTTTCACACTTGAACCTGAATGTGATGTCACTGAACTGTGCAAGGTTAGACACTTGTAAAAATACATGCTCAGGAGGAGTCTGCTGGGAAATGAAAGACATACTGTACTCATATATCTTCTATGATATCTATACTGTTAAACCTGATTAAACAGTGTTGATATTTATCATGTCCATTTTTGTCCTTATACTAACCCCTCTTACTCAAGTTTGTGTTATTGTCTAGTGAAGTGTTTTGGTTTAAGGAGCCAGTGTTACCATCTGCTGGAAGCTCATTTCAGCATGTTTAGTTTCTCCTTGGCAGTGGATGTGTGTGCTGCCCATGTGGATGATAGCGCTCACCAAGTTCCAACCCTCTGCCACATTATGTTTCTCCATGTTTTCTTTTACTGTATGCCTTTCATTGTTCATGGCACATGTTATTTTATTGTATTTTTTCCCCTCATCACCTGCCTGCACTAGTGGAGCATGAACGTTCGATACAGCCATTTTCAATTGGATGATTCTGCAACACACAATTTGCATCAAATGCGGGTGTTCAGTGCCAATGCTGGAAGCAGAGTGACTTGTAGCAAAGCGGAAACTGATGCTGGGACAGCTGTTATTCATTGCGAACAAGATTTGGCTTTGCAGCCTGAGGCCCCCCGCTGAAGCTTCAAAAAGTGCCTAGATACACAGGGGAAGTTGACTTTATGCAAATGTCCTCTGATGCAGTGCAAGTGACAACCAGATAACAGCTGATTCATGAAATAACACAAAAACGTATGGACATGTCATGGAAAATGTCTGTAAACATTAATATGAAATAATACACAAAACACTGCTGGGTTTAAGATTACATCATTCTTATTGTACAACAAGCTCAGTCAGCTCATCTCAGTTGGAAAATAACAAACCTGGTCAAACATATCAGCTTATATCATTTTACCCAATAGAAGATGATCACAGAGCAGAACATATATATGCACATCTTACACTGGTCATGCATCCCCAAAGTCACAGCCTCAAGTCATATGTGATTTTTTGATACCTTACGATGATCCTCACACCCAAAAATAAGTGATCTTACACCCACAATCCTGGATTAAAATGATCAAACCAATCATTGATCTTTCTTAACTTTTACAGACACAGATGGCTATCATTGTTGGTTCACAGCAGCTACGTGACAGAACTGTCCATATGGAACACAGCATGTAAATGACATGCTCAATGCAACATACACACATACAGACCTACAGAGAGTCGTGAGATGCCAGAGACTGCCTTCTACTTTATATCAAAGGCTGTGTGGTAAATGGATGAGAAGCGTATACAATTTTCATGTGAGAAATCATGTCCTATCACAAACCAACAAGAAGTGGTTTGTATTTTACTGTAGAGGAGGTATAATTTTATGCAAATTCAAAAAGCAACATCACTGAAAAAAGGAACGCCTGCACACTGGCCGCAAGCCACAGAATTTATTCAAATAGACAATTGTTTTGATCCAAGGCAGATCTTCATCAGGCCAAAGTGTTTTAACCCTTAGAGCCTGACAGATGCAATATACATATAAAGTCATTTCCATTCTTTTCAGTTGAATCACTCAATAAGTTGTCCTCACAGTTAGGTGGAGCGCATATCAAATGAAACAGCACAACTTGAGCTTGTGTGAAAACTAACTTTAAGTAATGAGCACAGAGCTCTGCATCCATCTCCAACCCTATTACTTTTATTTGAATTGCTCACATCAGAACTTACCCTTTCTGTTGATGCTAATTGATTCTCTTAATGACAAAGCATAGTTAAGTAATCCAGTGCTGACATTACAGCAAATGTATGCATCATCTCATTGTCAATATATGGTTGACAATACATCCTACTCTGTATGAAATATGAACATAAAACTATTAATGTAGCTGCTAACACCTTCAGTGAGTTGATTATGACTGACATCTTCTGCTGACACTTTGTATGAAAAATAAACACCAATCTTGACGTGCATCTAGCTACTAACACCTTCAGTCACTTAGAAGAATGACATCATCTCCTGACACTTTATAAGAAAAGTCAACATGAAGCTATTAGACACATCTACCTGCTAAAACCTTTAGTCACTTAGAAGACTGACATCATCTCCTGACACTTTGTAGGAAAACACTTCACTTAACTATGAGATCCATCTAGCTGCTGACACCTTCAGTCTCTTATTTACCAATGACATCGTCTCCTGACTGTCTGACGGCATCTGCTGACACGTTGTATGAAAAATAAACACGTTTTCTTTCATTTAAATGATTCCAAAGTTGTGGTCAAAAGACCTATGCAGGTCACCTGTGCATAAGTAGGCTCATGTGCACATGTGCAAACAAATTTTTGCTACACATTAAACACATACTGTAATTTTTTTCAAATTGTTAAGTCAGAGAGCCCACCAACACGGTCGTGATGTTCCTAGATTCCAGACAATCACCCCTACACTATTATTACAAGGTATCTCTGCCAGCATTTTATAGTGAGATTACACACCAAATGATGGTAGAACTGGATAGCCTAGATCAGTGGTCACCAACGCTGCTCCTGGAGAGCTACTACCCTGCATGTTTTAGGTATCTCCCAACTCTAACACACCTGATTGTAATAATAAACTCATTATCAAGCCCTTAACAAACTGCTGCTTGATAATGAGCTAATAATTAGAATGAGGTGTGTTTGAGTGGTTAGATACCTATAAAATGCAGGGTTGGTGACCACTGGCCTAAACTATTGTATCCTTAAAACAAAGAAAAACAACAAACAACCTTTTAGCAAGACTTAGGTATATAGTGTTTGTGCTAAATCTGGTGCTTAACTATCAAGTATATGTTGAGATATTTCATTGGATAAGTCAATATGTGTAACTGTTGGTGGTTTTATTGTGATAAGCCGAAGAATCGCTAAAGTCATTATCACCATGAATGAATTCCAATGGAATCCATTCAGTTGTTGATATGTTTTGTTCAGGTTGGGCCAGGGGGCAGTCCAAAGTGTTGGACTGACTGTCCAACTGAAAACAGGTTGATTGGTTTTACCTGATACAATAGCCTATTTTATTGCTTGACATACTACACATATCCATCACTAAGGTAATTAGATGCAAAGTATTATTAGGCCTTATGTCCTTCACTTTGTTCTCCTAGATTTCCCTTGCTGGTTTAAAGGTTCATTCCTCCAATCAAAATCCTCAAAGTCTTCCAATGTATAGTGTGCTGCTGTCTCACTTAGCCTGCCAATCATAAAGGCAACTCAAAAGACAAAATATATTATCTTGTCCAGGCTGTTACTGTTTGAAGACTCTCTACAAAAGCAGCGTTTACAGTCTGCCCGCACATGGTGTAGCGATATCATATAGTCACTACATTAAAATAGTCTTTTTATATCCAACATGATCAGAGTAAATGGTTTTTGTCCTTTCAAATCATTATCATTGAGAGGAGGAAACATTGGTTCCCTCATCATATGGAATTGGCTCTCTGATTAAATGAGCTTTCATCATTCCTTCCACACACCCCTCCCCCTTGTCTTTGTCAGTGTGTGTCTCTACAGTCAGATCATCTTCCTTATGAAGTCATCCAGTAATGAGGCGAATCACATTAGATGAATGGATAGGCTGACTAATCGCATAAAGCCTGTTAATTGGATGAATATTGTCATGGCTAACTGTTATAGCATCATAAAGTCATAGAGCGGATGAGGGTGGCACTGCTCTGAGGTAGCATTCATGGGCTAACGTGAGGGCAAGTAGGCATGACAATAAGTCAAGGAGGATCTTACAGGCCTTATGCTGTACTCGCTCTCGCTCTTTCTCCTTGTCACATATCTCCGGCTCCGTTCTCTCTCATCAGCCCCTGATAATCATTTTTAATTCCAGACCCAAAAGCTTTTCCCGCCCGCCACTCCCCCCCTCCCTGCCCACCTGGGGGTATTTCATCAGCCTTTTCTGCTTAATTACCTCAAAGATGCTGTCAATCTTGTGTAATTATAACTCAATTCTCAGCGTACTGTCTCAGAAGGGCGGGCTCTCAATTGAACCGTTAAAATCCAGTTTATTTGCATGACCTCTGGAACTCCCCTGTATAATAAGACAGATGTTACACTTGTCCTCAAAGGGAAACCCTACCCCAAGACATTCGCTCTTCTTGTGACACTGAATGCCAAATTTAGTGTCTATTAACATGGATAAATAGGCACTGCTTAACAATTCTCCAGCTCCTCCCCTTACACTGCAATTGAAATGCTATGCTAAATATGACTAGTCTTGATACATCATCCATGTTCAGGGTTTTCACTATGGGAGTACTAGTTTTTCACTTTACTAAATCAAGCATACTGTTATTGTCAGGAGGTAAGAATTAGCATAGCAATAGGTGTGATTATCAGTGAAAAAGCCCACTTACAAATGTATGTCCCTGCTTATGTATTTGTTATAGACAAAATACAAAAAATAGGATGGCATTATTTATTTTTCTTACAAATACCATGAAAAACAAACAAACAAACAAACAAAAAAACTAAGTCCATCTCAGACTACCGTGCTAATATGGTCACAATGACAATGCTAACAGGGTTTCCCGCAGAAAATGTGTTAGTTAAGGTGGTGGGGAGCAGTGCGGGGGGTGTCTTGTCAAAAGTAGGCTATAAGACAGCCACGTGTAGCCTAAATGGTAAATGCAACTAGCCTTAATGGAGTGGACAAAATATTAGGAACACCATTCAATATAATCATGCACACCACAATCACTCAATAATGAACATAAAGCAGAATTTTCACCTTATTGTCAAAAAATGTATAAGCTTCATAAACGTAGAATTTATAGCAGAGCTGCTGTATTGGATTAAATTAGATTGCACAGGTTAAGCAGGCTAGTTATATTCAGCTTCAGTAGCATCATCACGTTTTTGTTGAATCTGCCTCACTCTCTCTCTTCAAGTCTGTTGAATGAGAAACATCTGAGTGACTTAAAATTGACGTTTTGTAACATCAGTAGATAAAACGCGCAGCACCGCAGCATTTTACACATTGCACCGCTAATATCACCTGTTCAGTTGGAGCCGTTCATTTACTCAGAGCCGGTTCACAGTTAGCCGTCACAGTTAGCCTGAAACTTGTTACTATAGTAACGTCACAGTTACCTGTTTGAGGATTAACGTTGTTAATGTTGACATCACATGGCGCTGCCGGTGTCATTAGTTTTTCGGGCTCCGGTGTTTTTTTCTGAGCAGGTTCTGCCTCAGATGATGTAGATTTATGTTTTAACCAGCGGTCTGTGTTTGTTTCCTTAAACTTAATATCACTGTTAGCTTGTCTGTGTTATGCTAGCGGGAGGTACAGAGAGCTACAGGTGCGTTCAGGGTCGAACTCAGACAGTCGGACACAGCGGTTCCGGCCCGCTGCAGACGTTGGTTGGATTTATTTATTTTATTTTATTTTATTTTTTGAAGACGTTAGTTAAGGCGGCAGGCGTGTGTTGCTTAGGCGGCCGCCTTAGCTGTAAAGTGCTGTGGGAAACCCTGGCTAACATGCCTGATATTTAGCAGGTACATTTTTTCCATGTTCATCTTATGAATCTGATGGGATCATTAGTTTTGCAGATATTTGGTCATCACCCCAAAGTTACTGTTAACATAATAAACTGAGATTTTTATCAGATAATTTGAAAATTCTGAGAATCACCAGCAAGAATGTCTGTACCAAATTTAGCAGCACTCCATCCAACTGTTGTTGAGACATATCACTAAAAAGCATAATATACCTCTTGCTGTCCCCAGTACAAGGGATCACCAATGTATCACTTCACCCAATGGAGACCATGACTGTTAGTACGAAATATTATGGCAATCCATCCAATACCTTTTGAGATATTTCAGTATGGACCATTGTGGTGGACCAACTGATTGATCAACCTACACTGATCATTGATTACTGTACATTGACCATTGATTGAAAACAGAAGACTTTACTCAAATATAGAAATAATAGTTTGCTGAGGAAAACAATAGACACTAAATTGTGTTTACGTCTAAAGGACAGTTTGTTTATTGCGTTCACTGTCAAATACCAACACAGATCCAATGTCAAAAGAGACATATTGCTGAATGATTTCACGGAGAAAACATCATAAAACTGTTTTTCAATTATTTTTGTGTAAAATAATAATAATGATGATAATAAAATCAGTCTTCCAGTGGAAACCAACAGTAGCTGGAATACCAGTAGGCTCACATGTTGCAGAAGTTACCAATACAGACTGTAGAAAAACACAAGTTCTATAAGACCTCTGACAGTGTTCTCTACCATATCTCTGTATATATACAGTACTTGCCATTCTTGAAAATTAAATCAGGAAACCTCTGTGACCTCGACTGTGTTCCTTTTATTATTAATGCTCAGGGTTAAAAAGAATAGCCATGCTGACCAATGCCATGCTGATCTCATATTAAATTCAAATGTACATTATGTTTGTGAAAGGAAATTTCCATTTTAAAATTCCATCATTATACCAATCGATTTGAACAGGGGCAGACCTCATGTGACTCAAACATGCAGTAGTTGGAATGGATATTGAAGGTGGAGGTCAGTGTAGTGGATGGGCAATTTGACTTGCCTTTAGCTGATGGACACTCTTAAAACATGTCTTCCACTGAAATGTCTATTTACAGTATCTCTCATTTAAATGAAAAGGAATTCAAATCTGAATGCACAGCAACCCAGAAGATGTAGTATTAAATACAACGCTGATTCCCCATTACTTTTAATCCTTTCACTATAAAACTATTTAGATTTTATATGATACTACAAATAAACCACTTTTCGTTATTGACAGCTCATGTTATTACTGATTCTGGATTGTAATGTTTCATCAATAACTGGTTAATTCTGGTCTTGATAGCCTTTTTCTGAGTGTACTTAGTCACATAAGGGTTGTCTTGTTCACCGTATTGATTTTCATATCAAGTGTCTATCAGCATCATGTATGAGCAGACACTATAGTTTACAAAGAAAGCATCAAAATGAACATTTCACCAGATGTGGTGACTCACTTGTGAGCTCTGCATTGGTACAATTGGTTTCTGTTTTACAATGAGTTTCTGTGCACTTTCATCCCCTCAAGGTGAAACAGCGGAATGAAAGAAGCAGAATATAATATTTGTACAGTGCCATGCTACGTTCCTGTGTGTGTTTGTACCAGATGGGAAATGGACAGACTGTCCTCTAAAACAAAAAAAGACAAACAAAAAAATGACAGGGTCAGTCTTTTATGCAAGTATCTTGTTTTCCATCAAAATACCTTCTACAGCAATACCAAACCTGCTCATAACAACAGACTAACTTTTGTATGGTTATTTCTAGGTATTCACAGTACTCGGTAAAGGTGAGGGAAATAAATAGTTTAGGTATAAAACAGGAATCACAACATATTACCTTACCATGACCACTCACAATATGAACTCCAGTCCTCAGTGTCAGAGTCTTGAACTTTGTTACCCCAACATTTCGTCCACTAAAAAAATGTGAGTTTAGTTTATTAAAGAGTAACACCCTCTGACAATGTTGTCGTAGTGAACATCCAACGGTTTAACTTAACTTCAGATGGCTACAGTGAACAGCAGCCACATATATGATATCCCTGATATCACGATATGACAACGTGATATCAGGGAGATAGGGTTGGCTGTTTGTGAATTCAACACTAGCCTTATAATTCCTCAACACAGTGTCTGCCTGGTAACTGTATGTGTGAGGCAGTGGCTAAGAAGCACCACATTAATGATGACACATGCAGTACATCACACATTTGTTGCTTCACACCTTTAGGACAGTAGCTCTTTTGATAATAAATTCAAAAAACATTTGAAATGCTGCCACCAAACATCAGCACAACTGTATGACACAGAAACTGAACTGATGTACAAAACTCTCTCTAAGAACTATGTTAGTTGTCATCATTGGCGCCATGCTTACTGTCACCAATAATAAATGAAACCAGTTCTGTAATATCGGAGCTTCATAATTACCTCAGTCATGTTTAGCAGCAGCAGGGCTCTAAGAATACTTGTTTTTTATCAAGACAGCTGTGCAAAAGTGCAAATCAGACTTTTTAAAATAAGTTAATTGCGTTCAAAAATGTTTTAAGTCGTACTAGAATTTGAATTGTGATACTCATTAAGATACTAAACATCACTCAGTGTATTGGTCAGACATAGAACGTTCTGAAGTCCACACAGCTGGTTGTCAACTGTTGAAGCAACTGAAGCTGTCTGCCTTCTATGACCAACTGACATCTCCAAAATGAAGTTAAATATCTAGTAAATGGCACAATAGAGTGCATTTAACAAAGAGTTCTGTTCTGAAACTATAGGATTAGTAATTCTTCTTTTGTTGGAAGGATAACAGATGCCTCCTGGTGAAATGGAGAAATTTCAAAGAGCATAGAGCAGATTCTGTTTTTTGAGGGTTTTTTTTTAACTGAGCACCACAGAGGCACAGAACAACACGTGAGTGAGACGAAATTAGAGGGAAAAAAAGGGAGTGGTGGAGGGAGCTCTGTTTGTATATGTCTCCATTAGTAATGATTAGCAAAATACTGGCATATTTTCAAATTTCCAAAGAGAGCGGAGAAATCACACAGAGCAACACCTTGCAAAACATCGACCATTTGGTTTATTTACATACGCACACTGTTGGGGGGATTAATTTGTTAGAAACAGCGTGATTCTCAGAGGGAGACACAAACAAACACAAACAGACCTGATTAGCACATCATGATTAATGATTTTGACAGCTAATTTTGAAACTCGCACAGAAACCATCAGTCTGTGTGTGAGCGCGTGGCTATACGCTGCTCGTGCTCATGCATACATTGATCAAAAGTTTGCGATGACTCACAGCTGTATGATTACACTCACATTCACATTTTTTTTTGTGAGTAAGCTGCTTAATCCAAATCTGTCAGGGGAGCAGCAGAGGTTTTTGATGAGTGATGTGTGTGTGTGGGAGCATATGTGCACATGTGCTGTGCATGTACAAAGTGCAGTCTATGAAGAAATACCTTATAATTAAAGCAATTTTTTACAGTTAGTCAGAGCAGAAATGGGAAACAACTTGTAGCTGAACTTGTACCTTGTTCACATTTATTTTTCTCCCTTTGTCCAAATTGCCATTTTCTCCCTTTAAAATAAATGGAGAGCTCCCCACAGAGAGAACCAGAGGTGTTCACTTTTCGAGTACTTTCGAAAGTTGAGAGAGTGATGTAACTTTTCGGAAAAGCACAGAGTGACACGAACAACTTATTTTTCAGCTGACTAATCATGACAGAAAAGTCTCATGCCCTCTAATAGGGCGACCATTTCTTCCAGCTACACCTGTGCTTGTTACACAGTAAGTGAATATCAGGAGAAATCTCTGTTCCCCATGGTCAGTAATTGGTAAATAATATCAGGATTGTTACAAGCTACAAAGAGTGATGAGATCGATGAGCTGAGTGGAGAAAAAATCTTCACAAAATGTTTCTTATCACCAAAATGCTGCTAAAACACCTCATGCAACGTGATGAAAGCATATGCTCTTGCTCATGGGTGTTGTTACCAAGTCATTTTAGTCATTTAGACATAAGCCGAGGACATTGAGGCGTGATGTAGAAAAGAGGATGGAGCAGGATGGATACATTACCCATAGGAGGAATGCAGTATCAACAGGTGGATTTAGTATGGGCTTAAATAAAAGTCAGTCACATCAGATCCTCTCATCCCATTTAGAAGTAGGACATTGTTTATTGGATGATGTGACATGTTTTTGTGTGCTGGTTTACAACAGCAGGACGTGAAGATTTTGCTCTCTGATAGATAGATAGATAGATAGATAGATAGATAGATAGATAGTTGGATAGATAGATAGATAGATAGATAGATAGATAGATAGATAGATAGATCTGAATGGAACACTTGTAGGAACCAATCTAATGGAAAATGCTATGAAATTTAGGATAAGAACACCAAAATCAGGCCCTATATATTAATAGAGCACTCCAAGTATGCTTTCAAAGGCAGACAGTGTGCCTTTTAGATGACATTACATTTAGGACACACATAATAATAATAAAGTAAAGTATTTTAAAAGATAGTGATATATGAGCAAATTTGGGAATAAGTGCAATTAATTTTCAGGACAATACAATATACCATATATAGCCTATTGATAGATAGTTTCCTATATATTAATTACATGATGAAGTGATTTCTTTATAGTTGATATGCACAGAACTACATTATAAATGGAAACAAGTATCAATTTGCTTGCTTTATGATGGATACATGTGTCTAAAGAACTGAAAGGATAATGATGATTTTAGATGACATTCATGGGGACAATCACCATCTCAAGATGAAAATTGGATCTCAGTCTAAATGAGACAGAACTCCACATGCATGAAAGTCTATGTAATTATGGCAAAGCCTTGTGTGTGCTCTCCCCAACTAATGCCGTGTAAATAGATTTTTTCTGTTTGCATTTGCAGCATGCTGCGTTCTGAGTAGGAGGTCCAATTTCATGCTGAAACGAGACCAGAATGTGCCCTGCGCTGTGTGTTCTGCATTAACCACAACTTTAGCTACACCACTCCACTGACCTCAGCATAAGTGGGTTTGTTTGGAACACCAAACAACTGAAAAGAAATTATGGAGATGCGCTGGAAGAAAATGGCATTTGCAAATGCAGTTAAGTCAATCAAATCAAACTTTATTTGGATAAGTGGCATTAGTTTTATACTAAGCACAAGCTCTGCTAGGGATAAAAAGAAATCACTACAATGTGTCTGGATTTATGCTAAAATGGGTTAAAAAGACACTATGGACAAAAGTATTGGGACACATGGCCATTCCACCTACATGAGCTTTCCCATCCCATTCTAAATCCATAGGCATTAGTATGGAGTCATTTCCACTCCTCTGGAAACTCTTCCAGCGACAACTCTTCTGACCAATCAGTGGCCGGCAGTCTGTTGACGTCACATTTAGTATCGGCTCGGCTCGCTTGGAACCTCAGCAGAGCAGGTACTAAAAAAGGTATCAGGTACTATCCCTAGTGGAAACGCAAAAAAAAAACGAGTCGAGTCGACTCGTGCTGGAACTGTGTAGTGGAAAAGCTCCATTAGTTTATCGTTGTATATGTAGCAGGGACATTTTACAAATAGACTTATTGCAATGGTGGCATCCTCTGACAGTACCACGTTTGAGTTCACTTAGCTATTCAGTACGACCTGTTCTTTCACAAATGATTATGAATGCAGACTGAATATCTTAGGTGCTTGATATTATACGTGTGGCAATGGGTCTGGATGAAACACCTGAATTCAATTACTGAGTTTGGGCTGCATCTTGGCAGGAAAGGTACAATACAAATAAAATTATTATGACCATAATAGTATATAACAGAAAACATGTCTTCATCACAGTGGAGTAGATGAACAGATAATCATACTGTAGGTGCTGTTATATATGTGAATAATGCACCATTCACCATCCTCCTGTAGCCTGTGTCAGCTTTAAAAATGATATGTGGAGCTTCTGGGTGGCTCAGGAGAATAGGCCTCATTGTTCTGTGGTTATGCCACAGATATGAAAATGTCTCAGAATTCATATTGCATGCAGTACTATCTTTCCATTGTGTATGTGTGTCACTTGCTGTGCACAAATTAATGCAAGCTGATTAAAACAAAATAAAAATTCTCTTATTGAACTAAATAAATAAAAAAGTTGCTCCGAACAGATCCTCACGCTGTTTGAAACCCTGCAGAGCCACATTGCAGTCTTCCTCGCTCACTGCGCAGTGGTCTCTGTAGATATTAAATATTGATAATGGTTATGTGTGTATGAATACAGTATGCTTATCACTACGAGGGATGTTTGGAGATTATGGAAGCAGGGGATATGAATCTGGGCTAATAAAAAGTGGGATGTATTTTTAATTATTATTATTTTATTAATTAATTTACTTTCAAAACAAGCCTACAGTATAGCAACATCCCAGCAGATCCAAACTGACCATTTCAGTTCAAAAAGGAAATACAGATAATTGTCATTTGGTCACACTCTGTCAGGAAGAAGATAAGAACATCACCTGTTCTTTCTAAAAAAAGACTCATTAAATGATTCTCGAGGTGAAAGCTTTGATATCATCCTCACCACTTCAGTCTTGAGGGAGAGATGTAGATGAGCAAGAGGGGAAAGGTTAATTAAGACATATAAATGTCCAGTCATGTCACAACCAAGAGATAGACTGTGCAAAATGAAAAGGAAGTCAGTGTTAAGATGTTTATGTCAGTATTTTCATTTTGAACCATTTTTAGAAAAACTACAACTGTATTTATTTTTTACTTGGTAATAGCAATGTGATATGATTGAATAAATAGGGTCTACATTAGATTATCTAGAAAATGCCTCCATAATCTAAGAAGATATTGTGTAACTGTTATATGTTACATTACATGTCATTCATTTGAGAGGTCCTTTTTTACTAATGGACTTTACACTATACCTTCAAACACTATAAGAACAAGAAACAACATCCCTTAAACAGACAACTAACTACATGTTCAGTCTATGATTTGGACCACAATTCATAAATTATATAAAGTGTCACCTTATGCACAAATGTGTATGTTGTGTCATGTAACATGTGAATTGGGGAAACTGTAGTGTATGTATAAAGGTCTTATATAGCTCTAATATTTGTCCTGAAAGGTAAACAACAAGTTATCTGGCATCTATGGTCAACAGTATTGATCATTATTGTAATAGACTTTTTTGGCATTTATTGTACAGGTGACAGTGAAGTGAGATGGGTATGACATGCAACCAAGGTCCTCGACTGGAATTGAACCAGTGATGTTGTGGTATGCACAGTAACTATTCAGCTACTGATGTATTATGTATTTTAGAATGGCATGGGAATGCTATGAGCACTGATTGTTCTAATGAACTGCTCTGGCAGAAGAAATCAAATCAAGAAGTTAAAGGTTCTTGAATGTGTGGGAGGACCCAATGGGGAAATTGACACAATATAATATTCCATAGATATTATCATACACCATTAAGATAAGGGTTAAAAGAATGAAGAATAATCTGTGCTGAACATCCTGGAACATTTCTGCATTGTAGATGGGAGTGCACAGTGGTCAGAACATTCCAGGTTAAAGTTGTGGGAGTTCTGAGTCAACGGTCTGGTTTAATAAAACCTTTGACTCCCAGCTTGTGTCTGCTGGGGGAGAGATCTCAAATGCCAAGACACACCATGTCTCAAAGTGTGTATACTCAATCATAACAGTTGGCTTGGCCACTGCTTCCAGGATTATTTTAAGACCCTGGAAATCAGTGAAAGCCTCTGATATAAAGGAATGGACAATGGTAGGAACAGCAGCATATGAAAGTATGCTCAGTAGATTGTAAGGTGATGAAAAAGACATGGATTATGTGTGGGAATGTTTTTTGGGCTCATATCCGAATCACTGATATGCCCACCTAAAGGCAGTGTTCTCCTTTATTATCTCTTCATTATTTATACTCTGCCCTACGATACTTTCCCCTCTCAATGCTGCTGTTAACACTGTTGTTGTTGAGCAACTGTTTTCTCTGTTTTTCAAAAATGAATACCTTAGTTAAAAAAAATCGAGCATGTTCAGAGATCTGCTAAATTTGGTGGGGGGGGTGGGGTCTTATGTAAGAAATTAGACTTAGGAAAGCTGCTGCTACGTCATTTTGGAACATTTTTCTTGGGACAGTAGTTTGGTCAATCAAATGTGTGCAAGCAACAGCACAAGGAAGCATACCTTGTAACAATGTGCCATGGCTACCTTCCAAACATCCTTCCTCAAAGGAGTAAAAAACAATAGCATCTTGGTGTGTGATAAGACTTTAAACTAGACTCCCTGGTTTATATTTCATCTTTTCTATGTGTACCTGTAGTGACACACACACACACCTGTACTACACTAGCACAGCTCTTTGGTTTTTCTTTTGTTTTTTTGTTTTTTTGCAGTGGTACTATTGTCCATCTGAATGCACCTTACTGCTGTGTCTATGCTTCCACTTCCTTTATTATGACACTCACTGATGATTTTGCTGTGGACATTTGAAATCACCACAGTCATGTCTTTAGATTCTTATAGTATTATATGCTAAGTAAGTAATCTCAAGTAAAGTCAGGTATGATGGAATTCACCAAGCCAGTATTAGACTCTGTGTGTGTGTGTGTGTGTGTGTGCGTGTGCGTGCGTGTGTGTGTGTGTGTGTGTGCGTGTGCGTGCGTGTGTGTGTGTGTGTGTGTGTGTTTCTCATTCCCTCTTTCTTTCTTTTTCATGTTTCTTTGATGTTTGAATAAAAAAGGGTCCCAGCCTTGAGCAACCCAGTCCCGGTGCTGAATTCATATACACTTCAGTATGATGACGTTGTTTTTCCTTGGTCTCTCTCTAGGTTTTGAGGGAAGCAGGTTTGCTTTGTAGTACGTGTGTGTTGTCTTGTTTTTCAAAATAGAGAGAGATGAGTAACATATGGGCTGTGTGGCAGACACTAAGGCATTCATTGTGATTATGTCTTTGTGGACCGTCGTCCTCCTCTAACACCTTTTGTAGATATTATTGGTTCTCTTACTGTTTATTGTAGACATAGGGCAAATTAACTTTGAATGAATGTAGAATCATACAGATTAAGACTTGAAAATAACACAAATACCATTGAGCCTCTTTTTGTCATGTTTGCAGGAGACAGCATTGCTCATTTGTTCAGATTTGATTAGATTTTTATGAGCAGCTATTACAACAGTGCATTTTTCATCATTCCTGTTAGTTACATGTTGTCTGTGCACCTGTTCACAATTTACTCATTAATTTACTATCATTTTATTCAAATCTATATTATATATAATCATCCCAAGTCAAATATGACTGTCCATCACTAAGTCGTGCAATGGTCATACTATTCCACTTTCCAGTTGATGAACACACAATAACCAACAGACTGAAAGTTAAAGTAAAGGTTTTTTATTTCTCTGTATGGTCCTTTCCATAATGTTGTCAGTCACTTACAACAGCAGTCTGAACCTGTCAAAAACAAGCACTTTTTGTGGATATACATAGATGGGGCACTATTGCCCTGCCGTACATACATAGTCGCCTGTTTCACAGCTGCTGGCTGCAGTGCTTTCACTCAATACAGGACCAATTTCAAAAATGGTTCCCATTAGTCACTCAGACACAAAGGGTCCAGGTTGAAAAGTATTGAAGTTTCCCTATAGAGAGAACCTTCTAGTAAAAATCTAAATTGATTCATTTAAATGCTCTGGACAATACACATCATGTGGGCAAAATCATGCATTGCTGGAATCTGTACTGAACAAGTTTTATTTTCTATTTTGGAAGTTGAAATGGAATAGGCTTTGACATTCTAATGATGGATTGACCTGCAGCATCTTACAACCAACATAAAAAGATCTTTAGAGTTGTTAAAGACCTTTACAGAAGGCTCTTTTGCATATTCTCTTTCATCATTGAGAAATGAATGCAACATTTGCCTTTCACATTAAGCAAACTCTAAGTTCCATAGTTGTAATGCTCCATCATTATACAAATATCAAATATATTCCATCTTGTCTGTTCACCAATACATTAAAATCTTCATATGACACAGATTGCAACCATCAGAAAAAATCTACATGAAAGGTATTTTTTTCCCATGGCTAAATGAAAGCCTCTCTGGTTAGTTATTTATTTTCCTGCAAAGACAGAACAGGAATATACAAAAAAGAAGAAAGGTCAAACACTTAGTCATTCCTTTCTGTCAAACTTGGTCACATAATGACTGACAATATGTTAAACATTTCATTATTATTTATTATTATCTATATTTTCTGCAACCTTTTGCATGCTGTACAAATCAATGGGACTTACATTCACATACAGCTCTCATTGTATCCTTTACATTGAAGTAGTGAAGTGACCAGCACACATGTGCTTCACAGATCCTAACTTTTAAGGTTGAATTGTGTTGAGTGCTGCCTCTGAGATGTGAGTGACTTAGAGCAGGTGAGGACTATGAGTCTGTACCAGTCAATCTGTGACAACCTGTGTCAGTGTTTGATAGTCTGCAGTGTGGGGGATGCTTTCCTGTAGCTGACAATATTTGTTAGTCCTGCCGACATTGGACTTCTGGGTAGCTAACTTATCATAGACAAGATGTTATATCCATTTCAGACTGAGACATGGGCATTCCCCTGTCCTGGGTTAAATATGAGCCACACATCACTGGCCTTTGGTGATGCAACTTCTCTGGAGTGTTGGGGGACACTTTGAAACCATAAACAGTGGAGGTACAAGTAATACTCCACAGAAAATTGCTTCCTACATTACAAACGATTTAGAAAAGGTAGCTAAACAAGATATTTCGCATGGAGAAACACCTACACAGACACACATACACACACACACACACACACACAAGCATGCATGCTCTGTGTGGGGCCAACACGAGGATGGCAACCTGCTGTGAACACATCATTTATTAGCAGGCATTTAATCACAGACTCAAATGAGCACCAATGGAACTCATTAAGAAGGCTGATGAAGATCAGCCTCGACAATAAGACAGCATGAGGGGAAGGAGTTCAAGTGGAAATTGGATAGATAGATAGATGGGTAGATTGGTAGGTAGGTAGGTAGGTAGGTAGGTAGGTAGGTAGATAATATACACAGAGAAAGAAAGTCAACACATTAGATCAGAAACAGAACAACAGTTGTTGGTTATTGAATTTTGTATCTTCCATCTTGGTGTGTTGTCATCTGTGTGGAACATCACACAGGGCTGTGTACAAGAGAGAGATGTGAAACACTCTCATTTGAATGTTTTTGTCTTCCCCCTCATGCTTTTTTGTGTTTTCACAGAGGCACGTCAGACAGTACACAGAATGAGTCGCATTGTGTTTTGCTCTCTTGTAGTTCTGGCACCGTCTCCGCACTGTAATCCAACATGAGAAATGTCAGGAAATGGCTGCCTTTTGTGTCATAACTTTCCCAGCTTTTTTTGTCCTTTTAGTGTAGAATCAGAATGAAATGTATAGAGTGATTTTCTTTCGGTCGGCATATGTGCGTTCCTGCAGTTCCAAACATACAGTATCAATCTAAAGTTAGGATACATTTTGTCATTCAAGTGAATGGGAAAGTGTGTTCAAACTTTTGACTGGTACTGTACACTGAGCTGGAGAATCTGCAGGAAGTCTCCTGTTTAGTATTTCATCCCAAACCCTAACCCTAACCCTAAGACCCTAACCCTAACTCTAAGCCAAATATCTGTTTTCCCTTTTAGCAAGAGACTGGTTGTGTTGCAATGCTTTCTGACATTGCAACACAAGCTCAACTCACGTAATGTCAGTTGGTTTCCCAACAGAATAGCATACTGTGTAACTCTTGGCGGGGTTATTTTCCAAGTCAGCTAAGGATAAAATGATTTTGAAAAAGGCCTTCATGGTATCTTCTGTAAGCAATAACATCTTTGCAAACATCTACACCTGGAGGCAGCACAGTCTTATTAAGCCAACAGCCGAGCAGTGAGTCCAGCTCATCTAGCGGTTCACATCCCCCCAACTCCCTCCCACCCCTCCTCCTCCATTTTCACCAACACCACTGTAAATTGAGGGACGTTGTAATCAGCGGTGTGACTTGGTTGGTAAGTGACGGCATCGATCGCCTGGGATTGAAGAGTCAGTCTTAATACCAGCTGGTTTCAGGAGTGGAGTAGTGTTGAGGCGCAGGATGCCAAGGAGGCAAGAGGGGTTTTTATAACGAGGATGGATGGACAAGTCTGGTGGAGGGAAAACTGGTCTCCGCTCTCATTTGGAAACAACCGCTTCAATCAAAAGACGCCATGGTTTAGAGACTTGTGATTTAACTGTTCAATCCCTCGAGGAGGTTAGAATTAAGGTTTGGAAAGTGTTGTGCATTTACAATGGAATTGCATTCAAAGGTTTCCAGAGTGTTGTGCCCTTGGGGGAGTTGCATAGTTTTCCACTTTTGGGATTATAAAATAGAAAAAATCGAATGTATTGCCTTGTTTTAGAGACAAAGTAAGATTAAGTATAAGGCTCCTGAGAAACTAACTTTATTTCAGAAAGGTCCGTGGAGACAAAGATGTTGTGTTTCTTTGAGTTTTGCTAGTATGAGTGCACCAAGCCGGATTCAACAAACTATCTTAACTGGCCAAAGTTGTCGTAAATCACTTTTGATGACCTGTTCGTGAGTACGTTTGCGTTCTTGAGATCTCCACTTAACAATAATAAATGTCCCCAAAATTGCCATATAATGCTCCATACTCTGCTCGGTTATGGGCAAAGTTTCATTGACAAAAATGTTAAAGTAATAACAAGAATTTCACATCACAGAGCGTCAAGTCTTGTTTTTAGAGAACAACAGATAAAAACATAAGTTTCATAAGTGTCAGTAAGGGATCCAAAACAAGTAGTGATAATGACGTGTCATCAGAGCAGCACTGTAATGTGACAGAAATGAAGAGGGATTGCTTCAACACCTGAAGATAGATGCTAAAAAACATCTCAGACTCTCATGATGGGAGGCAGTCGAGGGAAGTGACAGTTACTGATCTATTAGGAGAGAATAGTATCTACAGTAGGTGATGTTACACTGTCAGCTGCAACACCACATCATACTGGACAGAGACTCACAATGCCAGTAACAAATGTTCTTAAACCAGTCATAAGTGCCTCTTCAGAATGCATGAGTCATATGAGTGATTCTTGAGTGAGGCCCATTGGCAAAGTAAGATCTTTATGGTTTCTGTTGCTACATAACAGCCAATGTAGCTGTGTATAACATTTTAAATAACGGCCAATAAAGGAAATGTATGCAGTTAATTAAATTGTAGGGACTACTTTTTTTTTTTTTAAAGCATCTGATAGACTTAGTAGGCTCTTATCTATGACGTGTCCTTACAAATCCATACTGAAGTTCAGATGCAGTTTTATTGATGTAAGGAAAAAAACAAAAAAGACTGAGAACCAGCTGCACAAAAATATCAAATAATACCTGATGTCTTCCGACTGTAAGAACATCGTGATGATGGAAGACGTCAGTGACCATCAACAGAAAATATCGTAACTCTACTAACTCCCTTTGTCCAAAACTCCCACTGCCACCCAAGTGAACAAGTAAAATAAGAGGAAACCAAATGTTCTATGGTCATCTCAAATCCATATACTACATACCAAAAAGTATATGAACACAAACTTTACACCAACACATAATTATCAAACGTCATCATCAACATAACATCATCATCAACAGCATCTAACAGCCTCCACTCTTCCGTTTTCAGACTTCCCATCAGATTTTGATCCTGGCTGCATGGATGCTAGTCAGCCACAAGAGCATTAGTGAGGTCCAACACTGATGTCAGGAGATAAGGCCTGGCTCACAGTCGGGGTTCTAGTTCATCTAAAAGGTGTTGGATGGGGTTGAGGTCGGGGCTCTGCTCAGGCCGGTCGACTTCTTTCACACCAGTTTGGGAAATCAATTTATTTGTAGACCTGACTTTGAGCACAGGTTTCTATAGATTTGGAAGAGCATTAAATCTCCTTTTATGTTGCTGCAACAGAACCTAATAATGTAATAATTTCCCAATATTGTAATAACATTATTACATTTGTTATTGAATTATGAGGGTTTTTTATTACATTATTGGGAGTTATGGCATTATCAGGTTCTACAGGGCCTAACCCAAAATGAGAAACAGCCTTACTAAGACTTATGCAGTCCATTAGAACTGTCCTGCAATAAACCTGTATCAAAGTTTTCATGTTTTTGTTGGAACTATTCTAGAGATTATAGTGTTGTGGAATTACATTGTGATATACTAAGAAGGCTTTGTAATATTTAGTCTACCCTAAATGATATAAATGAAGTGGACAGGGTATTAAAAACACCATTCAGTATAATACATTACAATTTAGGATTTATTGCAGGGTTGCTACACTGTATTAGTTTTAGTAATTAGATGTACTGTAACTAATCAAATTGGGCCAAATTGTGTATTTAACAACTCAGTGAGTAGGAAGATATCGGAATGTGTATTTGTAGGTTACATGTGCATGCAAGCTCGTCTCCATATTCATGTGTCTCTAAGATGTGTAAGCTGCCGAGGTGCGTTCAGCCATTTCACACTCCAGATGTCTCCTGGGGTACGGGAAAGAAAAACATACCCTCCCACACACCTCCAGTACAAACACACTAATACCAAACCTGTGATTTTTTATTATCACAAATGCCATGACAATCAGGGATTTAGTTGTGTGAAAGATGTGTCAGACACACCATAAGATAAGAAACCAAGTTGTTTCTTTGTCTTGTTTGTCGTCAACAGAGAGAAAGATCAATCCCAACCGATGACACACACAAATAAAAAGATTCCTCCACTAACAGGTAGAAACAATTAGATTAAATCAACCGTCTCTTAACCTGTTCACGCTTGTGTTTGTTGACTTCCTCCCCATGGGTTTACCCTTTGGTTTGAGAACATCTACCTACCTTCACGCTACCTTGATGCAGAGACTTCCAACTTGTGCGTCTTGACATTTCGAGCTAGGTTAGTCTAAGCAAACGAGTCATTAATTTCATCCATTAAAATCGAAGTGCTTGAAAGCAGTAAGTGAGTAATCCCAAAACTCCAAGAGTCAATTAAAATCTGCATGACTTCTTTGAGAAGAGCTTTCTTCAGCTTTGCATCTGAGACACACACAAAAAAAATGAACCTGAAAATAGATACCTGTCGTGCACAGCAGGCTTGCTTTAATATAAGTTTGCTAATTTGTTTGTTTCCTCCAGCAAGGTGGAAAAGAGTTCAGAAAGCCTTTCATGCCTGAATGCCTAAATTAGAAGAGATCTATTTTATTTATAGAGTTTCATTTAGTGTAAACGTTAGATGTCCTTGGTTTGATTGGGTTTAATTAGAATGCAGACGTTTGTTTGGGAGGAGCACGGGTGGAAGGGTTGGTGAGATGAGATGAGAGCTGTTTCCTCAGGTCGGACAGAGTGCTTGTAATCTAGAACGGCAGCTGTGATGTATTTGTGTCGCCGTGTCGTGCGCCGCTGTAAAATCCTGAGTGGTTCTTGTGAGCCACATTCACTTTTAGTAACAATAAGTGAGTCTTTTACTTGTCTGTGCGAGGCTTTCGTCAAGGTGCGCTGAAAGTCCATTTCCAAATCGTATGAAAAATCCTTCATTCTGACAGCAGACATCGCCACGGGCCAAAGATAAATCTGAGCTTCAACACTCCGAGCTCAGCGCAAAGCATTTTTATTAAACAAGCTGCTGGCCTACCAAGTCAATTCATCCAAATCACTTCTGCATTCTGTGGAGCTGTAGGTAGATGATAAAAAAGAAGTTCAGTTTGGTTAAATATTCCACTTTATTTATTCATCTTACCATTTCAAATTCAATGCAAATTAGTTTAAATATTTTTCCACATTCATTATTTTGTGGCTGTTTAATACATAAGTCTTACAAAGCACTAAAGTAATAAGCTAATTAAAGAATTTACTGTGATCAAACATACTTATTATAATAAAGAAAATAAGTTTTAATATTTCAGGAGTGTTTGTTCAAATAAAGAGATTTAGATTTTCTTTTTTAAAAAGGCTGTGTTCTTGCAACACAAGTAGAATCTAGTTTATGGCTTTTGTTTTAGCAGCCTTCCATTAAAAACAACCCTGGACTGCTTTGATTGACTTGACTTGTGTGTGTTGCTTAAGGTACCTGTGAGAAATTACCCAGAAAGTCCAGTTTGAGTTACAGATCCCTGAGTTTGAAAGCTTATCTGACACAGGATTTCACAACACTGGAAAGTTATCACAGCGGCAGTGATTTCATTCTAACCCTGACTCTTCCCTCGCAATGACCGCCAGATCAACGGTCAAAAGTCGACACATGCTTGAACGTATTTCACTGGCCTTCACACGGTGCCTTGTCAGAGATTGACGCATTGTGTTGCAGTAAAAGTTAAACCTGCTTCAACTTTTCTTTTTTTCACTGAATGATTTCATGTTTTTGTCAGAGCCCCCCACTGAGGCACCAGATTGGCCTCATTAAAATGAACAAGAGGGCAGCACTTTTCTTCACGCGGGGCACATTGGTGGTTTGAACGCAGCCTGTGCTCACCCTACATCCACACAATTGTGTTGATCCAACACTGATGTGGGTGTGTTATGAATATTCTGCCTTCATTTCTCACTCACGCAGCAGCTCTTGTGACAGACAAATGGTAAGCACATCTCTTCACCTTCACAAGGAAAGCCTCTGTACAGGAGGCACAGTATGACAGTTACTCAGTGATCAAGTCACTTCATGTGGATAAAGGTATTAACACAATACTGATGACAGTGATATATATCTTAGCAATATTTTTGAATATAATTATGTCGTTAGAAATTAGGCTCATCTCGCTCTCTCTCCCTCTCTCTCTCCCCTCCCTCCCTCTCTCTCTCTCTCTCTCTCTCTCTCTCTCTCTCTCTCTCTCTCTCTCTCTCTCTCTCTCTCTCTCTCTCTCTCTCCCTCTCTCTCGGTTCCATGTACTTACAAATAAAGGCTCAAAACTACCTCTTCTACTACATGTTTAGATAGATAGATAGGTAGATATTCTTAATTGTCCGCAAAGAGAAATTCATTTAGCTCAGGTCAGTTCCATACAGACAATGAAAAAATAAATAAAACAATAAAGTGCAAAATCTTATTTTGTAGAGACAAACATGATTGTAAAAGACATTTCAAAAGAAAAACATTGCCTTCCACTGATTCTGTGAGTGAATTTCAGTGATTCAGTTTCTGTGTGTTCAAGTCTTTTCCATAAATGTACATAAGGCAGTGTGTAAAGAGCACTTCTTTATATTTACATGTGTTAAGCCTGAGGAACTGTTGAGTTGTTAACAAATGTACAACCCATGTAGGTTACAGTTACTGTAGTCTGTACAGAGATGACAGCAGCTGATCAGCTCTGCAGCCCTAATAGCCCAGATCATAATAAACAGTGTCATAATTCATCAGGTCTTCAGCATAAAGCACACAATCTGTTCATGTTATCTGTATTTTTCCACAACTGTCTTTATCTTTCTTTCTGTCAATTTCTCTCTTTCACACACTCTCCACTTCCATCTCTCTTTCTCTTTCCCTTTCACACACACATACACTCTGTACTGTACTGTAATGGAAAAAGTGATTAGCACACTTAAACGGCATGAGAGACACCCGGAGCCTTTGGGTGATTTGTTCCGCCATAATTTCTTTGTTAATTACTTCTCTGGGGAGGCATGAGAGAAAAGAAGGCCCCCGGGTAACTAAATCTGCCACACTTACACACTGGCCTGCTTTTGGGAGACACTCTCTTCCCATCCCCAGCTCTCTTCATATCACTCTCCTCCCCCCTACTCTTATTAACTTATGGCTTCCTCATTTCTGGTATGGAAAACCTGTGTGAGATTCCCATTTAACCCTTTCCTGTCCTCTTTTCCCCTTTCTTCTCAGCTATGCATCACCTCTGTTTCACCATTCATTCTAGCCTTTCTGTCTTTCAAATGCCCTCCTCTCTCATTTCTACACAACAATGATTTTTCACTTTGCATCCCCCCGTCCCCTCCTCTCTCTGCGCACTTCCTTCCACTTCGTTGCTACTTTGTTATTCCAGAAGTCTTTCCCACTGTAGTTCCTCATCCCACATTGACAGCAAAGTGTACATTAAAGCACAGCCACATCCTCACATCACTGATTTATGGCACTTGACAGATAAATTACCTTTAGGCACGAAAGACAGCCATCATGAAAGGAATGAAACACCGCAAGGTGGCAGGCTTCAATTCAGTCTTCAACCAGAGGTGAATTACTCACATTTTTGCCAAGACTGAAGGAAAGTGGAAATTTATAACATAAACAGCACTTGCTTTTTCTGATCTCACTTTCATGTGCCTCCTCTAACACTTTTTAAGGTGGTTTTAAGTCTGGCATGTAAATCAATCACACTAAGCTCAGTGTGCAGCAATAATCTGCCTTTCTAGAGTCCCAGGCCTTCCTCTTTACCCAGCAGATTAAAATGCATAATTGGGATTTTGAGATCTGAGTTATGCTTTCTTAAACAGGTATTCAGCCGCCAAAAATAAGAAGACAGAAGTATCGACGAGTAGGGCAAATCCTCAGTCTCTTAAATGTGATTGTGTTTCTTCCCTGACTGTTCTGCTCTTACATGTTCACAGTCACAGTAGTATTATAAGACCTGACATTTGTTCAATTTTTTTTTTGTAGATAATTGAGTGATTTTTAAACTGGAACCTTATTATGCACTCATTATAGGTCACTCTGGTTAGGGCCATTAGCTAAATGACTTTAATGTGATCCAGTGAATTTAATTTGGTTGTTTAAAAATAGGAAGGTAGGAGAGACGTATCCAGTCACCCACACAGGCCGCTCAGCTTAGCTTCACTGTGTTGTTAATGTTTTATTTAGCCTCCAGCTCTATTTTTGTGTTTCTTTTTTGAGTGAGTTTTGTTCTGTAATTCTGCATTTACTGAGAATCAAACAGTGATTCATGATGGAGAAACTGGCCTCACCAGAAAAACAAAAGCATTTGTTGCTTGTTTATATACCTCTAATAACCTACACTTACATTTACCTGACAAATACCTTTTGTGGCCATGTGAACAATGACTGTTGCCTGTCAGAAGCAAAGGCAGAAGCAGTGTGATGTTATACAGCAGCAACACCTCTCAGGGAGGAGGTCAGAAGAGATGGACAGGTCAACAAAGAGTGTAACAGAACAGGCAATATTAGTTTTCAGACAGATAACATTGTCTTCTATTAAACAGGACCACATTCATTAAAACGCAACTTGACACCCCATTGTAGCTTGAGCAATTCAAAAAAAGCATTCAAAAGCAGGCACACATCCCTGCCAGGTTTAATTACTAGCTTTTGTTTCACAAGGCCTCAGCAAATACAGCAGAGGCATTAGAGACTGACAGAATAAGTGATGTGAGATGTGGTAGGAAGAATGTAAAGTTGAAGAAGTGAATTTTGCTCTGCAGAAAGGCAAATAACAGTAGTGATGAACACTATAGACTGGGATCAGGATCAGTTTACAGTGAAATAACATGACTGGTTAAATTACCCGTCATCCCTAACCCTGACTAGTATGATACTGTTTACTATCTTCCTTTAGCCTAATCATGTAGTTTTACCTGAGCCAAATTAAGCTTAAAGATAGTGATGGCATATCAAAAACAGTCACATGAATTATTTTTGTAATGTTCATATGTATATGTAAGTAACCCTAACCCTTACACCACACCAAACACAGATTTTGCCACTAAAATGACTCGTGAATGCTTTCACCTGTGTGTAATAATTTAACTATTTGTGGAGTCAAGTCGAAATAGAATAAGTTTAAAGAAAAAGGCGTCACTTCATGAACTATCCTGCTGTACAGTGAGAAATCTGAGTGAGCTGACCTCGTGGAAGACATACAGTACAGGTGTCTGAAGACACTTGCCAGCCACTAATGCTGTTTGGACAGATGAGTGGGTGTGAGGCAGGTTAAGATGCCTTTCAGAGTCTCCCTCTAGATTTGGAGTCTGACTGAACTGAACTGCTGTAAATGACCTTTCACCACTTCATCTGGGTCTGGATCACATGAATTCCATTTAGGCTTATTCTAAAGCTTTTTGAAGTCCGAAACCCATATAGTTCCATAATGCACTTACTTGTATAGGTTTATTCTGTGCCTCATTTCTTGGGTTGACACTGCAGGATATCAGGAAGCAATTGAATTCTTTTAGTCTTTAGAAATCTAAAGGCTCAAAAGGTCTGCACTTTAAATGCACCATTACGTACAGTTAGAGAATGGAGTACTTGATTATTAACACTGTAGCACTTTGAGTTTCGCTATAGTGCTTAGCAAATTGAATGTATTATTTATTGATACATCTGAAATATAACTGCTAAAATGACCTTCCCTTTAGAAATATGCTAGTAGACCTTTTGAGTGAAGCAATTACCCTCCAATAGATCTATCCAATGACAGAATATGGGGGCTGTAATGGTGAGTTTCTACCTGTGAATAAGTGTGAATAGAGGGGCAGCTGAAACCCAGCGAGCAGTGCTTTGTGAAGCTTCCCCAGGCAGATGAAAGGTTAAATCAGAGCATTTACCCCGAGTATCCTGTCCTCTAAAAATCTGTTAGGCGTTTAGTACATGAGTGGGTGGCAGAGGGATCATTTTTGACACAGTTAGGCGTGAGTCAATTCTCACACTTCAAAAGGTCTGGAACAAAAAGCGTGAACCGCAGGGTTGAAGGAGACTGGCTTGCTCCCAGTGATGGAAATGCCCGGGAAAAGTTGTCAGAACCGTTAGCTCCGGCATTTACAAAGAGGGGCCTGTATGCTAAATGACAGGGTTGCTGTGGTGATAACCTTCCATGTTGTCTTCTATCCTCGAGTATATTCTGATACGTTTAAATCGGGGGACCTTTTAATTACACAGTTATGTACACAGAAAACAGGTGACCTTTTGATGAGCATTAACTGTTGTTTAGTTAGATGGCGCTGACCTTTTATTGGTTACAGAGAGAGAGTGCTTATATGTGAGAGTGTGACAGGAGTAGAAAGAGCATACACACATGTTTAGGGTTTAACACTGAGGTTTTATTTCATTAAAGTTATCACAGAATTGCTGAGGGGGAAAACAGTCACATCACACTTCATGTATTAACATATTCCTTCCTGCACACACACATAACCAAACAAACACCTAAAGCAAAACCATTTGCATATATTAACTAAAATTGTATGTGTGATTTAATATACACAGTTAAACTTAACAGTAGCAGTAGCATTAAAAGTATACTGAAGTTTAAATATAGCAGTACACAGCACTAACAATGACTAATTAAGAGCATACGTTAGGCATTCTGCTAAATTCTCGAGACAAGAACATAGAATAGGATCATTATTACAACCCCAGTTATCATATTTGTAGTTGTGGCCATTATTAGTGTCAGTAAACATAATGTTGTACTCAACAAGTTAATTGCTGAGATCTGGGAACACTGTGAAACAGCTAAATGAGGGTTATACCCAGGTTAACTACAATTATTTGAAGGAGAAAATGAAGACTAATGGTAAAATTAAAAACCATAGTTTGTTTAACAAGCTGAAGTCCTCCACTTCAGCTTTTAATAATAGTAATTATAATGTTTATTTGTGTGTTTTAGATACATTTGAAATCTAATGGTGATCTTTGGAACAGATGGAAATGATGGCCAAAAGTACCCAAATAAAAAAGTAGTGTGACCCTTCTGGGATTTTTTGATGGAGGGATGAGAATCATTGCTGTGAACATTCAGTGCTGGCCAATGAGCATGCATCAAATGATAGAATCATCTTTCAATAATTGTACAAAGGAAAACATTTAATATAGTCACAGCACCAAAGTTATATTTGTTTACAAGTCATTTAGAAAAGCAGGTATCCAGTAAGAGTTTGTGGCGTTCTCTAACCCATCACAGCTCTCCACCTGACTGCACTTTGGTGGTTGGGGCCCTCTCTGCATGACCCAAATAACAAAGCTTTTATCACCCTCCTGGTTAACCTTTGAAGCTGATGATCTCTCATACACATAGAGGCTTATCTCTGAGCCCCAGAGGTCCAGTCTGTTCCAGGCTTCCACAGAGATGTCATTACTGTGGGACCAAACTATAACACACATACTTAGCTTAATCACTCAGAGGCTACAGTTGATAGCAAACCTGAATCGACACCTTGCTGCAGGTTTATTTAATGACCTGTTTGCCATTTTAAAATATGACACCACAGGAAGCATCAAAACAACCTGCAAAATCTTTTTATTTACTCTCACGCTCTGTCTCTACATATCTACAGCACAGTGTGTTTGAAAACAGCAGACCTTCACTCAAAGAATTAAAAAGTCATCCTTAACCTTAACCTTAAATAAATAGATATTTTACCTCAAACCATGTTCTTATATAGGAAAGCAAGTCGTGCTTAAACCCAGGCAAGCCTTAACCATAGTGTTGTCACATCATAAAACATGTTTAACTTTCAACAGGGAACAATTATATTGTGCTGCAGATAGAGGCATCAGATCAGAAAACTTAAAACTAAGTACATATTTTGTCATTTAACTTGGAGGATTGTTATTTTGTCAGTAAAATGTCATTACTGCAGAATAGATACTGATAGAACCACGAGAAGACTCCCTCTGAAGGTTCCTGGGGTTCTGCAGCTGATCTATCTGGATCCACTGTTAGTTGGTATGATACATTGCAGTACATCACCTAAAATGAGTATAATTCTAATTACACACAATAGTTATAGTTCATTTACCTGAGCTTACATGCTACAATAGTTCAGCTCTGTTTCTTTTAAGATCCCAGTCTGGGCAATTTGGTAAGAGTACAACAGCCAGATAGATAAACACAGAAGGAACAATGTGCCTCAGTAACATATTAAGGAAGGTTAGTGTGGCCCCTTGGACACTCTGCATTGAACTATAAGCAAAC
This sequence comes from Scomber japonicus, assembly GCF_027409825.1. Classification (NCBI taxonomy): domain Eukaryota; kingdom Metazoa; phylum Chordata; class Actinopteri; order Scombriformes; family Scombridae; genus Scomber; species Scomber japonicus. The sequence continues at coordinate 7,967,820 of NC_070589.1, forward strand.
TGCAAAAGGTCTAGAAAGGTCTTAGTTTCAGACAACAGTTCCTCCTTTACCAGGTTCTCCAAACATTTCATAATGAGGGATGTTAATGCTATTGGCCTGAAGTCATTTAGTGTCATGGCATGTCTAACCTTTGGGCACAGGCCCCATTGTGGCTTGTTTCCACATTTTGGGCACTCTCTGGAGGGCAAGTGATCTCTGAAAGTTGTTGTAGAACACTGGCCCCAGTTGTTGGGCACAGACCTTCAGTAAAAGCCCACTAATATTATCTGGGCCAGGACTTTTCCTCACATTACAGCCCATAAACACCTTTTGTTAAAACCAATTCATCAAAGAATTTGTTACCACAACCAGATCCGTCTCTAACAAGAGTCAAAAAGCGTCACATCGTAAAATAACCTGTTTTACTCCTCTGCCAGTTTGATATTTGAACCATACCCAGCTAATTCAACTTTCTTGTCAAAACAGCTCTTAGACCTAGTCCTTTCCAAACAAAGCCTAGGTTGTTCTTGCTCTGTTCCCTCTCTAGTTGTGTTACATCATTTTGCTTGGCTTTTCAGATTTCAGTCCTCATTTCCTTCTTCAGTATTTACCTTTCAGACAGATGGCCTTCCTGAAATACCTTACATCTTTCATTCATCTGTATTTTTAGAGATTTTGTGGGCCAAGGCTTACTGTTGGGAAAGGTTTGACTGACTTATAAAAGACAAGGTTGTCTTCACAAAGAGATGTAACTACAGGTAACGTCTGTGAGTTCATCAATATCTGAACAAGAGTCTGTACACTCCAACAACCTTGTAAGGATATAATAAACTCTTCAGTCCAGAATCTAAAGCAGTGTTGTTGACAGGGATGAGGAAAATAGTGTTGTGGTTCATTGATCCCACAGGTGGCTGAGCAACAGACTTGTATGCTTATTTAACTGATGCATATCAAAGATCAAGAGTCCTGATATATGTACATATATATATATATATATATATATATATTATAGATGTAGTCTATAATTTTTGTACAATATTGCTAAAAATCTCTGCTGCATTTACTTAATTTGCCCTGGGAAATGTATTAACCACCTTGATAAACAGTTGTGGAAATAAACGGGGAAGGTATTGTGGCCGAAGTACACACACTCTTCCTCACAATAGCAGATCTGCACCATTGATGATTAATAGGACAAACACTGCTACCTTGACTTTTCCCCATCATTGGTTAGTTTCTGTCAGTGCATAAATGAACGCCAAACCCATCAATAGTGAAGCAGTCATCAGTGTCACTGTCTTTTAGCCACATCCTAAAAGTATCCCTGTGGGCACGTTGGAAATGTTCTGCGGTTTGCAGATCATCAGTCTTGTTCTTAAGAGATTGGACATTGGCCAGGACGGTTGTGGAGAGGGGAGTCCGGTTCAACTGAAGTGTCCTCAGTCTGTCCCACACCACCTTTTCCCCTATGTTCTGCATTTTCTGAAAGTTTTGATTCAAACCCATTACAAAAGCCATTAGTTTGGACTCCATTACCACACGGTGAGCATCGGTCCATTGGCTAACGAACATTATGGGGCCTATGCCATCGAAGGAGAAACTCTCTACCTGTCTGTCTCTGCCTTACCCGTTTTTTGACAGGTGTTGAATTTAGACAAAGAGGAAGGGGGTTATGGCCCACAATAGGACTACGATTGTCATATCCATTCAGCAAATTTGACATAACATTAAGTCACTGAGAACTTTACAAATGACAAAAACATATGAGGAGACTTTCAAGTGGTCTCCATCCTCTCATCCAACTCTCAGAAAGAAAGCAAACAAGTGCCTTCCCCAAAATGTTTAAGCCTTTAAGTTAATTTCATATGTTTGAGAAACCTTAACCTAAAACTTTTTCAAGTTGTAAGTATCGTGTCTTTGTGAGCAAGGAAAGACCATCCTAAACAAAAGTTTTTTTTTCCTCTGGGCAGCAATTTAGGTTTTAGAACCTAAAAATTAAGCACATTTTTTGCCAAATAATCACATTTTGACCAGTACTCCTCCTTCATGAGGCTTTTATAGAGTTAACACTTCAGAGGTAATGTTAGGCTTAGGTTTGGGTCAGGGTAAAGGATTGACATGCAGACAGTTAGAGGTTAGAGGGTCACTATGCTGAATGGACAGTCCTCATAGGATCACATATACAAGAATATTGAGCATGTGTGTGGGCGCACATCTGTGTGTGCATGCCAACGCTCCTCCCTCCGGCTCAGCAGCACATTATCCTGTGACTCGCTGTGGTCAGAACCGCTAAATTACCCACAATGCATTTCATCACTCTGCACTCAGCCTTGTCTGACAGCGAGAGAAATGACGCCACGTCAACACCTCGTCACTTGCAAACCCTGGTCGCATGTGGTGTTCACCTTTCATCCGAAGTCCTTGAAAGACACACACACACACACACACGCGCGCGCGCGCGAAAAAAAAAGGTGTGTAATCAAAAAATCATCAGCCTGCACGAGCGCATACATGCATACAAAAGTATGGCGGCACACAAACTTCCTCGCACGTACAGGCTTTTCCTTTCTGTCTTCTTCTCTCTTACAAATATTCACACACACACACACACACACACACACACACACCCGCGCACTCAAAGAAATCCATTTCTCATCCTCAAATATACTCATAGACACACACATATGCTCAATCCCATGGGGACTGTAGACTAAATCAGTGAGTGGAGTTTCAGTGAATGATGGTGACAGGATAGACAGGATAGATAGATGATGGGAAGGAGAAGAAGATGAAAACCGAAAATGGATTTCAGAAGTCCAAGCATGTACACTACCTTTTGGTTTCTGTCTTGAGTGTGTGTGAGAGAGAGAGACAGAGAGACAGTCAGATTTCTATTGTCTATCTATTCTGACAATAGGAGGAGAAGTGCTGGCATCATCAGACAGTGTGGTGCATGGAAATCTTGAATGAAGTGTCAGTCATCGTGTGCATTTGCACAAACATAAGGATGTACTGAATATGCAATGTGAAGCATACACACATGCACAGGAATGCTTTGTTTATTTCTCTTTATTTTATAACTTCTCTCTCTGCCTCAGACACAAACACACACACACACACACACACACAGGTTCCAGGTGTCAGAGGGCCCAACCATTTCTAGCAGGGCTCTGAAAAGTGTCTGTCAACCAGCATAGCTTCTCTCTTTCCAACCTAAACTACAATGACAGCCACATCATTACTACTATAGGAGGTGTTTGTGTGTCTGTGTGTGGGTGTGGGTGTTAGGAATTGTGTGTGTGTGTGTGTGTGTGTGTGTGTGTGTGTGTGTGTGTGTAGTTATTACTATGCCAGTGTCCATCTGCTCCGCCTTGACAAAGTGGAAAGTTTCTGACCAACTTCACCAGATGTATTATAGATCTCTTTCTTTGAGGCTTTCATGTCTGTACAAAAGAGTGTGTGGATGAGAGAGAGAGAGAGAGAGAGAGAGAGAGAGAGAGAGCATCTATAATATATAACGCCTTTTCTTATATCACATTTGATATAATATTAGCATATTACTGTATATGTATTGCTAATCATATGTGTTAATTGTTAATGTTCTGAACTGCACTGGCAATATGGGTTTCTCTTCGTTCATGCCAATAAAGCTTCTTAGAATTTAAAAAGGTTTTAGAGAAAGACAATGATTGTGGAGGAAGAGAAATACATGAGGATGTTAGAACAGAGAGGTAGTGTAATGATGGTCAGATGGAAAAGAAAGGTCAAAAATAAGAGAGAAAATGGGAAGGAAAAGGATGACATGGAAGAGAAGTGAAGTGGAGAGATGGAGAGAGAGACGGACAAACTAATGATAGACAACAAGAGCAAAAAACTACACTTGGACAAAATGTAAGAAGAGAGTAGCTGAAATGGTACAGTATGCTTCTGTTCTGAATGGACGTACAACCATACAGATGAAGAGGAATTGTATTGTTGAGAGGACAGGCTAACACTTGAAGGACTTCTGAAGACAGATATTTTTGGCTTTCTTGGAAATGGAAAAAAATGAAGAGACAATTTTATGAAGCCTGCAGAGACCAGACGGCTCTGGGCAGAGATACTTAGATTGACCATCCTCAGCTGTCAACTCAAACATTACATTTAGGTCTGAGGGTAATCAATGTTGTGTAATCAAGTCAATTTGTCTCAGAGTGTTTTACAGTCGAATCAACCTATGATAACCTCTGTTCTTAGACTTATGGGAGAAATACCAAGAAGAACAACAACTGAGGAATCCATTTTTCATGATTTATGGGTCAGTGATAAATAAGGTTTGGCAAGATGAGCAATTTAAAAATATCTTTAAAAATAGTTTAAAAGCAGCATCAGGTTTGTTAAAATGTATATTTAGTATTTTTGTTGGTTTGATGTCATTTGAAATGACATTTGCATCATTTGTTTTTACCAAAAGTAAGACTGAATGCTGCTGAAAATGTCAAATGGTGTAACCACAAAAGAATGATAAATATCCAATATTTTATTCACCGACAGTGTGTTTAAGTGGACTTATACTAATAATGACTTCATTTCATATAATGTAAATGTTTCCTGATCTCCATGATTCTCCAGATGAAATGTAATATTTAGAACAATTGTATTCCATTAGCTTTATTTAATATAAAAGTTATAATGTAAGATCATGCCAAACTAGTTGATATGGTATTTTATTGAGAATTTAGTGTTTTTAAGTAAGTTTGATTATATGGTTTTTATGGTTACACCACTGAGACATTTTTACCATAATCCTCTAATATATTCTCTCTAAATGTATTACATACAGAAATGTTATCCTGGGTCCACAAAAAAAAGAATGTGTGCAAGTTATTCACATGTTTGTTTCCTAATTTTAACCCTTATAAATGTTATTAAAGCACATGGACATAAAGAAAAGGTAATTGACCCACATGCAGAAAGAACGAGCAGAAGTAGAATCACAGTATTAGTTTCTGGACAAATGATGAACACTTTAGGGAAATATGCAGTTATTTAAACTGAACAGCCACTAAACAAACATACTTTTGGAAATATTTAACTTACCAGCTCCTTGTTCAGTGTAGCATGGAGCTTAGCAACCAATCACAGGCTGGATCAACAGTACAGGCAGCCAGTCATGTGAGGCAACATTCATATTACATGCTGAAGTGGCCCAAAACCAATATTTTTGCCTCCGAGTGACTCATATCAGACTTTTTTTCACGGAAGTGTGAGCAAACCAAATCAGATCTTTTCATATCAGATCCAGGCCACTTGCATATGTGGTGTGATTCATATCCGATATCCGACTATGCGACCAGAATTCATGTGTGAGGGATTTTTTTCTTTTTCTTTTTTTCCGTCTCACTTCTCTTGCCTGTCGTCAGCATTCAGCGTTGGCACCTCACAGCTCGGTAAAAATAAAACATGAGCAACAACAGCGACAGGGGTCAAAGGAGAGATGAGGAAGTTTTGAATTAGTTGGACATTTGTGGAAGAAAAGTTTCTATTCAAGTTGTTCTGGAGGGAACTTATCATAACAGAGCCTTGTTATTCTTGTCTGTGCAGCTCCCATTTCACTTAAATCTGTGCACGTCTGACCGTTTAGTGTTCACGCCGCAGCGAGATGCATGTCACTTACAAACATGAATGTGAACCATCAACACAAAAGGATCGGACATGACAAAAAAGTCTGAATTGAGCATTAAGGCATGTAATGTGAGTATAGCCAAAATGGACACACACTGCTCCAGCAGCAGAGCAGAGAGAACACAAGAAGCATCACACTGTCTGCTGAACAACAGCCAGCCAGACTCTCGCTTCCTCTCAGCTTGAGCCAGAACTTCATTCATTTGTAATGAACTGCACGCATTCCCCATCTGCAGTGACAGCTGCAGTGCATTTAAGAAGAGGCATACACTGAATTTATACAAAGCATATATCCAGTCCTGTATGTATAACTGTGCACATGTGTTATATTTGCTGTTATCCCTGCTTTTTATTCCACATAACCAGCATTTATTTATTTCAAATATAAGTTGTTATACTGGCACGGCATCAGTTAAGTAGATGGGGAGCTACAAATGCGCTGTGTGTCAAATCTGACAGCTGTTTGCAGCTGTCTGTATGCGGTGATATTTCATAATAGCAGCCATCTGCTCCTCATGTTTTTTGCATGTGGCATATACATCAGCTGTGCTGTCACTGCATGTAGACAGAGACAGAAATTATGAGCTTTGTCTTTATAGTTTTCTTTTTAGCGCACATCAGACACAACACAAGAACAAGGATTGTACATGACATGTTAGATTTGTTCTTCTTTGGTAGAGAGCTTTATGGCACATCTTAAAAAAGTGAATAATTCCATTTCATTTTTATTTTATTCTGTGACTGAACATTTTTGTAGAGCATGGCCTTTTACTAGATAACATTTTACAGCCTGTTTTCAGGCATATTAGAATCCTCACTCCAAAAATTCACCTCCTTACAAGTCTAATAAAGTCTGATTTTCTTAAATGAGTAAGAATATTTCAACGAAGAAAATCAAGTTGTAGTTTTATAAAATAAATTCAAGCTTTTTCCTTTACTCAGGGCAGCTAACCGCCTTAATCTTTCTTGTTACAGAGATGGATACAAATTTCTAGACATGAATTTATCTTCTTTTATTAACAGAATGAAGGTTTTAGGACAGCAGTGACTTGATAAGATGGAGATTTTTGCACTGTGCACCTTCTCTCTTACAGTTCACTTCTCTTAGTAAACAAGTAACCAGGCCTAACATCCAAATGTTACATGACCAGAATTGCATCCAGTGGCTTGTGTTTCTTCAACAAAGAGTTTCAGACTCTGGACTAAATGACTTGTTAAGGTGGAAGTGACGGACAACTTCATGGGTTGTCCAGCAAGTATTGGGTCATCGGACAATTTCCTGACACAGAGCAGCTTAATACAGACAGGGGCATCATGTCTCTGGACCTCTCGGCTTGCTCTCTATCTGTTCCTCCATCACCCACATCAGTCTATTTCCTTTCATTTGTCCCGGCTCTCCTTTTCTCTCCACCATGGCACATCTAAATGGTTTGAGCCTCCATCTCTCGCTCCCTCTCACCCCTCTCCTTTACAATTTCTCACCCTCTGCCTTCAATCCATCCATCTCTCTTTGGTAATGCATCTAAAGTGACTCTCTCCCTTTCTCTCTCTCTCTCTCTCTCTCTCTCTCTCTCTCTCACTGCTTCCCTCTGCCCTATCCATCTGTCCAGACTGGTGTGTCTAAAAGGCTTGGGGTGGTGTGCTGTGCCAAGCCGAGTGCACAGATTTGGATAACCGCTGTCTGGAGATATGTCTGAGATAACAGCTATAGTCACTCACTCCTGGCCTGGCTGCCAACATGTGTGTGTTAGAGAGAGAGAGAGAGAGAGAGAGAGAGAGAGAGAGAGAGAGAGAGAGAGAGAGAGAGAGAGAGAGAGAGAGAGAGAGAGAGAGAGAGAGAGAGAGAGAGAGAGTGTGTGTGTGTGTGTGTGTGTGTATGTGTGTGTGTGTGTGTGTGTGTGTGAGAAAGATAATCCCAGAGCCTCTTGCTTCTGTCCCGGCCAACAGTGGTTTACAGCTGATAGCGACAGCAAGGAAATTTCACGCATCGCAGAAGTGGACACCTCGAAAAATAGATATACTGCAGAGGGGGAGAAACGTATGGAATGTGTAAAAAGTTTTGACAGGTAGTCCAGGGAAATATAGCAAATGAATACAGATGACAGTATGTGATGAAATATGAAGACATCTAGACTTTACACAAACTTCTATAATATTGAGTTTAATCCTGTTTTGCCAGCAGAGCAGCTTTTGCAAGTGGAGGCAGAGACTCTCTCAGGTTTCAACAGCCTTCCACAGGGATGTTCGCCCATGTTTATTCAGGTGCTTTCCACCATATCAACCCAGCCCTGTCTTTTAGTGCATCTCTACTTGGAGTACCTCTCTTCTATCCCATTGCACGGATGCTTAGTTGGATTCTCGTCATGTGACCGCAGAGGCCACAGAAAATAAACTGATTCGACTGTCATGTTCATGGAACCATTCACAGGCATCTCCAGCCATGTGGAAGGAAGGCAGTGAAAACTTTCAAGAAGTGATTCAACTGAGTCAACGTGATGTTTGCTGTGTTTTTTGTGGGGGAGATTTTATCCTCAAGAGGCCCTAATTTGTGTCATGAAAACCCAGCATGCACCACCAGCATTCAGCGGTGTTTACAAGTGGCATGATGGATGCAGTTTCTCCTCAAGTAGACAGGTGAAAGTCAAGTCAGGCGTGGCAGAGCGTGCATGTTCAATAAACTTCTCCCAGATGCCAAGGTCTACTCATCAAATTCACGGTTGGCAGCTGCCGATTACAACCTCAGCGTTCCACTGATGGCCAGTGAGCAGCTCCACTGGGGACAGTTGGGGTTAAAGACCATGCTGTTGGGCAGCAGAGAGTCTCATGGCTTCACTTTCCTGTTCATATTTTGTAAGCACTTTGGCTGCCATACATAGTCAGTGCTGAGGTACATTTTATTTGGCTGTTCAGGCTTTTACTGGTCGTTCCCACAAGTGTTTTACAGGACAATGTGTTTACTCGTATTGATTTTTCAGAGGACGTGAGCATCGGTTATTTAAGTGTGTGACGATACCAATTAGATTCTGTCAGGATCGGATTGCTTACCAATACATTTTAGAAATTAAAAAAACAACTCTAACCCCTTTTTTTGTATTTAGACATTTCGACATTGGCCTCATACACTCTTTCCCCTCTAGTGGTGACACTTTTAGACAGTTTCTACTGTGTTTCTAAAGGCTGCTGTGGGTTCGATCTTGTTAACCTGCCTGTCATACCATCGACCAAGGCACTCGCATAGTGAGTTCCTAGGTACTGGACTGTGGCTTCCCACTTCTCCTAAATAGTTTGGATGGGTTAAAGGCAGAGGGAAAATTGAGGGTATTTGTTCAAATACACTTCACGATGTTCTGTCACAGTACAATATGAGTACTGAACCAGTAGTTCTCATGAGGACCAAAGCCCGGTCCTAATGAGACAATATGTTATATCTGAGGTAATGGTCAAGCTAAGGAGGTATGAATTTAGGTTTGGTTAAGGTTAGGTATGAATTGGTTTGGGTTAGGCTGTCTTACAATGAAAGTCAATGCAGTGTCCTTGAAAGGATAGTTGTGATAGCTTCACAAAGTAAAATATCATACAAAACAGGTTTAGGGTATTCTTTTCTAGAGTGGAGGTTAGCCATTAGGTCTGGCATTAGCAGTTAGCTCCACTAGGTGTTAGCTTAGCTTATCTACGATTTGGTGACCAAATATTAGATAACACAGTTTAGATGTTTGGTACATAAGCTATATTTACCATTGGAATATGATGTGAAATATTTACCATTGTAGCTATTATTCTTCAAGTTATTTCATGTTTAATGCATTATATATTGAACTTTTACTGCTTCTTTGCCTTTGCTACCAATGGCAAATCTGAAATCACTGAGCTCAGTTAATCACTTGGTTCTACACACTGAAGCACTGTATTAGTAAAGTGACAGAACCAACCATGTTCAGTTACAGGGCTGTATTAGAGGGCTGTTGACTCAATGACCATTTATAATGATTATTGTCCTCTACTCTGCACCAGTAAAGCATCATCACTGTGCTCTTACATCACTGTCCAACATTATTGTTGTGGAATTTGATAGAATTCAAAGCAGTTAAAAATGTAGTTTAACTTTTTAACGTTTTCTTCTGTCTCTCTCCCCCACTACACAACAGAATAATACAGGTGCCTTCAGAGTATGTTTTTAACATGGAAATATTAAAATATCTTTGGCTACAGTACCTTCGGCTTGGTAATACAAGAGCAGTAAAAACTGTCAGTGTTTGTGAGTGGGAAGCCGGTGAGGGATTATGCCTTTGTTACTATCTTTATTATCTAGTACGTTACTCCGGTTCACTGTGGTGGATGAAGGTTGATAGAGTCCTCGTTATGAGCTAAGTAAATTAAGCTACCCTCGTACTGGGTCTGAAGACCTTTTCATTTTGTGTGCCGAACACACTGCACAAGAATCTTGGTTGAAAAAATGCTATTAGAGATTTTATATATATGTATCTAAGCAATGATTTCACACCTTAATAATTAACACCCTGCCTGTGTAATACTTGATAATGATGTGTCTGCAGAGACAAAGCTGAATTAATTCACAGGCTGATAGTTACAGGCTGGACACTGTAGATAGAAGAGACACAAAACAATGAGAAATAGTTCACAGTTAGACATAAGTGTGACATTTTTGTGACAATTTTCGCCATAGTTTAAAATTGCAGCATGTATTCTCTGGCTATTCACATCCCACAATATATATCACATTGCTGCCTTAAAATAGTCTTAAAAGGACAAGTATATATAAGATTGAGGTGGATCCATTGGCGGATTTAATGGCAGAAATGTATTATAATATTCATAAGTATGTTTTAATTAGTGTGTAATCACCTGGAAATAGGAATCATTGTGTTTTTGTTAGCTTAGAATGAGCTCCTTATATCTACATAAGGAGAGGGTTAGGGTTAGGGTTAGGGTCCTGTTCCATGGAGTCCACCATGTTGCCATGTTTTCTACAGTAGCTTTTGTGAGTTTTGCAGCTACTGTACATACTGTACACATAAATGCTTAGAAAGGAAGGGGGAGGGGTATTCATTTGGCTGCAATCTGAAGCAACACTGGTCCAGTTTAATTATAGTATCAGTCAAATATGTTCTTTGAAAAATGATGTTTGAAGAAATGGAATACAGCACATCTGATTTTTCCCTTGAGTGAAATGTATCTTAACTATTTCACAGTTTTCCCCTCATCAAGTTAAGTGTAATGAAAGAGACCTCCAGGCTGCGATATCTTCACTTTTATTCCCTATGGGTCAAACTCCCAAAATTCAGGATACTACTATTAGCATTTCTGTTAAATGATTTAACGCTCAAGCCCATGACAAGATAACCCTGATGACATCACCAGGATGATTTTATTCTTTGCTAAGCTTCCCCAGAGCCACAGAAGACATTATACAACTACTGTACTACTACATCACAGGCTAATAAGTACTCTTCATGATGAGTACCATAAAAAAAGGGCACTTGACCACATATTTAGCATCATCCTACATATGGGCAACAGATGCTTCTCATACATTATTCCATTTATATTTTCATAATTAAAAGCCTCATGTAGCAACATTGTAGTCTAAGGGGTTATTGGCAGTTTTTATTGTGTGTAAGTACCCAACAAGGCCATATTTGTCTGAAATCGTGTCAGTTGAAGGTCTTTGAAAGTTTCTAGAAGACAGAAAATCAAGACACAATTTCCTGTGAGCCTCATTAAAACCAAGGCAATCATTGCTTTTGGTAATGCAGAAGGATTTTATAGATTTCATACAGATTATATGACCATTACATTCTAATTACTTGTTTACAGAGTAGAATGTAAGGATTTGTTTTGAATAATTAACAACAGGCTAAATTTTGGGTAAATCCTTCTCTTTGGCTGTTCCAGTATACATGTAGTCGTTGGAGACTTCTGCACAGTATGCACAAGCCACATGATGTCTTATTTCTCATACTCAGCAAAGAACTTTTTGACCCTTAAGTTGGCTCTGAAACAGATTCTTAATTAATTCTTTAGATGTGATATGTACTGGACCTGGCTATAGTCCAGCACTGTGAGTTACAACATCAATCAAGTGGAATATTCCAAATTTCAGTGTTTCCAGCATGAAGCACCCTCTTTTTGTTACAATCTCTCCAATACAGCTCTGTAAAGAAACAACTGTGACACCAAATACAGAAAATGTTGACCTGAAAAGACTTTAACTGAAACTCCAGCTGAATTTTAGAAAAATATTTGACTATAAAACTCGCCTTCCTTGGCACTGTTAGGGTGGTGTGGTCAGATTTGATTGATGATAGGCTGGCAAAATAAGCAATAACCTGCCATATTACCAATCATATTTTGTAACTGAGTCCCGCCCACGTCAAAGCAGCGAGAAGAGGATAGACAAAAACAAAAAAATGACAGAAATAACTGTTATATAACTGTTGTGTGTATGTGTGTGTGTGTGTGTGTGTGTGTGTGTGGAACCCCAGTACACAAACATAAATACATAATACACACACACACACTTATAAAATAGGTTTTCAGGGCATTTCAACTCTGTCATGAAAGCAAAACCATCCTTAAACCACAAATCTCTATAAAAAAAATAAAAAAATGATACTGCTGATTGGCTCACACTTTTTTATTAAAACTACATAAGACACTTATATATAACACATAACATATAATATAACACATATACACACTTATATATAACACATAACATATAACACACTTTCTGTATGGTTCCACATGGATACAGTGCTATAAACAGATGCTGTTAATGCATATTGACCCATTTCATCCACTGTAACCTAGCTGCCTCTGCTCTCTGCATGTGAACTTTCTCTACATTACCACACAACACAAATTAGTCACACAAGAGCATGCAAGCAAAGAGACAAACACCATTTTAATGTGCGTGTCAGTGCTCATGTATTTGTATGCAGAGAGCTACAGCAGTGTTTACTTGGAAAATATTTGAGAGGTGTCGTCTGAGCTTTCCACACTGTGTTTGCTCCTTGTTGTCGCTCTACATACTGTTTGACAAAATGCTGGAACACAGGAATCAGCAGGCTGTTCACAGTGACCAAGCATCAAAAAGTGAAGCGAAGATATGTTTCCCTAAAAATAAAAAAAATCACAACTCAGTCTGAATCTGTAAGCATACAAAGAGAAACAGCACCCGAAGAGAGACGCTAATTATCTCAGTGATGTGCTTTTAAAATTCATTTTTGAATCATATTATTAACTTAATACTTATGGCAATTTAGGCAAGTCATTGTTTCTGCTCTAGTTTGTGCTTTATGTCTCTAGATACTTGTTTCAGATGCAGACCATTGCATTTCATGAACAACTGAATCATTTTCTCAGTTCTTGAAAGAAAAGATTCCCTCCAAACATGTAACGCTGCGGGCTTATTAAGCGGAGATCTGGCCACCGTTGGGAACAGTGTGTGCTTTCAATAGCAATCAGCAAGAAAGAAGCCAGTGGTTTCTAAGAGACAGGAAGATGTGTTCCTGATAGTCCCGTCATGAGCTGTGCAGGGTTGAACCAGCGTGAGCCGACAGTTACATGCGGCTGCCAGTTTCATCCTTTTCCAAAAAGGCTCATGTCGAGATTCCCTCTGTGTCAGTTTAATTTGCTAAGATGGGGGATCGATAATTGGTAAGGGAGTCCAGACTAAAGCTGTCCTTTTAAAGATTGTGTATTAAATGATCTTTTCAGATACTCTGCATTATTCTGTGCACAGTTTTATAACAGCTTTTAAAGTTTGCTGCCTTGTGGGGCATAAAACTCATTTGCGGAATCCAAATTGATATTCAGAGCAATTCTCGATCCTTTATTTGTTTTTAGTGTAGGTTTATTTTATAATGTATTAATATCTATGAAATAAACAGAGCAAATTGAATTAGTTTGTATATTGTGACTATTTGCATACAGCTAGAAAGAAAAATAAACAAAACTGTCACCACCTCAGTTTTCACAAAGTTTTGCAGGACTTTCAACAACCTCGAACTATAACTGCAGTTGTTTGAAACACTTTGAAGGACTCAATCACTGCTGGCAAACGGTTCCCATTTAACAAGCACTGTGTCTTCTTCACTCTGCACTATACTGGCTCACTTTTCACTCTCCTGGAATACATGCACATATTGTCTTCTTCTACTCACGTTGAAGTTCTCATACCAGTCCTGACAGTGAATGGTATAACATGTGACAATAATGCCTGAGTTATACAGGGACTCTCATGCTCTATGGTTTGTCAAAAGTGGAGTAAGAATACTTTATTTGTCAGTTTGATGGCTGGAGAAAGCTTATAACAAATCCTGATGCTCCAACTCTTGAGTTAAACTCCTGGAGAATAGTTGTAGACAATGAAATACATTCCACAAATGAACTCAACATGCTACCTTTTATTTCCCCAAAACTGGATTGAACTGATCAAGAATTCAAGCTGGTGTCACCAAACCTCCATGTCCCCAAAGTCTTAGGTTCACTGTGTGTCTGTTCATTTGGTAATTTGATTAACTGCATATTTGTTTTGGGAATTCCACTATATTAGCAGTAGATCATGAAGGGGCCCAACAGCAAATGTTTGCACTGTGGCCCCCTAACAGGTTAAAGGATCCCTGTGGAGTTTTCTTACAAACAGAAAATTAGCTTTTCCCCTCCGGAGTGTTACTCTCTAACAAACATGTTGAATTCATTTCCTTCCTCATTAAACATTAGCAAATCCTTCACCTTTTTAACTCAGCTAAGCTCTTGTCATGTAAAAACATCGTAGTGTTACTCCAGTCTTGGTGATTTTATGGGGCCCGTTTGTGCGTTGAACTCCAAACCTTTTTGAATATGAAGTGGAATAATGTAGAACAAGTCAAAGCTAAAAACAAAGTGGATTTCTTCATCATTAAGATGCTCAGTTGTGGGTTTAGAGCCTTTATTTTATAGAAGTAACAACACTGTGAAAAAAACCCATTCCATTACAAGTCAGGCACTGGAAATGTCAATTAGGTACACATGCATTTAAAGTGCCAATTAAAACTTCTAGGTACTTTAATCACTGATGATGCATTATATTGTGTGGATTTAATATATGTTTTGTATGTAAAATCTTAATCTGAAAAGTAACCAGTGACTGCAAACTAAACATAGTTGGAGCTCAGGCTCAGGGGGCTTTGTAAAGACAATATTAAACAACCAGTAGTAGCAGTACTCATTCTTTACTCAAAATGTCAATTTCTCACATCCGTACATGTTGGAGCAGGAATCCAATATGAAATATAAGTGTGGACAATGCAAACAAGACCTTAGCAACCAGCATAGCAACTACGCTTATGGAACAGATGGTCATTAATGCTGACGCCAGCTAGTAAATAAAACCCTGGGATTGACTTGCAGGAAGGATTTCTACATACATTCAGGATATTTAACATCATAACAGTATTTAAATGACAGAAAACCATACGCCCCCTCTTTAAGTGGAAATGCTTTTATTTTGGTGGGTTAGGATGAATTCATTTATCATTTTGACAATTTTCTTTTCTTTAATTGTAGACTTTCAGTTCATCTTCCTGGATCGTCACTGTCAAGTGTACATCATGTGTACTCTATGTGGTTATATTTAGGTTTTCAGATGGATTGAATGATTGAATGTTGGCAATTCTAAAGTTTTCTAAAATAAAACCTACAAAACCTCTGGATATCTGTTGAAAATCCACAATCATGAAGCAAGTTAGATAACAGATGCAAATAAGACAATAAGAAGTTGGGGGATGATGTGTGACTGTGGTCCCCAGCATTGTGGATATAAATCAATGTTAACGCCACTGCTGCTGCCGCTCGCTCGTCTCTTAATGAAGCCACCAGTCCCCACTAACAAGCTTAACGAACGTCTCAGATATCAGGCAGTAATTGCAGGGAGACTCTTCTCTCTGCCTAATTACTGATATTTCCTGCTGCACCGATTGGACCTGAAGCAGGCGGGGAGGGATGGAGGGATGGATGGAGGGAGGGAGGGAAGGAGGGAGGATGGGGGGGGGGGGGGGTGGTTATTATATTCCATTTGCTGGGACAGCTCCTGCAGGAAGACTGCACTCTCTGAAATGTCTTCCATAGGTTATTTATACTCACTGGAAAGTAGGAGAGAGCGAGTGAGAGAGAGACACTGAGAGAATAAAGGGAATGAACAGCTCAACATTACAGTATGGTGTGTGTGTGTGTGTGTGTGTGTGTGCGCATGAGAAATTGAGGTCTGGCAACTTAGCCTCTGTTGCCTCTTTCAACCTCTCAAATCCCCCAACCACTAATCAATTTCTCAGCACTGAATGCTCCAGTCCATCATTATTGAATCTGTTTTCTTCTATCAGTATCAGTATCTACCAGTCAGTAGCAAGTGACATATCTGTCATCCACCAGTTGATGACTTGTGTTGTCATTTAACAGTTTCTTTTTAATTAACACATGCAAGGTTGTTATTATGAGGAGGAAATTATGTGGTTTCTTTTCTTTTTTTTAACAAATAACAGACACTGACTTCTATCTCTCTCCTCTGTTTCTGATTTTTCTTGCATTCTTTTTGTATATTTTATTTTCTATATTATATCTTCCTTTCCTTATTTACAATCTCATGTCAGCATGTGCTCCTTCCTTCATTCCTCCCCTTCTTTTCTCCTTTACTTTTCTAGATTCTTTGGTGTCAACTGTGAATCCCACTTGGATCGATACATCCTAAATCCCTGTGGGATATACATGTCCATTCTTTTCTATTCTATCAATGGCTTTTTTTGTCCACATGGTTTAGTCCAATTTAAAGGGGTTCAAATTTGAAAATTAACTGATGAATAACTTGCACACATTCTTTTTTTGTGACCCAGAATAACATTTCTGCTTTTAATCCATTTAGAGAGAATATATTAGAAAATTGTGGCAAAAATGTCTAAGTGGTGTAACCATAAAAACTACCAAATAATTCAACTTGCTACTTAAAAACAGTACATTCTCAATAAAACACCATATCAACTAGTTTGGCATGATTTTACATTATAACTTTTTATATTATAATATTGATCATTCTTTTGTGGTTACACCATTTGACATTTTCAGGAGCATTCAGTCTAAACCAATACTAAATGTGCATTTTAACAAACCTGATGCTGCTTTTAAAACTATTTTAAAGATATTTGTGAATTGCTCATCTTGCCAACCTTTATTTATCACTGACCTCTATCCTGTTATTCAGTAGCCTTGCACCCTCATGTGATGTGCATATACTGTACTTACACTCCTTGTATTGAGAAACTCCGAGGTAACATGCTGTATTCTTTTTAAGGTGTTTTAAGCTGCTATAATGAATCAAAGAGAGAGAAATATGCTGTTTGCACTGTGCTAAATCAATGGCTAAACTGGCATGACAAACTATGATCGATTGGCTTTTGGATCATACTCACACATGAGACCACAACATCCCCATATGCTCCCAGGATGAGTCATTCAAGATAAATTAACAGGATGAGCAGGGAAAGCCAAAGCTACAGAAAACAACAACAGCAAAAAAACACATAATTATACATACTGAGACCAATCTACTTACAGTATAGGAGCTTATCTATAAATTCCATCTGGCATTATAACAATTGATTTGACTTACTGTACACCAGTTTTCTGCAAATAAATAGTGACAGACAGTGAATCCATGAGTCTAAAATTGTGCAATATGTGAGGTGAGATGAGCTACTAGAGGATAATTGTGGTAGAAGTGGGCTCCCCAGGGAACAGTGTTCTCACATTGCTTTGATTCTACCTACACAGCCAGAGATTTTTATGTTAAACCCTATAGCTTGTCAACAGCCTTCAGTGAGCCTCTGCTTCCGAGCCCCTGTAATGAAAAGTGATTGAAACACACCACGGAAAAGTGATGCCCCCCTCTCCCGCCGCAGTGAACTTTAAACAGGTTTTCGCCATGTAAGCTGTGAGATGACGCACTTGATAATTCAATACATTCAATACCCCCCCCCCCCCCCCCCGCCCCCCTTTCAACACACACACACCTTCTTTTTATTCATTATTTATTCTTCTTCTGTTTAATGCCATCCATTTCAAACTACCAATTGTTTGCCATTTGTGCTGGCTTTGTCTTGAGTTTATCAGGGTTTTTTTGTATGCAAAAGTTTTCAGATGCCTTTCACCCAACTTCTTTTTTTCTTTTTTTTCAATTTCTCCCTCAGCTTAGTTCGGATGCGATGAGAGTTTAGCGGTCGGGAGCAGCGTTAGGCCCCCGCTGTGAAGGTCAGCGTCGTGTCCGATAAAAGTGGCGCTGACGAAACTTTCTCTTCTCCCTCGCCTGCTGTAATCTCTCTGTGTGAAAAAAAAAAAATGCCAGCTACCAGGCTCATTTGGAGAGATAAGAACCCCAAATGCACCAAGCCACCCGCAGCAGAAGAACAGCCAGGGAATAAATATGTAGATGATAAAAATGGAGGGAAACTTTCAAGTAAATATATTCTCACACTGGGCTGGCATATATCTGAGAAGCTGGAACCAGGTGTAAATTATATATATATATATATATATATATATATATATATATATATATATATATATATATCTGTGTGTGTGTGTGTGTGCTGGCTGTCGAGTCTTCGCCGTAACTCCCAGTTGGCAGAGTAAAATGGATGGCCTCTGCTATAGATTTTTGGCAGACAAGTCCCCCTACAACCATCTTATATCTTATTACCAACAGCCTCAACGCTCAAATTGATCTTTATCGGTGTGAAAAAAAAACCAAAATCCCCCATGGCATCGTCGACCTTTATGGTCCTTACCTTTCACTGGTGATTTTTTTTTTGCTCCCATGAGTGTTGGTGTGAGGGTTTTTGTGTGTTCCCCCATGCAAGCCTTTAAGAAATAAATAAATAAAAAAAAAAGCTCCAGCAGGCACACCAACAAGCATTGATGGAGAGTCATTTCTGGAGCAGTCACTGTAGTAAGCATGTCCAAGGTGATAGCCCTCAAGTTGTGCTTAGATAGGAAGGAAATGAGATTTTTTTTTTTTTAATATAAATCGAAAATCTAGTATCATCCGCCTCCTGAAACTGTCATTAACATAAATATGTTGTCACAGTCGTGGGTTTTTTGTCACTTAGGGAAAAAAAAGTTGTACTTCTGTTGACAGTCAAATTATAATTTTTTTTTTACATTGCTGATGAGCTGGAGAAGAAATTCCATCATGGGCTGAATCACACAGTTACTCAGTGCTGACAGATCACCGATCCGAACACTTAGAACCTGCCTGTCACTTTCATGAAAAGTAGAAAGACGTTAAAGCTGTCAACACTGAGCTAAAACTATATTAAGTATTAAATGTTCCTTCTGCTGCACTTTTGTTTTCACTTGGTATGATTGTTAGGAGAAAAAACTCCCATCCCTCTATAACTGAGACATACTGTTGATTCACCTTATTTACCCACATGACTTTAATTATAATGGTGCTGATTAAGGTCACTGATCTCTATTCACACAATATATGAGAAATGAAAACATCAAAGTAAAATACAATTAGTCATAAGCAGCAGGCAGGCAGCTCTGTGCACAGAGGAAACTGAACTGGACTCACAAATAATTATAGCACATTCTCACATTCTCTTTGACTCTCACCACCCACTAACAAGAACATAGTTGCATTGACTGATTGTTTTTTTGGGCCACAGAACAATCTGAAAATGCAACATCTATCATATTATCACCTTATTTATTTGCTATGGCACATGTGTTCTCAAACAACTCATGAAAAGCAACATGAGCCTCCCACTGGAGTCACATTTCTGTCTACCTGATGAAGTCCAGCATTCACTCTTCTTTTTAATCAGTTTTTTTATGTGGCTCTCTACCTGCTAAATGCTCCACTTGGTCCAACTGCTATTTGCTGGTTTGCAAGTAAAACAAAGGTAATGTTGATAATTCTCTGTGGCCTCATCATGACAAGCAGCAGCTTTGTTGTTACATTTAATGATTTGACCCATTTTCAGTGTAAAAAATGTTAATTTTAGGTGAAGGAATTCACTTTTATCTGTGTATCCTTTAAACATAGCCACCATCAAATTGTGAGTAACTCAGAGTTCCACCTTTATTGATAGGTCTTTGAAACTGATGTGTCCATGTAGAATTATATTATTCTCCTTCAAGTCTAAACCTTTTTATCTCCTCCCTCGTGAGTTACACTGGCTCCATCTTGTATTGTCTCTATCTTATTTTCCACTGGTCACCTGAAGCACCTTAAGACCTTACTAACTATGGCTGTGTATCGGTACTTGCTACCATTAAGGTATTGACCAGAATAAATCAAGTAGTATTGAAACTTCTTCCGTCAAACAATAGCTGCAATCATTCTTTTTTTGCACCCAGAGCTAGAAAATATGACTATTTATATGGATGTGCTCACAGCCAATCAACGCAAGCGTTCTAAGATTTAACGCAACATGTGATTGGCCCACTGCCACAGCAACTACCACCCATCTGTGGTGGTGAAGTCATGGTGAATTTGAGTTAGCAGCCAAGATGTCACCTGGTTACACTACACAGCTGTTACACTGGATATAAGCAAGTGCACAAAAGTAGTGTAATGGGTATCAAATGAAGTACTCAATTGGTATCAGTATCACTATAAGGATACTTGGATTGGTTCTGGTATCATATTTTTTATACAGTACCCAGCTCTTGTAGTAACCCTCAGAAGTTAAAGTGAAATCATCCCTCTGCACCACCACTCAGAGAATTGTAGACATAACATCTTTTCTCCCCCTTTGTTCTGTCTTTCTTCAAACTTTTACCAGCAATCAAAGGGGTTACAGAGCAGTCTGGACACCAGTAGCTTGTTAGAGCTTGTTTTTGTAAAGTGAAAGAAACACTTTGGCTATTGGGTTTGATAGGAGAGTGTTGACAGTACTAATGAAGGTAGACTGAAAACTTCCTGAGGTGATCTGAAGTCAGATGTGGACATACTGACAGCCAGGCTCAGAGGCTGAAGTTGGCTCTCAGTTGATGCAGATGACTTATTTTTGTCTCACATCCTGTTGCAAAACACCACAGTGGTGATGACGTAGTATAGAAATGGATGCTGATTTGTACACTGTCAGTGAAGTGAAGAGTTAATTTGTGACATTAAACTACAGATTGTTATTGTTAGTTTGGCACATCCATTGTGTGACAAACACAGATCTAATATCCACCTTGTATTGAAGTATTTCATTCTTCTTCATTAAATCAGATCTGCAATTATTCCCCACATAATAACAGTGCTGTGGTCTATTACAGCAGCTATTTTCATAACAATAGCTCCATGACCTTTAATGTGTTCTCAGTTTGTTAATGATACACAGGAGGTGATGGAAATCTACACTCATCATTTACTCATAATTGAAGCTTTAAATACTTTATTGTTTTCGTGTGGTATGGATGTGTCTTATTTTGTAAATGTATTGATTTGTAATGTAATGTTTTGGGAATCAATTAAGAACTCTGTGTCACTGTGTGTCACACTAATTGAATTCCCCATGTCTTTAATTGACTTGTGTGTATGTATCTATAATTATGTATAGATTTATGTTCATAGGTCAGTAGCTTCTGCCATTTTCACCTCCTCATCAACAAATGGGTAAATATCTCTTATTCAAAGTAATAAAAATGTATTATTCATGTGTGAACACCAGCACAGTCGAGAAAGATGAGATATAATACAATACGATATAATATTATACGATACAATATAATATTATATGATACGATATAATATTATATAATACGATACAATATATTATACAATACGATACAATATATTATACAATACAATATGACACAATATAATATTATACGATATAATATATGATACAATATAATATTATATGATACGATATAATATTATATAATACGATACAATACGATATAATATATGATACAATACAATATATTATACGATACAATATGAAACGATATAATATTATACGATACAATACGATATAATATATGATACGATACAATATATTTTACGATACAATACGGTACAATGTATTATGCGATACAATATAATACTATATATTATATGATACAATACAATATATTATGCGATACAATATAATACTATATATTATATGATACAATACAATATATTATGTGATACAATACAATATATTATGTGATACAATATGATACAATATAATATATGATACAATACAATATAATATATGGTACGATACAATATATTATACGATATATTATAAATTACAATACGATATAATATTATACGATATAATACGATACAATATAATATTATACGATACCATACCATACCAATATACGATATAATATTATTATATTATATCTAATATTATACGATACGATAATATACGATCCGATACAATACAATATAATACAATACGAAACTATACAATGCGATGCGATATAATATTATACGATACGATACGATATAATATTATACGATACAACACAATACGATACGATATAATACCATACGATACTTTACAATATGATAAGACTCCACTGATTCCCATAGGGGTAATTAACAAAAGTTACAGCAGAAACAAGGAGACAAGCGAGAACTAGGAGTAATAACTAACAAGTAAACAAAGAAGTCAAGTAAATGGAATTCAGTCAATATACATATAAATATTACAGTACTTAGGCTATATACATGACCTGACTTGTGGATTGTAAAATAAATATATAACAGTTTTAAAAAATACATTGCAGATATTTGCAGAAGTAAAGGTGTAGCTATAGTTATACATGTATATTTTATATAGGTGAAGTAGTGAACCCATCCATCCATTCTCTTTTCAGCGTATCCTCCAGAGGATCACAGGGGAGCTAGAGCCAATCTCAGCTGACATTAGGCTAGAGGCAGCGTACACCCTAGACAGGACGCCTGTCAATCACAGGGCTAACATATAATATAGAGACAGATAACCATCCACACTCACTTTTGAAGTAGTGAATATAAAATAGAAATAAAATATGCAGTGGTGATATGTCCATCCAGCTATATTTCTACATATTGTGGTCTGTGTGGGGTAGGATGGAGAAGGTGGTTGCAACTTTTCTTCTATAGTCTGATGAGCCCTTCATCTTGCTGTTTGAGGGGGGGATTACACTGTGACCCCCATCTGCCACAACTCACTATAGTGTGTGTGAGAGAAGATGGCACTTATCTGGTCCCTCATCCTCCTCCATGCCACAGCCTTCAGACTGTCCAGTTTCAGATTTGACCTTCCAGACCGACTTATAAAGCGTGCCGGCATCAGCAGCTGGCTCGCTACCACAGAGTGCTAAAACATCCACAGTACCCTGTTGCACACATTAAAGGAGTTCAGCTTTCTGACAAAGAACAGTCTACATGAAAGCATGTGTTTTCTTATCACATTGAAGTTTCTACTTAAGTTGACCTCCCTTTGAAGGAGAAATGCTAATTTCTTTGAATTCCAAGAGAATGTCCATTGAAAAGCCTGGGATTTAAAAAAAAAAACAACTCAAGCACACACCAAGATATAGTATGATGTTATATTTATATAGAGATAAAAGTGCATTTAAAATGTATATCAGTACAATGAAACAGAATGTCGAATTTGGATTCTTGAATGAAACATCTTGACATGGAGTCTAAAGTTCCTTCTGTGAAAAGCACAAAGAAAAGGTCATCAGTCGAGGAGTTTCTTTGCAGCCAGTAACATATTCAGGCTCGTAAGGCAGCACTACTTCACTGATGCAAACCTGGCCTTTTCTAGTCATGCTTCATGTTATTTCTCAACCACCAGCAGTTTCTAACTCCATTACACCTTATTCAAGTCGTCTCTCTCCCGGAGACAAAACAGTCTCTCTTGGGTTCATTAAAGCCTCCTCCAGCTCCTGACATATAGGGGTGCAACAGAAACAGACTGGAGACCACCATCAGCTAAGAAACACTTTGCTACACTACATTACTCAGGTCTTTAGTACCAGGCGGGCTCACACCACTCAGCATTATAGCCGGCAACAATTCACAGATCTTTGAGAAAGAAAAAAAGAAAGAAAGAAAGAAAAGGGGGAAAAAAGCCGGCGGTGTTATGTTTGACTGGGAAGCATGCAGGTGGAAAAAGTGATAAATCGCTCTTGGCTAAAATCTCTCAACAAAAGCCATCATGTTGAAAAGCAGATGGGGCAGATAGAAAGAGGTAGTAGAGACAAAGACAGAGGAAGAAGAAGGAAAGTGGTAGAAATGAAACATTAGAGACCGTGCCTACATGTATGGTGAAAAACTACTTCTGCTCCAGTTATGGCCTTTTTTGAATGAATAAATACTTTATTATCCCCGTAGGGGAACGATTTCCCAGTGAGTAAGCATGTCAGTCTCCAGCATGACCGAAAATGCAGAGTAAACAAAACAAAAAAAACAAGACGCAAAGAATTAAAAATAAGGAAATGATTTGTAGTGTGTGTGCCTTCACTTCAAACATCCATGCAACCCCATTGGGCGGTTCTGGTCATCACTGGTGTGTGCTGGCCTTTTACATTGTCATTTTTAACAAACCCTAAACTCTAATGCTCTACTTCAACCATATTTAGTTTCCCTGTCATAGAAATAGTTCTTTAATTTTTTATAATACTTTATAATTTATTGTCATCATATAATTCTATGCATCTGTGGTGTGATGTAGTATAAGCTACATAGTGATGACAACCTTCTTTTGACAACATAAGTAATGTGTTAATATGTGTCCTCCCAGTGATACAACATACCAATTAATGAATGTAGCAATTGGGTAAAGTAAATCACTAACAATATTTACAGTACAAATTTAAATTGTTACAGTACATTGTAGTCATTTTAAATTCAAATAAACTATACAAGGCCCTATCCAAAATTAGGTACCTATGGTGGTCCCTTTAATTTAAATCATTTTAAATTTGAAGAATGTTACTGAATATAATCTGGACTTTTGCCAAATTGTTCCATATCATTGTTGATCCACCAACCAACCAATTAACAACATTTCTTCATACGCTATCTGTATATTCCTGAGGATATATTTTTTTAGCTCGTCACTCTAAAATGTGTTACTTGCACACTGAACGATGCCAGTTCCTGTATCGAGTGGAGCTGGCAGGTTTTTGTCACAGACAGTTCCAGGCTCCTATTATACCATTAATTAGTTCAAGAAAGTATGTGCTAATACCAGCTTGACTATTCTCCCAAGGCTATTATTTAAAATTCAGCTTGCACAGACAGTGAGAACCCTATGTAAACACGTCTCAGTGGATATCAGAACATTCCATATATTGTGATCCTGTTTTATGCATCAACCTATCAACCGAACACTTGGGGAATCTGATATTTACATTAAGGGAATATTTATATAGACCTTGCAAGAAAAAAACTTTTAAAAAACCCAAGGAAAGTAATATGTATAAATAAGAGAAAGCAGTACACTATGTGAAAGGTAAAGCTGATGGATATGAACCATGAACATGTAGAAACACACTGACAGACAGACAAACAGACAGCATTACTGGACCCTTCAGTCTTCATGAAGGAGATGCCACTAATGGGTCTGTCAGGCCTCGGTCAGCAGCCCTAATCAGCACTTAGACAAACAGCGTCTGCTCTCAGCCCGCCATGCCCCACATACTGCTTTAAACATAAAGCTTCCATCAAGGCTTACCGAGCCTTGTCAGATACTGCTGTAGATAACTTCTTTCCGTGTGTGTGTGTGTGTGTATGTGTGTGTGTGTGTGTGTGTGTATGTTGGTTATGTAGTTAGGGTTTGCAGGATGAAGCAGGATGAGGCAGATTGAAGGTCTTTGCTCAGCTAGGCTTGACTGTGAAAGCCTGCAAAGGTAAAAAGGGTAGGGGGGTAGGCGGGGGGGGAGGGCACGGTAATGCTGCAGATGTACCGTCACGTAAAAGATTGTGCGGTCTCCACATGCTGTGATGTAAGTCCAGATATTTTTCCATCTTCTTTATCCGTTGATCCATGTGTGGGTACAGGGAATAGATTTTTCGCCCATGCATGCCAAAAAGGGTCTCAAAATCTCACATTTAACACATTTATTTAATAAGTGGTTTTCTATCAGCCTGGATTGTGTATTCTTTGTAATATGAGAACCTTTTCACTTTAGTAGAGCAAAAAATGTTTTATAATATTAATATATTTTATAACTCCCCTATTAAATTTTTTGTACATTGCAATAAAGTAAGTATAAAAGCAGATGGGTGGAAACATATGGTCACAAAGTGATACAATCTGATGCTCTGCCAAAGGTCAACATCACTTGAAATAGAACTCCACTTTCCCTAATGTGATAGAATCACAGTGTATTTCAGAAAAAGAAAACTATTGTACAGTAAAGTGTAAAGAACTGGTACAGCCACAAGGAAATACAGTACATGGAAGTGAATTGAGATATAAAATGAATCATATAAAATGATTCACCAGACAAGTTTAAAAACAGCAGAACATATTTGTCCAAGTTTTTCTGATTTGACATTTTTAGTGGCTAACATTTTAAACATTAGATATTATTGACCAAAGTGAAGAAATGAATAAGCAACAAATTAAAATTCAAGCTTGGATTTTTAAAAAATCAAATAATTTGTTATTATCATAGATTAACTCTCAAAAACACCTAAGCTTTATCAGTGATGTTTGGGGTTTGTTTTATCAAAGTTAATTACCTGTGGCATGGCAATCCAACTACTGTTGATTTTGGTGCAGATATTGCTAAATCCTGCTTAATGCAGGGAAGTATGTGACATCATCTTTTCTGAAACTGAGCATCTAGCATCTAAAAACTAAAAAGCACAGAAAAAAATCACAAATACAGCAATCCCAAACCTTTTCCTAACTGGCATAAATTTAAATCATATGTACATACCCAATCCCATCACTCATAGTCAGAAGCTGATTGAGAAAGCACCTGTTCAAAAAACTCGAAAAATCCGATTTCACGGGTGATTCTGCTGGCATTTGAACTGCCAAACAGAATCATTCCTTACTTTGAGCTTCCACTTCAGGTGGCACAGCGCTGAGCTCAGAAGATCATTTAGCATATCTGGCCTGCAGCAAACACACTGGGCCTCCTGATGGTGTGAGACGCATCAGTCAGCACCATTCACACATGAAGCCCCTGCCAACTGCGTCCTTGTGAGCAATCCTGATGAAAACCATTGAAAGCACCCCACAGCTAAACAAGGAGCATATAGTGCTGCAGCATGCCCCACAGCTGAATAATGCCGTGACTTGTCTGGACTTTACAATGTGCATTTGTCTTTTCTGATATTCATTCTAAAGCGGAAGAAATCAGTACCACAACAATTTACGGGTCATTAATTGAAATAATCGGCTCTATATGTTGCTGACAACATGCTTTTGGAACAATAAACCAGCAGAGAATTTGTTGAATTATTATTCTAACTGCAGTTTGATGCAAAATATCCATTCTTCGCCAGTAAACAGATAAGTAATTACCACAAAATGACCAATCAAATTACTGTAATCTGTTTCCTCAGCTTCATATTTCCCCCATTACCGAGTCCTTAATGTGAAGGAAGTGATGAATCCCGGGTCAATGAGCCGTTACAACAGTAAATTAGGGATTTGTAAATTGATATGACAGAGAAATGGGTTTTGCCCTCTGGCTGGGGTGCGGGTCAGCCAAAAAATTTGAGTGTCTTGCTCTAGGACACATCAGCAGTCATAGTGGGGCATCAAACCCAGGCCTTCAAGTGAATGACAACCTCTCTATTCACTAGTTTCTTTATATCATGCAGTTACTTTTACCACAGCTTATTATTACATCCTGAGTTGGCTTTAACAGGTCGGTTCCAGATGGCTGCATGCATGTATTATATAAGTGTACAGTATATAATATATTCAGCTTTTTTGGTGTTTGTGCGCCGGTTCTGATTGTCATGTTGAAGTGGGTGATTGTCACGCCGACATGGATTCACAGGGGAGTTCAAGTGCTGTTACACTGCGTGGCATACACATGCTAATGCATATCCACCCACATACACACACATTTCATTCTCTGTCAGTCATTTCAACTTATCAGGCTCTCACTCGCACGCCGCTCCAGCCCCTCCAACCCCTCTCAGTCTCTCACACACACACACCAAACATACACACACAAACACAGTAACAAATGAATGCCTTCCCTGCATCTCGCTGTTTTGCTCATATCCTCCACGCAGATGCAATCACGCCGAATCTCAGTGTGGCTTTGCAGCCGAGGGGAGAAAGATGCACACTTTCTATTTACAATTTGCTTTAGCCGGATACGGGGCGAGCGTCGACCCCGCTGCTGTGAATTATCAGGTACAAGCTCCATGTGGCTGCCAGGGAAGATGTCGCTTCAAATGCACACACACACACACACACACACACACACACACACACACACACACACAGGCACACGCCGAGCAAAACTGCACAACACACATCTGAGAAGATTTGCCTGTCACACAGATTTGTTTAAGCGCTCTGATGTATTCCTTTCAGCAGGTTTGGGAGTTTAGAATGTATTATACAGACAGACACACAGCATACCCAGAGTATTGTTTATCTATGTGTCATTCAGTTTCTTCTTTGCTGCCTCTAATTCTGTTTATCATTTTATTTTTCCTCTACATACAATAGGCGTGATGGCTCCAAAACCCCCCCTTTTTAATGCAGTTTTCCATCTCACTGCTTTCCCATTAGCTAAGCTACTGCCTGCTTTGATTTCCGACATTCAGATCAGCAGGAGCTCGTGATTACATCCCATAACCATATAATGTTCATTTTGGCCAAGAACATTTAAAAGGTTAGGTGATTTGCCCTGCTTTTTGTCTGCTGAACAGTGGAGCATGTACATTGATAGGTTCTCTTTCCAAAACATGCTCTCATGCCAGTGGTGCACCACCACCATCTAGTGGCTGAAATTGGGTACTGCACTCTTGCTGCAGTCTCAGTAAATGGTGTAATTCCACACAAGATGGAGAGATGGGTTCACGCTGAGAAAAAGCGGGAGCCACGGAGGTGTCACGTCAGCCATTTAGTTTAAAAGCCTCCATTAAAAAATGAGGCTGATGGTGTCAGGGGCTAAAATCACAGTGCTTTGATCACGTAGATGAATGATGATTTAATGAGTCATCTTTTCACCAAGAGGTCTGATGAAAGGAGATATAATGGAGTGGATCCGCAGGGCTGCAAGAGACAGGAAATAAAGGCTTTCACTCAAAAACACTGTAATATATCAACGAAAAAAGTATCTTAATATTACACGTGTCTTCCTCTCCCAGGGTCTCTCTCTTTTCTTTCTCATACTTATAAACATTTATTGACTTAAAAGTATATTTTTGTAAACAGAAGGACTGACTTCAGACAGTCAGTGTCGGATGAACAGGAGTTATCTCTCATTGCAGAGTGTGGGAGGACAGGGTGGATGGAGAGGTATTATATGAATATGAATAGCTCTGAGCTCCATCTGTTGTGTACTACAGAGATGATGAGTCACTCTGCTTGGTACAGCATGGGTCAAAGAAGCCCCAAATCCCCAGCTTCATACCACACAAACGCACACACACACACACACAAAGTCATGGATCAGCACATGTACCAGTACATGCCCATGCTGCGACTTTCCCATCATGCATCTGTCCTGTGTTTACAATTTAGAGAAGCCTATTAGGTATTCAGCTGGTATCAAAGATTGCTTTGCAGGCCATGTCCAAGCCTTCTGTTGGGAGAAACATTTGGAAACGCTCTGTAAATCACTCGTCCTGTGTTCTCTCTTTAGAAAGTCTGAAGCCTAACAGGAGACAAATATATTTAAAGGGTTTGTTGTTTGTTTCATGATGGAATCCCCTATTTTTGGATTACATCAAGGGAATACTGTCAGTTCCTGCTGAACATTACAAGAGCCACAGACTGAACACCGAGCCGTATTAGCTTTCCTGCTAAACTCTCCTTAGAAAACACATCTTGTCCTGTACCTTAGCTTGTTTAAGGACCCAACTAACAAACATTTACTGCTGAAGTGCACAACTAACAGCATTGCCGTTATTTTTGACTGAAAAAATGAGTTGATAATTCTGATTTGCAGACTTAAATTCTTAAATATGCTAATAGCTAAACCCAAGTGTGGAGGTTAAACCCTTTTTAAAAAATCTACATTCAGTGAACATTAACCCAGGTTCTAAATCCAAATTGAGCATTATCCTAAAACTGTGTATTAGTTGATCTTTGACATTAAAGTTATGTCTAAATTAGCAAACAGCTGTCTATTTAGTACTATTGGCAATTATTTAAAGGCACTTACTACATTTCTGGCAAATGTAAGTGCAATATTCATTCTTCTTATTGGTTTTGTGTCCAGCAGACTAGTAGTTACTAAACCTTAAACTCTCTAATAACTAATAGCTAACGTTAATATAGCAACGGAAGGAAAAAGTTAGCTAAGTGCAAACTTGATATTGTCTGCCGTTTTATACTGGCCAGGTAATGTACAATTTGTCTATCCGAGTTTTTTTCACCTTCTATGTGTTCATAACTATCAGTAACAGTTTCCTCATTACAAGTAATAACTTTAAGCAGTAAATGTTAATGTGGAAAAGCTTCAGCTTTGATCCTCACCTCCATGTAAACTTTAAGTTAGCTTTAATGCTAACAACATCTTAACACAATTTAACCCTGCGAGAAAGCGAGGACTGATCAAAAACACTTCTGCACTTCAAAAACTGAAATATGTTGATGCAAACATAAAAATAACACACACACACACAGGCCCACAAAGGTGCTCTATGCCCCCTCCCTCCCCCATGTTCAGAAATAGATCAAATCAGGTAGCATCTAGCAAAAATGGATCCTAAATTATATTTTTGAAAGGACAGCGGGGTGGAGCATACTGAAAATGGAGCTTCGTTTTCTGTGTTTTGTCTTGTCATCACTTTTCTTTGTAAGATGTCTGATGCTGTCAAACATTACATTAATGAGCTGTGTGTATGTGTGTGTGTGCTTGCATATGTGTGCATTTTGTGCAGATTTATTTTCTTCAAAGCAATATACTGCTCATCATTAGGCTCCTCAAAAAGCAGACAAATGTTTGTGTATGTGTGTAAAAACTGACAGCAGTTTAAATGCTTAGATAAGTGTTGGAATGTGCATTTTAGACTTTAAGAGAGCTAAAGACTTAAAGAAGAAAAGGTTGGGTGGGGGTGGGTGGAGGGGTTGGGGGGTTGGTGTTAGCAAGTTGAGATTTAAAAAGGTAGTGAGAATTCAAAAGCGGCGAAAGTGTCAGGAAATGTGGGAGAAGAGGGATTGGTTTCCTTGTTTTAACAGAGCTGAAATGTTATATTACGTCTTCCCTCCCTCACACCTACCACACAAGTATTTGCATTGCGGAGAAGAAAAAAAATGTGATTGTGCCTTTTTTACTGATAAGAGAGCCACAGAGAATCACAAAGAGGCTGTAAAAAAAGGCAGGGAATGACAAAGGGAGAGACATGTTAAGTCAAGTTCAAAGAAGAGCGTGGTGCTCGCTTGTTCTCTTTTGTGTGCCAGAAAAATACAGCATGAATATTAGATAGAATAACATTCATACCTCACAGCTACAACTCATAGTTCATCTTGGGAAAGCAAATAGTCATAGAGACATCCGTGCATGAGAAACCATAATATTCTCAGCATCAGAGACCTGTGTCCCTGAACGCATCACACACAGCAAGATTCATGCACCACCTGTCCCTAAAGATGTAAATTTAATCTGTTCTGAAACTCCAAACTAACACATTTATAAAGCTCTGGCGATCTTTTTCTCCTAAATTGATACACATACTGTAGTAGCATTGTTGCACCAACAACAGTCTGTTCTCTCTCACAGGCTACATCACTGATGGATTTTAAAACTTTTTCATGCTGCTGAAGTCTTGATTAATGGGCACCATTCATGCGTAGGGAAACTGAGCGGGAGCAAGTGCTAATGTGATTTTTGGTTTACCCCTTTTGCATGTATTGTTTGATCTGATATGAAAAGTATCTCCAACTTGAAATGTAGTGGTTTACAGTATATCATGGTTTTATGAAACTCATTTGATTTTCTTTATGCATAAGAAATGATAACTGAGCCACACTCTTCCTGCATCTACTGTATCTTATAAGGTGATACAACATGCACCTTTATGTCCTCATTGTCAGTATTTTACCTTGTGCTGCTGCAGCCTTTATGTTAAGGTGTTTTATTTTCTCATGAAAGTGATTCAGGCACAAGACCGACATGCAAATTTGCAATGCACATACCATAGACAGAAAATATTGTCCATATATACAAATATATGAACTTAGAGTAGATCTAGGAGCCAAATTGTTGCCTAATATGCCTGTCAGGGAATCTCATCTTGACATATGAATGAAACACGCATATAAACAAATGGTTAAAAACAAGCTCACTTAAATTTTGTAGAGCTGCATCCACTGTGGCCATAATTAACAATTGCAGGATTAAGATAAATGCCAAAATGTAGTGTGACAAGTAGACAAGAGTCATGAATTCTGCAAACTGCCACAGTAATCCAGTCCATTATACATCAATATCATTCTAAAGTTTGTTATCACTGGTTAACGTCAGCTACTATAAATGACTGTCATACCAAATTGAGTAAAGCTAGGGCAGCAAACCCTCTGAGAGTATTGAACTGTGCTATGTGTGTTATATTTCTGAGTTCAAAGTCTCATTTGTAAGAGACATAAATGCTTGTGCTATTTTCAAACACTTTGACCTGACAAAGATCTGACACAGATTGCAACTATTCTATTTGAATACATATTGTGGCTTAAGATCAGTGTGTACGCACTGCTTTACATTCAAGACAAAAACAGTGCTCTTTCTTCAGCTATTCAAAGTCATGCAGTCTTCCTTTAAGTCAACACTATATCTGTACATACTGTACTGTTCTGTCTATATTATATACTTACCCACTAAACTATAAATTTGTGAAGTGGAACTTGTGTGACAATCTACTGTCATCAAGAGTCCTCAGGCAGGGCTGCTCGTCCATTTTAATATTCCCCCGTGGTTCCAGCTGACACTGAACGCTGCTGAACTAAACCAAAAACTAAACTGAACTAATCATTGCCAATCTACTTTGCTCTAAAAGGCTCCCAGCTGTCCTAATGTAACTGCCACATTTAATTTCCATCTGCCAGGAGGTGGCAAGTGAAGATAGAATGATGAGAGCTGATTAGTGGGAAGTGAGCCAGTTTGACAAGGATAGATTCTAGTTTGGCTGGTCAGGAGTGCGAGGACCTTGACATCTTTGGGAGCAATCAAGTACGCAGGTGTGTGGGTGGACTTGTATATGTGCACTTGCACAACAGGGGTCTGCAATTCACTTTTCTCAAAGTACTGGTTGTTTTTTTCCCTTTATCTCTCTATTTCCTATTGATTTACTTCTACCCACCCACTTAAACACACTACAAACAAAAGCCTAATCTTCTTCTTTATTGCCTTTGATTGGTCAGGTAGAGTCAGGGCCTGCAGAGTGCCTCTACTGTGGGTGTTTTGCACTCAAACACACAGTCATGTTTCCATCACTTCAGAGGACATTACACTGACTTACATTCATTTTGTTGGGACTTTTCCTAACTATAGCCACTACTTTCTTAATAACACCCCTTACCCTAATCTTAACATAACCCTAAACTAACCTTAACTTTAAAATACGTCTTCACCCTAAAATTAATGATTTACAATAAATGGATTTGCTTTTTGTCACCATAAGGGAGGCGAATTCCTGTAACATGACATGTGTAAAAAGTTTGATGTCCCCACAACATAAGGAATACCTGGTATACACACACACACACAAGACCACTCAGAAGTAAAGATGTGTGACCATCCAGAGTTTGATGTCGTTCTCCCCTGATGTGATTGCCCCCTCTATCAGACCTCATTTCCCTACACCTCCCTCTAATTGGTAAGGGCTTATCTGCCAATTGGTCTCAGCGACCTAATCACAAGGTCTCAAAGCAGCATGATAACATTGTCATAGATACAAACACTCAAAATGCATGCACAGGCAGCCACACTGAGCAAGGGAATTACAAGTGAGTAATGGTATTGGACTTGAAATGTTCTGTGGGACGTATACATAGATACACACCTGTACACACACACACACAGCTATTCATTTGGGTTCATTCTTTCTCTGTCTCGGCAGCATTCAAACGTGAGCCCCTGTTTTGTTTCTTTGGTACTTTGGCACTGGTCGTCATTGGTAGCTGGGTTAGGTGAGGAATGCTTAAATGGGTATCCTTTTCTGTTTATTAGGTTTGGCCAAGCTGATTTTCCAACATTAAAGCCACTATGTGTAGGATTGTAACATGCATGCCTTTGGTGCCCCCCAGTATTAGTATCAAAAAAAGACAAAAAAAAACAACTTATGCCATGATATTGAAAGATAGTGTAATCAAATAAAAATGATGCACATAGTGATATTAGTTGGTAACCATTGATGATTTAGGTAAGTGGTTCGTAACTTCTTTCCTCAAGGGTCCCTTATCTTACCAAAACTGACGACCCTCATCAGAGTTACATCTTTTGGACCTTTTTTATACAATGTAAATTTGTATCATACATACCTAAAAGGCTTCTTTTTGACACATTAAGTGTTCTCTTCTCCCTGACAATTGGCCATTGTTCCAGTAGCTCTTTGGCTGTTTTACTTTTGTAATACAGGATGAAGCTATTTAACTGACTTGCTACATTAGGTTTGCAGAGAGGGAAGGCTCTGTGAATATGGCTTATGCTTCTGTCCACACATATACATTTTTATCCTTGCAAGACTTTAGTTTTCTTTTCCCCCTGAAAAGTTAACGATATCAACTTTAAGACTAAAATGTATTTGTTTTCTTCACAAAAATGAACAATATACTGAGACATAACAACACAACATTCTCTTTCTCACACCCATTAAAATCAAAAGGGCTTTGCAATCCCATGTAAAGCTTTGGTGACCCCTATGGGGGTTAGGGTCCCCACCTTGGGAATCGATGCATAAGGTTAATATACCCAGAGAATTAATTTGCAATGATCAAGGACCCAAATAGCCCTTTTTCACACTGGCCTCAGTAAACAAATAAACTGAATATCTTAAGAATGACATTGTTTTTTTTCTTGAGTGTTTCTCTTACTTGCCTGAACAGAAATACAATCTGCCTTTATTCAGCTGAAATAAACTTTCTGTAACTTGTCAATCATGAAATTACTTGGAAAACTGATAAAGATTTTAATGACTCGATAGGTGTCAGCTTGAGCGAAGCAAAGTGTTTGTAGTTTTAAAATGTGTGGGATATGAGGTATAATCAACAAGATTTAATTACCAACACACCCACACAAAAGCAGGCCCTGAATATTGTTATATCTACACTTACATTCTTAATCTCTTTTTAGTGACAAGTCACCCACAATCAAGTACACACACACACATATACAATAAACAAATATGTACATTCACGCACACATCCAAACACGAGACGCTCTCTAACTGGCTTTTATATTTGATTACTTAGTTGTTCTGTTTAGTAATTGTCTAAACAAGACAAATAAATTATTGTTTGTCTTCATAGATTGTGAAGTGGAAGCAATGACATGCAGTATTGCAAATGTTTGCTCCTAGAAATAGTGAGCTGTTGTGAAACTACAGTAGAAGTAAGAGAGACAGAGCTGATACTAAAAGGAAATTCAGTAATATACAATTATCTAGACACACAGTACATCTGTTACACTGAATTAAAAGAAAATTGAGTAAGCAGAGGAAAATCAAATCACAAGTTACATTAAAAGTAGTAACATTAAAAGTAAATGCATTAGCACAAGGTGCATTAGCATTAGACCTGTAAGGAAGAATTGGCTTTGCAGTCATTATAGTGCATGTGTGCAGGCCCCTGAGCATGCACATGCATTCTTTCCTATAATCCCATGGCCTATAAACCTGTACTGTATTCCATCAAAGGCCCGTGCAACAAACCTATTCCCTAATTGGTGTTTGAGCTTTTAAATCGCCTGTCTGCCCACAGCCGAGTCAACTGAAAAATGCACTCGTTTTTAAAAAGAAAAATAAATGAACTGCATATAGTATCTTTCTAGTCTTATAGACCAGTCATGGACATGCACCAGCGCCTTACAGTACATGCCAACATTCACCCATTCACACACACTTTCAAACACTGATGGCAGAGTCTACCATGCAAGGTGCCAACCTGCTCATCAGGAGCAATATAGCACTTCCTGTTCAAAGCATGAAACTATGTTTCTTTATTCTCCCATACACACAAACACACACGAATGGCGCAGCCATAGGTTGAAATTTGGGGTTTAGTATCTTGCCCAAGGACACGTAGACATGCAGACTATAGAAACCACTGACCTTCAGATTAGTGAACGACCCGCTCTACCTCCTAAGGCAGCCACAGTCACCACAGCTGCCGCCTATAAGCAGAAATCCCACTCTGTCTGAAACAAAAGAACATTTTATGAGGCATAATTGACATTCACATACGTACTTAATACAAAAATTATTCCTAACAAACTTTTGCAATTTTTCAGGAATCTGGTGCATACAAAACATGGAGATCTGGTTCCTTTTGAATCAATGGTGTGTTGTTTTTGCCCAGAAAACACATGTGTGTATGTTACACATGAGCATTAGGGCGTTTGCACAACTGCCGTGTTTAGTTCAATTCAATCAAACTTAAATGCATTTACCCCCTTGGTGTGGTTCATTTGGGCAGGTATGAACCAAACAGTCCAAAACAATTGCTCTTAGACCTTGTTGAAGAGGTGGTTTCAGTCCAGTTAGAAACTTTGGTATAGTTAATTTGTGGTATCAATGTGACCCAACTGCAGGAAACATTGCACATTTGATATTAAACCAGCTCCTGTAAACAGATGCGCTATGCATTATGCTGGGCTGAGGAAGAGCTTGTATTTTAAACATGAATTGAAGGTTGACCTGGAACGCTGACAAAATATTTAGCCTTCTCCTACTCAGCTGACTGGAGGCAGCACACCTTCAAATAATGTGAAATAACAAAGTGTTTGCTATTTATTGCCTTGACTTGTGTTCAAGTATGTTATTTTGTTCACATATTATGGCTTGGTATATGGCCCAGATGATAACTGCAACCATACAGAGATGCCAATGCTGCCAGTCCACTCTACTCCATTCTCCAGATTTTTGACCAATGAACAGAGTGACAGCTCCTGCATGGCTTTTGTTGATACATTTTGGGTCACTTGACATTTTTCCTGTGTCAAACCAAACTGACTCAGAGGCAAAATGCAGAAAAGTAGCAACTTATTCACCAAAGCAAACTGAGTTGGTCAGCACCTGAATGTCTGACAGATTAACAAGTTGTTGGATAAATTACATATTATTTACAGGCGACATGGCAATTCCATAGGCAAATAATAGGTGTGAATAGAAGAGGCTTTTGTAAGTGCGTAGAGATTCTTAGAATTGCATTGTCTGCAACAGATGGGGGTTTGTGGATGATAGGGATGTCTGTGTAGCAGATGGTGAGTGAGGCAGGCTATACAAGAGAAAAAAGGAATATCTAGTCAGCGTCCCTGTCTGGTGGACTCACACAGTTAGACTCAAAGGTCTTGGGGCTGGTGCACAAAGGTTGACACACCAGGTTCAACCCAAAAAAAACCTGACAATGGCTCTGAATCAATTCAGAAACAAAGTTTCAAACATACATGTCAACCAACTTGCTTAGTTCAGTCTCTCTTTATAGGTTTTTAGTGAACAATCCCGCAACTTTCATAATTTCACAACAAAGCAACAATAGAGGATGCAACCTGGTGAAACTAAGACAGTGAAACCAGGAAGTGCTCTGCCCCCAGAAAAGCCTAACAGCCTAAATCTGAATCAAACTCAGGAACAAACTTTCAAAAATCAGAACTTTTTCTGATCGCTGAGATTGCAGTTTGTTTCCTCATTTCCAACAATGAGTCAACATTTCTAGTTTTAAATCATACCCACAATCACACCCCAATGTCAACCATATAACCATGACGGTGAAGTAGTTATTTTAACCCAGACTACCAGCTTTCCTTAAACCTAACCAAGATTGAATTCCTGCATACCTTCAGTACTTACTTAATTAGAGACACAACGTTTTGGTCAGGCAACAGATGCCCTCCAATGGTCCATGGTAACCACACCATACCAAGGTCTCTCAAAATTCAGTGCTGCTCATAGTTGTTCATTAGATAACACTTACTTTAAATAAACATGTAACTGAGCTAACTGCATGAGTGGACTATAAAGTGCTTTTGTACTATTTGGATTAATAACTTCAAACTATTATTACTGTTTGAACAAGGTGGAGACTACTCTTGACTCTCTTGGTTTCTACATCTTTCTCTGTCGGTCATGTTTTGTGGCATCTCATCAAACTTCATAATCTTGGCAATTCTTAAGGTCAACAGCAGCCTATTATATCAGTAATTGTAAGAATAATACAATGTAAACATTTCATTGATAAATACAGATTTCCCTCTTCCCCCTGTTCACCTTCTGCGCTAGAGGGATCATCAAACTCTTTGTAGCAGTAACTGTGGCAAAAATATTTGTACTGCTCCTCTTTTATTCTGGCTGTGATGTAGGAAAGCTGAAAAAAGTCTCCTAAAGTGAGATATGGGAATGTGGGAAAACATTAATGCTTTGTAGTTTTTCGATGCTGCTACAAAGGAAGGAAATATTCTCTCAGTTCAGTGTTTTCATTCCCACATCCACTTGTCTCATTACGAGGATCATGTGACCTTGCCAGCTATCTAGTTTGTATGAATATCAGTAATATGAATAAACATTAATCATGAATGAAACATGAATTACATGAATAAATAATAACTTTTTAGACTTCCTTTTTTATTTATTTATTTCTTTGTTTAAATAATAAGCCAATTAACAAATTTCCTATCATCTGTTCATACAGGTAACTCGCCTTCGGAGGAGTCAGAGGAGCGTGACAAGGAGCCCAGGACACTGACCTATCCTGCATACATTGCCAGTCTGCTAGACACGGGTGCTAAGCGTATGGCAGCCGGAGTACGCATGGACTGCTCCAGCCAGGGCCAGTGCCCTCGTTCCTGCCACCTCTGTCACATGAGTCCTAGGGCAGCACAAGGGCGGCAGCAGTCCGAACCTGTCCTGCTTCAGATCACCAAGGCAGCACCCATCTATGAATTGGTTTCCAACAATGAGACATACCAGGTGTGTTTTTGTCCTTAAGGTACACACAGTAACTATCTAGGACTGTCTAGTGTCTGAAAGCACCAATTTCTATCAGCACCCATTATATCATTTTCTGTTACATCTAGAAAATTGGTGGCTGCACCTTCTCTCATCTTCCTCAACTGGATTATCTCACTTACCTCTTCAATGAATGGTTAAAAGAACCATTCGTTGTCCAATGTCCTTGTTATCCTTTGTTCAGTAAAATCTAAGCTTTACTTTGATCTGGAGAAAGTAAACTTTTCCATCATTTTCTCATCTAAGCTAGCCTAATGTACAAGCACTGCAACT
Organism: Scomber japonicus; assembly: GCF_027409825.1. Taxonomy (NCBI): domain Eukaryota; kingdom Metazoa; phylum Chordata; class Actinopteri; order Scombriformes; family Scombridae; genus Scomber; species Scomber japonicus. Next base: position 8,007,091 of record NC_070589.1, read on the forward strand.
ACTAATACAAAGAAAATGAATCCAGCTATGAATATGGGTGTGTGTGTGTGTGATCATTAAACCAGTCAGTACATGGTGTCTTGTAATTTAACTCAATGTGTTTGTGACTGTATGTAGGTGATCCATCAGGCCTGAAAACCCCACAGCCTCATTATGAAACACATGACAGAGACAGAGTACCTTGTGGGTTATCATGCCTTACACAGATGGCAGCATGCTGTGCCATAATCTGCCACACTGTGCTGTGACTTATTTGACTACATATTGACACTGTAGGTCGATACTGCCTCTACTCCTCCAGCAGGAACAAAGGTCGATATGGTGCCATCCACCCCCAGGCTTTCAGATGAATACAGCTGATGTTATTGACTAAAGACTGTGCAGCTGCTGGTGAAGATGCAATGCACAGACTAACTTTTGGATGAATGTAGATTTTAGACTTTGTAGAGTCAGTATCATTATTAGATAAGATAAAATATTCCTTTATTAGTCCCACGACTACATCGATAAAAAATAATAATGAACAATAAATAATAAGTACAAAAGCAAAAAAAAACAGAAGTCGTAAAAATTGTGATAAAATAATTGTAAAGATTAGTACATAAGAATTACAGGTGTATATCTGTCTTTGACAATTCAACACATATCTAGATGCATATTCAGTGATCTGATACAAAAACAATACATTTGAATGTGACTATACAATACAATGATTTGATATTTCTTTCTTATTAAAGAATAATGATGTATTTGTTTTTAATACCTAATAGAAAAACATCATTATTCAATTATTTTTTATTGGAAATACTGAATAAAAAACTTTTAGCTCAGTTCCTAAGAAGGATGTTTTTATGTTTTGTTTTTTAATAAAATGCTGCTAACTGTGTAGCTAGGTATTAACATCAGTTTCCATGTCAGTGTCATAAACATTGATTTAAAGTAATTGTGATCTTTTAATAATGCTTTATGGGCTCATTTAATCATAAATGAAATAGCTCATAGCTTCAGGTTATTGCTTCCAACCCGAAAGAGTTTTGAGGCGTGCTTTGAAAGTAGCATTAGCTGCTAATGCTAGCATCACTCACCACAGGTTGACTGATATCTAGCTTACTGTGGACGCTTACATCACATGGCATAAGTAGTAAAGTAAGTCTGTCAGACAGTCAGGTAGTTTGTTCTGCTACAGACACATTTTATAATCTAATGTTGTGCTTTGTTGGACAGTAAGTAAATCTATTCAAGTTTCGAGGTACTTCTACTTAACTTAAATATTTCATTTCATTTCATTTTATATTTCAACTTGAAATGTAGCTGCTGTATGCATAGTTACTAGTTACGTTTCAGATTAGATTTAATATCCAAAACACAAGATCACTTTATCACATATGATTATTATAGATTAAACCATAATAGTATATAAAGCAATTAGCTGTACCTCAACCCACTAAAACAAAATACAGCTTACAATGATAATAACATCAATATTGAATGAAAAAACTGTAATGAATGACTGTAAAATGATGTGACAATACAATACTGTTTACATAATCTATGTTCCAAAATGATATGTTGTTTGAATTTTGGCTGGTGTTTGTAACTTTCTCTCTCTACAGGCTCTTCAGGAGGCGATGATGAGCATGTTATGGTGTTCAGGGAAGGGAGATGTTATTGATGACTGGTGTCGGTGTGATTCCAGTGCTTTTGGCACAGATGGACTGCCCACCTGTGCCCCGCTTCCTCAACCTATGTAAGTAACTTAGAATAATATTACCTTCTCCAAGCACATTACTCTCAGATGGACTGTGGTTAGTACCATCCATCATTTTACTGGCAGAGCTCTATCTCCTGCTGCAGCATTCCTGTGTAATGTGCCATCAGGTTCCATGTGTACGCAGAATTTCATTGCAACCAAACATTACAGCAGTCATTGATTTATCTCTCCTGTCTGTTTGGGGTGTGCTAATCAATGAAATGAGTTACTGTATTGATTGGTTGCCATGAAAACTCTGTACAAATCATCTTGATGCCATACAGCTGCAGACAACTGCTCAAGAGTAAGTCAACTTAGACATTAGGGTATAAATGGTTATATTTCCTGTTGACAAGAGTGTCTGTGACATTGCATAATGTGTTTTCACCGGGTTGCAGTTTTGTTGAACAGGAGCTATAATGTCAGCAGCTGTCAATTACAGTAATGGGACCAGTTTGCTGATAAGATTTTTCACTCAGTGGCATGATTTTGCATCTCTGTCACTCTGTTGCCAGGCTGAAACTGTCTTACAGCTACGAGCCCAGCAGCTCATTGGTCATCATGGAGTGGAACCACACCGAGTCCCCAATCGGCGTGCGGATCGTTGATTACCTCATCAGCCAGGAGAAGGTGACAGAGAGGACCGACCACTCCAAAGTTGAGACAGGTACCTCCATCCAGACCTGCCCACATCAAGAGTTTGGCCAATGACTTTTAACAAGGCTCAACAGTTTGGAAATTGTGAAATGGGCTAGTGTTGCCAGAAAAGCAGTAATTCCAGTTTTAATGGTGAGACATGTAGCTCCAGAAAGTTAAGTATGAGTTATTAATATTCTGGACTGTTCTATTACACTTTTATAGATACAAAGCTTTACCACCCACCCTCTGGCTCTCACAGTAACCAAGTGCAAGTGTAAGTCTCTTGCATTAGTATAGTTCAGTTCTTCCACCTCACTCCCTGTGTTTCCAATGGTTACTGAACTGGCAAGAGGGACAGTTGATGTTTTGTGTACCACTTTGAGATGGGTAATGATGAGTAAGTCACTTGGCCTCGGTTTGTATGGGCAGCTGTTGGCCAGTGTTCATTATTTGTGCTGGCGCAGACTATAAATGCCCCAATTTGTCAGCACCATGTGGCCACAAAGGCCTTATTTGTTTTATCTAGTCTACCCCCTGGAAGGAATCCTGGTCCGAAGGTGATAAATAAGGGATTTTGTAAAAATGTAGGTCTACAGTTTACACCAAGCACTTACTACATAGAATCATGTTTGGGAAAAGTTCTACTTCAAAAAACATAAAAGTCAATAAATAATAAATAAACTCAAAATACTTAATGGTCAATCTGATTCAAGCATAATGTATTTCTACAAGCACTGATCATCTTGTATATAAATATGCATTATCTTTTCAAACAGTCATACTTTCAACATTTTTTTAGGCCTATTTTAGTTGTAATTTTTAAAGCCTCCACTAGATGGTGTACAGCAGTAACAGTATTAGAGTTATGGAGTATTCATTTACAGTATTTAGTTTGTTGATTAGACTTATTTTTTTTACTTCCCCCCGTGCTCATAAACAAAAGATTTTATTTCACAAAATTATTAGGCATGTCCGTTGTATTTATATGAACATTGCTATCAAATATACTACTATAGCCTAATTGTTGACATCATTTGCACAGAATATCAGTCTGACAACGTGATTGGCAATATATCCACAAATGTAATCAGAATCATCACGAAAACTTTCATCATCAAACCTTTCCAGTAAAAGTTTCCTTCAGTGAAATGGCCTTTTCCCAAGCAGCTTTTCTTAATTTAAGTGTTTTCACTGTTTAATCCATATGGATTCAGTGATTTGCTTATGAAAGCATGTTTTCCCTCATGTTTTCACTAAAAGGAGAGAATCATATGAGCAGCTACAGGAGCAGCAGGAGTGTGTGGATCCTTTTCATCCATAACAGAGAACACTTCTTATTTGGCTGGACCTATATGAGTGGAAGCTGGCAAAACAGGGGCAGTTTATTTTAGCAGTAATGACCCAATCCATAATGGAGACTGTTAGAGTTCCCTGTGTGAACCAAAGTTTGTTTGTAGCTTAATGAGAGAATAAACTGTATTAGTCGGAACATTGAGGATCATTAATCAATGCGGTGAATTCAGAGGGGAGAGGAAAGCAGGAGAGCATTTTCTTTATTAGTGCTATTAGTGAATATGAGCTATGGGTTTAGCAGTAATGGTTTGTCATAGCTGTGAGGGATTTCATTTTCTGCAAAAAAAAGTTGGAGCCTGACTGAAGAATTATTTATGTAAGTCAGTATTTCAAACCCTCAATGGCAGACTCAAAAATAGTTCATTTGCAAAAACAGATACCTCCATTTTTATACATTTGCATAAATCATGTTTTTATTGTGCAGGCAAAGTAGTTATTACTTACAAAGTTGAACTTTATTTTTTTCAAACTTTTAGGGTTTTTTGGCAAAAACAAATAATTCCAACAGTCGGTTTTGTGTTTTTTGTTGTCTTTTACATAAAACAAGTTGGCACAACAAGTGCTGAAAATTGCAACATTGTGGTGTCATTAAAGACCACAGTTTTTTTGAAGAGCTACCACAGTGGTGATACTCAGTATTCAGTATGTCACCATATTCAGTGTGACTAAGTATCTCATTTTTTAAAATATTTCACAGTATTCAATGTTTCAGTGTAACTCTGTTTTACTTACTTCTTTCTTTTTATGCCCTGAAGAGATAAAAGCATGGGCTCATCCAAATTATTCATCTTTAAAGATGACTTAAAGTCAGGGTTACACTTTGACTTTCAGACAGCACATCTCCAGCTGAACCATCGACTGTATTTAAAGATGAACGACACATCTCCACTTTCTACTGCTGTGCAAAATTGAAGCCAAAATATAATGTTTTCTGGGGTTGTCATCTTGCTTGTGTGACTAAATTTGCAACCAGAGCCTGCACAGTAGAGTCGGGGGGGTGGGGGGGGGGGGTGACTGCCCATGGGACACATCCCCTGTGTCGCTGCCGAGACCCGAGTGAACCCAGAAGCCAAGAGCCAAAACTGCCAGCTGCAGCTGGTAGTGAATCACAAATGAAAAAGTACATTAGTGTCTTCCATCAGAAACTGCTGCAGTCTCTCAGCTCATCTGCAGCATCTGACAGATATTTGAGAGCAGCTTTCATTCATGACATCACACCAAGATTTTTATTTAATGAAACAACAATTTAAAAATTATAAACAGCTACTAACTATTACTATTTAATAATGAACACTTGAACATATATTAATGAAAAACTACCTAAAATAACAGAAACCGTTTTTGGGGGGAAAGTATTTGATGTCCCATCCTCTAACATGGAGTAAGCAGGACTTGTGGCCTTTACTGCAACCAGCCACTAGGGGGCGATTGAGATATTTTGGGTTCAATTTTGGGGAGCTGGCACAGTCTTTTGGCTGAACATAATTGCTACCTTATTGCGTCACCTGACCTGAATACTATGCACTGATTTATCTGCTTCAATTCAAGACCAGCGCTGGTGTTTAATATTCACAGCTTGCAATGTCACGCTTTCGTAACTAAACACACTGTATTTAAGGTTCACAATGTGTTAGGAATAACTCATGATGGTCAGTTCTTTTCTTTTTTTTTAAACAGATGGCATTTATTGTTTTTTACAAATAAACACTTCATTTAACACTTACTTAACTCTATAAGCAAGGACCAAAATATGCAATGTCAGTTTTACTGTGTAAACTCTATAAATTTTACATTAAAGAAGGCGAGGCGGCCGTCTCTCTCTCTCCTCCCCTCTCGCCTTTCAAGCGGCACAGTGTATTTTTCAAAGATTCGTAATCCAAAAGCATATAAACATGTTAAATCATGATCACAGGGCATTCTCTGTGCTTCAAAGTATTTTTAAACGTACTGCCAAGGCACGGCTGTCTTTTGCCTATTAAGGCTGTGGAGATGTGTGTTTCTGGAAACATCACCGAATATAACTCTGATGTAAAATTTAAAATATTTCTTTGCTGGAGGGACAAAGCAGTAAAGACACCACCAAAGGCTGTCATGAAGCCGATTGGAATTGTGTTTTTTGATCATCCACACATTTAACAGACAAGTCTGAAGTAGGCATGGTGGATTTATCCCCTGAACAACTGAGATACACTGACGTTACACCAAATCCTCAGCCTATAGGCTACAGTGACAGTGAAGTGTATATACTGAAAACCCCTTACTAATAATACATTTAAGGGGCTGCCACAAGTGTGATGCAACTCAAATAAATAAAAACATATATCAAACATTTTCTAAACATTTTTTATTTCAAGATTAATTAATAATCTATATTAATAATAATTAATTTCATTATGTCCGGTCAACTTGTATTTTATTAGTGCGTATCACATATTTATCCAAAAGTTTCAATCAAACCTTCAGCTTTTGCAGCCCCTGGACATTTGATGCAGTGGGATATTTGCCCATTTTGCCTGGTCGGTCCTCTAGGTTTATTCATTGTCACAGTCCCTTTATTTTTCTTGTATTTCTTCTGTGTGAAATTGGAGAAGAGAAATGGAAATAGTGCAATGACAGTGGTACCGTTTTGCTAATGTACACTGACTCAAGGAGAACAGCTGAAAATTTTCTTCATGTACCTTTTGAACAAATCGCCTGTGTCAGTTCACTATTACGGCTGTGTTCCTTAGTGTAACACAACAAATGTTTGTCCCATTCCCTAATCTATGCTGTCAGAGTGATAAACAGAGGAGAAGGAAACAGTAGATGCTGGAGTATCCAGCATGACTTTCTGTGGTTGGGAGAACATTTTGCTGTCCGGCTGTACTGTCAAGATATAGTGTTTACTTAGACTTAAAGTTCAAACAAACTTCTTATCAACCCACAAAGTCTATCTTTCAGCCATCAGAATAGCACTTTGGTACAACATCAAAGTTTTTGGAAACCGTTAATCATGATCACACATGTTTAAAAAAACCCAAAAAAAGCATAATTTCTTTGTGACTCAGCAGGAACTGCAGCAATTTCAAGTACAGATGAAGTCGTTACTAAAATAACCTGCTTACACTATGTCTCTTTGTTGTTATCAGTTAGTAGTTGATAGAGATAGTGAGGGAGATTACAATCAGATAAAAAGCCTTACAGCAAATGGTCTCGTGTCTAACAAGATATTGTAACTATCATGGAACTTGAAAGCGTTTTCATGGAAATTAGCATTGGTACCTTGCATGAAACACAGAAACTGTGGCACAGGAAAATTCATGACTGGATTATGGTCATGCTGCGCTTTTCTAGTTTACTGGTTCTGTTGCACTGTATAAATGAGACAATGCTTGCACTTTAGCCATCTTCATTAAACGAACTGAGATGACGTTCTTACACAAGGGAACTTCTTTACTATCCCTTCAGCCTCTCTCGCTCGGATCATTTCTTGAGAGTTTCCAGTCACTTACAGAGCTAATCACTAGCTCTTTCTCAGGCTTTAAAGGATGGCATAGATATTATGCTACAGTATGTTCTCATTAGAAAAACAAACTCCAGTCTCTTCATTAGCTGCTTCAAACAGAACTCACAAACACGCAACTTGCCTGGAAGGTAAAATCTATCACTGCAAAACTGAGGCTGTGGATGAATTTCTCAGACCTTTTCTCGTTTGTTGCCAAAAGCCCCATTTTTATTCATTCTCTGCCACAATAAAAGCATGACACTGCACAGTTAAAAAAGCTGAGTTGACTTTAACATCTGCCTTAGGATGTTGGCGCTTTCTTTTACTACTCAATCTACTGAATCTTTATCTATAAAATTTCCCCAACTTGGATTAATAAAAACCAAGCCAAATATTATCCAGTACTATTTAGTCTTTGGAGTTGAGTAGCACTCAGAAGCCTATCTCTTTTTACTTGAAAAGTTGGCTGAGATTACTTAGATTTTTCTTATTGTCAACATGTGCTTGTGCAGAGCCAAACCAACAATGAACTAATCCTACTTACGAGTATTGTGCCTGTATCCAAAGCCTGAAATATCGGCATCACTCTGTTGTCCAAAAACTGTGCTACACATCACAAAGTCTTGAACTCCTACTGAAGTTCTTTGAGATATTTCCAGCGAGAGCAAAAAGTCCAGAGGTTGTAGCTCGTTTATTCAGGTAGTTAACGGAATAGTGTTCCTACGCATTTGCAGAGCTGGCCATACAAGGACCTACCCCTGAGACGGAAAATGTTATTGCTGTTATTAGTCTTTGGAGCCATTTCTAAACAAACTAACATGTCCTAACTCTTGGTAATGAAGGAACATGTCACCCAGTGAAGCGGTATGTTCCACTCATGTGTTTTTAATGGGTTTTGGACAACAGCGGAAGACAATATATCAGGCTATGGATACACACACAATACCTTATCCTTACCCAAAACATTTTAGTGCTGTTTCCCTACCAAACAAACAACATCACTTTAGTATCCTACAAACAATGTTGCACACAGTCATTCTCTACTAATTCCCAGTGCTGGAGTATGCCTGGAGTATTTTTTCTTGATGAAGTTAGTACTAATTCGTAAGAGATCAGCACAAAAGACAAAGACCTTTCTGGTACAGAACATTGATGTTGGCGGTGAGTCAAAGTCCAGCCTGCTCTGCAAGTAAGGGCTCCACATCAGTTCAGGCCTGTTTGAAGTGCAGGGCAGCTGTTTTGATTTTGTGGACTCACAGAGATATTTGTTGTTATGCTGTTGGTTTGACTGTAAAGAGTTTCTTCATTTTGGAAGAAGTTGAAGAGCATCAAAGCATTTGGGTTTTTGACTCCAAGACATACGGCACCTTTTAGGTTCCAAGTATGCAGAGAATGCTAACATGTTGTGCTTGTATTGAGTTTTGAAACCTGAACATACATATTCAACATACATATTATTCATTTTCAAATGTTGTCAGTTGTAATTGACACCATATCAAATTACAACAGTTTGAAGACTTATACATGGATTCATGTTTTAGGCATCCATGCCCAAAGCCTCCAAGCATTTTCTTTGATATTCTTCAGTTACCAGTTTGGTGTTTATAGCTGTCTTGTTGGCAGGAAAGATTAGCATATCTTGAAAGTCTGCCCTCCACTCAAAAATATGTTTTTCTTCTTGTTCCTACAGTTGGATGTTTGAGCTTCAGTGTGGGGAATGATGCATGTGCAGAGTTTGACACTAGAAATCTTTTTTTGTTCTTCTGTGCTCATTAAAAATACAATTTTAAGGGATGGGTCTATGAGCATGATTTGCAGTATCACAACTAGTTTGAAAGGTATTCACAGTCTAGTATGCAGGCTTACACAAGTGTGATGTGGAAACTTGAAGGCTCCAGTGCACAGACACTGGGAATTGACTTTTCGGTGAAGTAAGACACATCTTGTGTCCAGAAATTAAACTTTTTTGAAATGAACAATATGTACATATTCACTTTAATGATCTTCACATGGTAATTATGCTTTTTTAGACATATTAATGAACCAAACAGAGTATTTTTAGATGTTTGAAGGGCATCTTAAAGGTTGTGATAGTTCCATTTTCTTCTACTGGCAGTTAGTTTTGTAATATACAGTGCAAAAGTCAGCTAGAAGCAGCGCCAGTGCAGACTGATACTGTACTACTGACTGAACTCAAGAAAGACCCAGTAGCATAGCTGCAAGAGAGACGAGTCCATCCTCCCATGGGTTTCGGATGACGGAGTGCTAGATGTGACCCTATTAATGTCAATAAATGTTTGCTTTGGGCTATCTCAGCTTTTTCACCCACTTTAAATGACACACAAAACACAAAACTTTCTTCTAAAGAGCTACAAGAGAGCGCTGCGTTCAGACAAAACCTGACGCCCAAATATATTTGAACCCTTTCACCTCCTTCACACCCACCAGACACCACGAAGATAACGTATATGTCAGAGGATCACGCAGTTTGCTGAGATCACATTCCATAACTTCTGAGTGTTGAAGTTGTTAAAACTTTTTACAGCTCCCTCTTGCTGCCATTTGGACTCTCCGATGTGTGAAATTGCCCGGCGCTGCTCTAATTACACTGAGTGAAAGTTATCCAGCTATGGTTGCTTCATTTTCATTACAAAATAGAAAAACACACACACACAACGAGTTCGATCGGAGCTTTCCACCTAGGCATGATGTTAGTGAGAGCCCACCTCGCCTTTCACAGATGATTGATTACTTTGAAGAACTCACCCTGAAGTGAACACAAAGGTAAAGATGACTGGGCATGGATGTTATGTTGAGTTACAGAGGAAGAGGAGAAAAGGACCACCACGAAGAGAAGAGGAGCAAGGGAATGAGAGAAGGAAACAGAAAGACAGGAGCAGGGTTGAAAAAGATGGAAAGATCTGGAAAGCGGCCTGGGCTATGTGGTTTTGATTTTAGCCGTCAGTCTTCTGTCATCTCAGAGAATCCGTCTCACATGAGCTGATGTACAATTCTCCACAGATCTCCCCTTGGCTTGCCTTTCCTTTTTGTTTTCCTTCACCCCTTCCTCATCTTTCCTCTCAATCTACTGTTCCTCCTCTCCCGTCACTTTGCCCCCCCTCCCTTCCCCTCCCGTCCCAAATTCTTATCTCATCTCTTTTAATCTGTTTTTGACCACCTCCTCTTTTCTCATCCTTGCCTCCTCCTTCTTTCCTCGAGTTTGCCCTTTCTCTGGCCTCTTCTCTCTTTTCTTTTTACCACATGTTCTTTCTTCACATCGTTGTTTTCCCTTTTCTCCTTTCTCATTATCATCCTCTTGTCTTCAATTTTCTGTTTTTCCCCCAATGGCATAAAGAAAGGGTAAACCATAGGTCAGATAAAGCAGCTGTTGGATAGAAATTACAGGATATACAATCAATCTAGTCGGATGTATACAGCCTTGAGGTGTTGCGCAACATTTTCTCATTGCAAATGAATGAGCGAAACTCCCAGCTCAGTGGATAAAGGCTATATCCATGACAATACATTTTATAGGATAATAAATTATGAGTTATGATGGATGCCTTGCAATATCTTTACACCATGATACTTTAACAGGCATTGATGTAACTGTGCAATGTGGTCATTTAGATCAAATGGAATCCCCATTCAAGATAAGTAAGGGAAGTCCATCAACAAGAATGTATGTGCTTGGTTTCTACAATTATGGATTTACAGTAGGGCCTATATATAACATTGAATTATACTTTACTAAATACATGGCTTAACCGCTTACTGTGGGTGTGGTGAGTGTAATAAAACTCAGAATGTGTATACTGTATAACATAAATTAAAGCTATAAACCTTCCTAAACTTAAAGACAAATGAATCTACTATGTTTCAGTGGTTTGTTAATGTTGTTTTTACAGTATCTGCACCGGTTTTCTCCAAACTTTTTGTCTTTAAACACAGACAGTAAAAGGAGCATGATAGTATAATATCAGGGCCAAATGTGGAATTGTGAAAATGCGATGGATGAGTGGATGGTGGTTGTACTACATCCAGAGATAGTTTCTGTTTTTATCATTTTTTTTCCACTTACATTTTTCCTTTTACCTCTGTGTATCTTTTCCTACTCCTCTGCTACTCACCTCAGCTCTAGCTGGTGTGGTCTCCTCACGAAATGTTACATTTTGATGTTACAATTCTGGGGGGAAAAAAGGTGCAATCTTCTCATCAACTATCAACCAACTGTTGACACTAGGATTTGCATTTTAACCCAATGTAAATAATTTGTTTTAACACTAGGGCCACTGCTCTTGCAAACTGTTTGATGCTACATCAATATCTGAAATATTATGTCTTCCCTGAATTTAATCCCCAAATGGGCTGCATGATAAATTCCAGAAGGACTGTGAAAACAGAGCATCCATTTACGGGAAAAGATCTGAACAGACACTACTGATCATCTGTGGAAGAAACACAAAGATACAAAAAAAAGAAGGAATATCTGCCCTTTACTTTCTCTGAAGGCTCATCAGAAACAGATGTCGGAATATCCCCACGTTTTCTACAAAACATCCTTAAGATTGTGTTGTTTATACACAGAGTATATAGTCATTGACAGCTGCACAGTTGCATTTGTGTATTTTTTTTCATGTTTGTGATTATGTAATGTTAGACAAGTCTACATACATACAGCTGATGATTATAGCATCCAGGACTCAGCTAGATCTGGAGCTGACAACAGCTTGTTTGTGCAGTAATCTCTTCCTTAACAAGCTTCAGGCACACAAGGTGAGATCATAGTGTAAGCGCACACATAGACACACGCATATGCACGGTCCCCAACAGATGTGTGGAAGCTTCATGAATAGGAAGTCTGCTTTAAGTCAGGGTACTACTCTGCTGGACCAGTCTCGCTGTGAAAACAAACATCCCCTGAGCTGTAAGCAATCCAGTGATGTAACAGCTTTGATCACCCAGCGAGGGCAAGGTTTGCTCAAGGGTCAGTGGAACACAGAATCCAATCAATAAACACATTACTCACCTATCCACATCACACATACAGACAACGGGGTTGACCGGAACATGTGTGCTTCACCCCAAACCTAAACCAAACCGAGCTTCCTCTTAGCACCAGTCACTTCCTTCCAGCTGCCACTGCTTGACCACCTCCACCTGCTTTCTCTTTACTGCAGTGAGTGCAGCACTTTGTCCGTTTTAGCAATCAGCAGTTGGTCCCTTCAAACATATTATATGTAGTTTCCACACACAGCTTTTATTCCCAGCACCCATTCAACCACACGTTCCATGCTTTTCATGGTACAGTTTTGGTAAGGCTAGCATCAGCCCAGAGGTCCCTTTACCTAACCACATTCCAGGTCCACCTCGTTAACCCTGAGGCATTCTCAGTCTAGATGAGATATGGATATGTAATTCTTTAAGCATGTATTGGATGAACCCCTCAGATTTCTGTAAAGTAAGATATACCCTCCACTGGGAGGCATCTGTGGTGATCTGTGGCCTGAACCACCTCATCTGGTTCTTTTTGATGCACAGTTGTTCTTGTCCTCACTCTTTCCTAATGTATGGGTGTATGTACCCTGTCCCTAAGGGTGAGCCCAGGCAACCTGCAAAGCAAACTGATGTTTTTACTCTTGCTTCCATCCAGTCATTCAGTCCCAACCCACAGGATGTGATCATAAAAGGACATGTTAAAAGGAAAAAGCATTTTCAGGATCATCTTGATACAACGTATGTAGACATTGCAGCAATATGCTATTCAATCATCTGCTAGCACCACATCTAGCACAACCAATAACAAAATACCACTTGATTTTAAGACCTCAGACACTGCAGGTTTACCCATCTTTGCCAAAATGATCATTGAAGTCTCCCTGTGAAGTCTTAAATTGGAGCCATCTCCAGGACCTGCCCAAGGCTATATTTTCAGAACTCATTCTAAATATTGATCTGTGTCAGAGTTTCTCTTTCTGCATTAGGCATCACTTGAGGCGCTCATACTCAGGGACTGATGGATATCCTCACACCACTTGGGGGTTCTCACCATGTACAAATCCATTTTTGAGATTTAGGTTCCTATCAAGAAGTTCAGAATCAATGCTGCAAATACAAGTGTGCTGGACAATATGAAGTCAGAACTGGACATGAGTCTTCCCCAAAAGAGAAATTACATTCATCTTTCTATTATCCAGTTTGTATAGCCATGGTTCAGTCTCTTCGAGTACCCTTTCCAGGCCTGTCTCCAAATTGTCTCAAGACATTACCATGGGAGATCCACAAGAGCCTCTTGATCCCTGACAGTGTTGCAATGACCTCCAATGACATCACATGATGACACATTTTGCTTCCGGATTATTTATCTATATCTACTGTTAATGTACTCAGACCTACACAGTATATAAATTCTGATTTTCATATAACTAATTCAAATATTCTAATATACTGTAAACTATCATTTATGTAAATACGTTTGGCCGTTAACAGATTATTGACTCGAGTTCTCAATAGAGAGCCCAATTATTGTATGTCATTACTATAAATATGATGTGCACCAAAACTGTTTTAATATGATTCCTTATTTAATTGAAGGCCTGTTTTCTGTATTTATTTTGCCTTCTTGATTTCCTGATTTCATTTTCAGACAGGGCTAAAATTGTAAAAAAAAAAAAAAAAAAGTTTCATAAATCCCAGAGAAATAAAAAGGTTAATTTGATAATTAGTAAAGGTCATGGCTAAGGTACGGTATTTCCTTTAATAGTGGCCTAAGCCTTTATTTACCTCAACTACAGAAGGTACCAGGCCTTTATTGGAAACAGGCTTATATTAGAGGCCTTTCTAATTACCTCTGTTTGATTTGCTCATATTTCAGTAAAAAGCCTCCTTGTTTTCTGATCTGCTTCCAATTGCTCTCTTAAATTTTTGTTACAGCATTATGCTGTTAATACAGACTCAACACTTGGCCATGGAAATAATCCCTTCATTTCCTGCCTTTCATAGTGAAACATTTGCAGGCATACCATATGCAACAACACCCAGACAATAAAGCAAAGTGGATCAGAATGAATGAATCAAGGTTTAAAACGCCACCATTGTCTCAGTTTGAACCCTGTAAAGCATATTGGGTACATTTATTGGAAATATAGTGTATAACAGTAGATAACAGTTTTGCAAGGCTGTTGACATTTTTAAGAACAGTACCAGTAATTGAATTCTAAAAGTGTATTCTTAAAGGTAATTTATCATCAGTGCCATGTTAATCTGCAAGATCAGTTTAATATGTACCAGAGGGTAAATACACCCAGATGTCACAAGCCATTCCTATTTACAGCACAGTCAAATATTCTGTAACAATCCTATCCAGCTTCTATCATAATCCAAACTGAAAAATAGGATATTGCCTAAATATTACAATTATTGCAACATTAGTGGTGCAATTTCAGGTAGTCACTGTCCTCCTCCTCAAAATCACAATCCTCGGCATTATCACTGTACTCCTCATCATTGTCAGTAAGAACAACTTTATTGTTAAATAACTCCTCTTTATTTTCCTCATCCTGGGCTGCTTGGCATCTCTTAACGCAGCTGTCTGAGCTTGGTGAGAGCCTTCCGTCCACCAGTGTAGGGCTGCCCCTCCCTGAAGCAGAGGACGGGATTGCCTTTGCTCCACAAACTCTTAAGGATTTTCTGATCACATCTTGGTCAAGTTTGTGCCAGGCAGTGACCACAGAGTACATGAGAGGTGATGGGTGGGGGCTTACCTACGGATATGCATTCCTTATCTGCATCACCAGCAATCCACTGATCGTAGGGTTCACGTAGACTAGTTGAGGGGCTGGTTCCACATCATATTTTGGGCTTATATGGAGCAGCTTCCCAGAATCACTGCTGTTGTGATATTGATGCATGAGGCAATGGCGCCTTATAACACTATTAAAGATTCAAGAATTTTATAAATGACCCTTAACAGTATCATTTTGATTGTTTGTGTTTCCATAGAAGACATTAGAATCTGATCTGTAGGAGCTCAATGTCTTCCTGAGGTGAAAGAAAGAAACACCTCATCTTTAAGGAATTCATTCCCGTCAGTGTCTCTCCCTGTCTGCTGGGCATCCAGATGAAGGAATGACCTAATACATACAAAGACACATACGCACATACACTCCTTTTTTGTATTTATTTCTTCTGCTGGTCATTGACAGTGTCAGGCTATCCAGATTCACATTTTCCTTTGGGTTGGACTTGAAAGACCAGAGCACATGAACAGACAGCTGATGGGATATGTTTACTTTTTTTTAGAATATTGTAATCAAGATACAGCATTATTAAAATGCTTCATTAGATACAACAGGAATATTAATTTAAACTGTGGAAGCAACTGTGAGCGAGCTTACAGCATCAGTAGCACAAATCATCTTTTATTCTCATTAATTTTATTTGTGCCATAATATTTTATCACATCCATCAGCTGTTCTCATTGCTGCTTTGAACTGCCTATTAGCAAGGGTTACTTTGGCTGAAACCATCCCTGGAAAGATGATGGGCCTGTTTGGGCAACATCATGAAGAAGATAAATGTACTGTATGTCAAAGGCTACACTGCACTGGTAAATCAGTCTCTCTGGCATGCGCTCGTGGAATTAATGAAAAACACTTCACTAATAGCATTCCGGCACTGTCTGATTCCTCCCAACTCTTGCTTATATCATTCTCCATGTGGATTTGCTATTCTTCTTGTAAATACCACACACAACCCTCCCCCTTGCCTTGTAAAAAAAACAACTCTACACCTCTACAGTACATGCAAATGAACAGCAGAGCGCACTGTGCTTGTATGCTTGAATCTACCTTATGTCTTATTTGCCTCAACATGATGAATTCAAGCATAACAATCCTAATTGAGTTAATGTCTTGTGTTGTCCAGTTAAAGTCACCATGGCAAGCTGAACTTCAAAACCAATTCAAAACCCAACCATTAATCCAGTCTGAAGGCTGCTTAAATATTATTGGTACTTCAGTTGTATCTGTTGAACCAACCTAGTTGTTTCATACAATAGCTGGATAATTAATCATTTAAATAATAATTTAAAAACACATTGGTCCAGAGTAAAATATCTTGGCAATATTTCTGTCCAGATATTCATTGTCCTTACATGATCATCTGTAAAAACATGGTGATCCACTGCTATCAACACATTAGCATTGTTGTTGTGAGCATGTTAGCATCCTGCCACGTTTAGCTACAAGCATTGCTGTGCCTAAGTACAGCCTCGGTGCTATCTAGTGCTGCTAGCCTGGTTGTAGACTTTGAATCTTCTTTTATCAGCTAGCAAGCGTCTCATTGAAATTGTCAGTGTTTAAAGTTGCAACCAATGAAAAACTGGTTTACCGCAGCAATCACAATGGTGTGTGTGTGTGTTCTCAAATGTGATTTATCATTCTCTCTTTCTCTAACTGGCCCTCTACTAGCTATCAGTTTTGATGTTTAATGAGTTGTAGAGTTAGCATCAGCCTGGCCACCTAGTGGTCAGTAATCAATTAATTGTAGCAAAAATTCTTGAAATCCACAATTATTCAAAGAAAGACCATTATATTGTTGAAACATTAAGACCTTGTTGTGACAACAGATAAAAACCTTCAACTTCCTCCACATCTCCTAAAGAGCATCACAATCACTACAAAGTTCTGTTCCATTATAACTGTTTGGACTGTCAAATTCAGCTGGGAAAGACATGTTGGATTTAACAGCTAATTATTCTGGCAGATAGTCAGTACTAACCAGGAAGGTGAATAATGTATCATTTTGAGATGCTGTTACATGCTGGTAGTTGACTATATTGTGTTTTTGGCTAAGAAACCTTTGGCAAATTCGCAAGCCAAGTAGTAGTTATAATGATATGCTGTGCATATAATGAGTGTGCTGGTGAGCATGCCATATTCTGCATTGGTCTGTTGCCATTGCCACATTACTTATTTATTGTGTGAGAAATCCTTGCCAAAACAATGTTATAATTTTGTCTTTGAAGGAGAAATTATACCAGCAATAACAAAATAGAGCATCAAATCAGGTTCAGGTCTCTGCAGGACCAGGTGGGTTTAATCAGTTTAGGTTTTGAAGGCGTGGGTACAGACAGGGATAGGGTTTCAGTTTTAGGCCTGTGCAGAAGTCTAAAGTGAGAGAACTTTAATTTGGAAAAAAGATGCAGTGTGTCTGCTGTTTTACACAGAGAACAATGCCACATTAAACAGAAAAACCATATTTCAATGAACACTGATCACTGGCCAGTGAAAGCAAGGAAGAGTAGCCTTGATATTTTCAGCCAGTGGTCCAGGAGGATCTGGAGTCCCAATCAAGAATTGAGCATTGTTCCTCACTAACAGAAAGTGAGGAAGGAAAGGAATGTGTTGTCAGAAGAAAATAAGGAAGGATGCATAAAAATGACGGAAGGGAACTGATATTATATACTCCAACTTCTGTTACATTCATAACTGTCAAGGAACTAGCACAGCTCAGGTGCTGAAAGGACAGTTGCAACCACTATATTCACTGACTACCATGAGAGCTACCACCGAAACTACTGGTCAAATCAATGGGTGAAAATAAATTATACAGGCAGAAAACAGGCATGGCTTTAAAGTTTTAGTGAAACCAAAAAGTTCAAACTGAAACTGTGGGCCTTGATCGATCATTATAGATTTCAGTTCACAAGTTCAAGTGTTGGACATCTGCGTGCTTTCAAAGACTTTCTATTGGGATTGTGCTTCACTAAGCATGCAATGAATAAATACACTTGGAACAAGCGGGTGTGAGCTGACACGTTTTTAGAAGCACATCGTTTGCGTGAGACGAACAACTGATAACTGAACTCCAGAAGCACTTAAAAAATGATTTCAGTGTGGATTGCCCATAAAGGAAAAAACGTCAATTGAGACAAATTGAGAGGAGAAAGACAAATAATGAAAAATGGAGAGGGGAAAGAAATTTAAGAGAGATAAAAATGTTGAGAGAGCCCAAAATCTTTTTTTAAAAACCCATAGAAAGCACTGATATGTGTGTTTTTGTTTCATTGTTTTCTACCTTTCCGTATAGTTGTTTACGAGGTATTACATGCATGGAGTCTTAGCCTTCTCAAACACTGCTGGTGTGTTATTGACTTTATCTGCTTTTGTCCAAGGTGTTTCATTCTTTTATTGACATATTTGGCAAAATTTACCGTTGGCGTGCAAAGCACTCTCACGGCAACTGCTATCAATTTGGTCAGACGCACAAATTATAAAACAATTTATCGCCTCTCTGAAGATGTAATGTTCAATGAATTATACTGCCGTGACGCAAATGGCAGCTCTGCAGTATACATATCAAACAGAAATTGTGAGAAAGCGCACGCAGATTCAAGTGCCGTTCCTACTTCTTTCACGCAAGACCGCTTTCTTTCTTTTTTTTTAATGACACCCTCAGGCCTTCTGACCCCCCCTCGTCCTCATTTTACTTTTCCTCCTTCTTCCTCCGAGTCAAGAATTGCCCATTCATATCCAATGGGATGTTGTCCTTCAGAAGTCGAAAACAATCCTCTCTGTGTGGCCAATCATCATGGTCTGGTAGTGGTTGCGTTCAACTTCGTAATGCCAAGAAAACGAGAGTGAAGGGATTGTCAGTGATCTGTTGTTGTGTTGCCGGACCCATTGCCTTTTATTCAATGGAAAGGTAGACAACTAAGTCCAGATGGTATGTTGAGGTTTTATCTGCCAATTTTGTGTGTGTGTATGTGTAGCTGCCAATTATAGCTAGTTACAAGGAAGCTGTCTGCTTTAACTGAAGTGGATGAATTCCCAGGCAGCCCATAGTGAAACCTGTTATAGGATGGAGAAAGGAGAACATTTAAGCCCAAGTGTTTACCTTTATAGGCAGCATCTGTGTGTTTGAGTGTAATTTTGTGTGTGTGTGTGTGTGTGTGTGTGTGTGCGTGCGTGCATGTGTGTGTGTGCGTGCATGTGCTCGCACATTGCTACGGCACTGTAAACTTCCCATTTGCTCGCTCCCTCTCTGTGCCCCGCTCTTGTTTTCTTCCCGCCCCGCTCCTCTCAGTTCATCAGGTTCATCATATGCGTCTCTCTAAACCTGAATACTGTGTTAGTGGATGGCTGCCTTTTCTGTAAGACATAGTGATATTTCAGTAAAATAAGTATATAAAAAAAAGGTTTATGATGGTGTATTTTTAAAGTGTGGTGAATGTAGTTCACCATGCCCTTCATCTTTATCTATTATCTTTATTATTGTGTGTTAAGTACAGAGCTGGAGTCAGGGTTTCGTTAGCCTAGCTTTGTGTAATGAGCAGAGGCAGTTGAAACAGCCAGCTTTCAAAAACACCTACCAACAGGCAGTCTACCAAGCCACAGGTTAAACAAATGAGATACAATGTGTTAATTAGTCAGTTTTAGATATTTTTCAATTCTGGACAGAGCCAAGCCAGGTGTTTCCCCCTGCCTCTAGTCTTTATACTAACCTTGGTTAAACATGTGTTGACTCCAGCTCCATAATTAACACACAATGGGAGTGTGTTGTGAGTTAAGTTAAAAGGAACACCTTAGAATAGGAATGTAAAAAGGATGCTCGCAAGTTGAAGTGTTGGACATCTGCGTGCTTTGAGTTCAGTATACTTTTACCTCTTTTGTTTCCATATAGGACTATCTGTTGTCTGATCCACAGTAAAAACATTATCATCTTTAGAGCACCTGTCCTTTCCATTAAGAAGCAGAAAAAACAGCAGTGGATTGGCTGGAAGGGTCAACACACACACAAACTCACACACACACTTACGCACATGCACACACATATGCACACTAAGGGTCTGGGCCTGCACAACTGAACTGACGACAGCAGGCACGACTTCAAAAGGTGAAACATCCCATAACTCACATCAGTCTCCTGGCAATCCTTGATTTTTCCAACCAATCAGACTTTAAGAATGCTGAGGGTAAACAACTCCAGCTGAATGACAAGTTTCTCAGAGTGCCCCCCTCCCCCTTTTGCTAAAACCGGGTCTCCACAATCTGTGTGTGTGGTGCGTGTATGTGTGTGGTGTGTCCACATTATTACTCTGCATAGGACAAGATTTTCCGCTGTAGACAGACTCTGTTTTATTTGACCAAATTTGAAAAAGACGATTTGTGTTACCTTTGGTCATGTTTGGTATCTTGTGCCCAGCGTAGGTGGTAAAACACTCAGTGCGGACTACATTTATTCAAAATTAGTCACTCTTGTAAAATCTGCTCGCATAAAATACTCTGCATCAGTTTTACTACAAAATTTGAACTCTTGAGTCCGCTTGCTATTTTTTTCCAGAGCTTTCAACCGCATTACATCTTCAGCAGATAGAATTTGCTCCATCGTAGAGCTGTTTTCACTTAAGTTTCAAAGTATGTAACCTCGGTCACATGATAACAAGTGATTGTAAATGAGGAAGTTGATGCATGGAGATGCGGTTGAACTATCACACTCAAAAATGACACCTGAGGAAATATCTACCTAATATCTCCTTCCTTCTTCATAAAGTATTTGCAACTTTTTTCTTAAAAGTTTGAAACAGTCTTCCACTTCCCTGCCTTTGTTAGCTCACTGCTGCATTTCCTGGCACATTACTGCCACCTGGTGGTCAGTGGAACCGTGTGAAACAATTGGCAGGAACATGTATTGTGTCACTTGCATCACGTCTATATTTATTAACCTTTTATTTTACCTTGAAAGACCATTGAGGAGGAATTTTCATTTACAAAGGTGTCAAGAAACAACAACACAGCGACGCAAAAAATATGTAGGTAAACTGAAGAAAATAAAATGATGAATAATACAAGTAGACATAAGATTACAGTGAAGTTAAAAACATTTACAATCATTTAAAACAATAAGTGCATCTTCGTCCACAAGACCAACAAAATAGGGACCATATAGTGCTACTAGAAGGCAAAGCGTTCACACTATATCTTTATTTATTGCTCCAAATAGAAAGTTTAAATCTGAAATTCCAGTCTGACTCTAACATGTGTGAAAATGGAATTTCATGAATGTTTTATCTATCTCCACAAGGTTTGTGGGTGGACTGCCTGCACGAAAACAAGTAGATCCGTGCCTATAGCCATAAATTTTAGAAAACCAATTTCAATACCATACTTTTACTATCACATTCACACTATCTCAAATAGTGGCTGCCTAAAATAGCGGATGCCTGCACAGGAGCAATCAGGCTAGAATTCCCTGCCTCACACAGATTTACTGATGTCGCTAAATAGACAGATGTACAACACTTCCCAAATGAACCTTTAACAGTCTACCGATGTCATCTTAGGATAAGCCGTCTGGCCGGTGCTGTAGAAAAGAAATGCTGGATCATGTTCCTCAGATGGTGGGGAGTACAGACTGTTACACCATCTGAGAGAAAATACATTTCAATATGTTTTGAAAAGTCTGAGCTACTCAAAATGTGCTGTTTTTTTCCTGCCAATAGTTCAGTTGTCACTTCCAAGATATGATAAATCATCAGACCTTCATTTTCCCTTTTGATTCAAAGTGTCATCCGACTGCTGTTTTGCCGCAATCTGCATTGTGTTCAATGTACAAAAGGGTTATTTCTCTTTTACATTTGCCTTCCTAAATATTGAGCAGTGGAGGCTTTGAAGAAGTTGATTGACAATTGTGTTGGAACCCCATGCTACAATGAAAAATGGCTTTTCTTTATGTACTGTGGCTCACAGTAAATCAAGGAGGTCTTACTCTGTTAAAGTTTGAGCATCCTTAGGGAGGCTTACGCATCTATCTAGAATATGTGCCGACAGAATAACCCTATGAAGGGGCAACCTAGACAGAGATTTATGATGATGAAATGTCTCTGCAATCAAGCCAATAGATGAAATAATCAGTTAATAATAGGTGATATGTAGAATCCAAAAGGTTAGAATTCTTCACATAGTGTTTTCATAGGAATTTTCAAGTTCATCATAACAGTCATAAGCTGGCCAAGTCAGCAGCCGTCAAGGGTGAAGTATTGCTCTGATTCATTTCCAGAATCAATTTCATTTTTTTAGCTGTCTGTCAGCAATCAGCGGCACTAAAGAAACATTTTGTTTCTATGTATTCTTTTTCTTCCTCTGATGTTGAGTCATGTCCATAAATGCCATGGCAGCACACAGTGTTACACGTCTCCTTTGACTGAGATATTTGTTATAGTCGAATTAGGTGCACTTTCTGTTCCTTTGGCCAGCAGGCCACCCACATCAAGCATTCCTCTCGTCATGACAGTGCGCTACAGGGTTCCTCAAACTGTTTTTAATGGGCTGCTCACTGCAGTTCTGGTAGGATTGATGGGATTGACAGCAAAGATTGTACAGATGGTGGCACTTGAATCTATAGAATAATGTTATGCATCTCAGTCTGCCACAGTTCAAGGTGAACCAGTGATGCAAAGGTATTTTCAGAGACTCATTTTTGTGCTGTGTACCTCCGTGTTTTAATAAGCTCATGACTTTGTGTTTGAGTAAAGGCTTGTTAAAGGGTTCATGAACAAACCGTTTTGAGTCAGTCTCCTCCTTCTACTTCACAACTTTTCAACATGTGAGAAAGGTGGTTTGGGAATGAGAGCAAACAGGAAAGTGAGAATATGAGCATGTGAGAATGGATCACCCATCTGCACTTGGCTAACAATTTTCTAATCACAGTCCATTTTACACTGCCAAAGGCAAAATACGCGCCTTGACATCAGTGATTGAGGTGAGGCCAAACATGCAATATGGTTCAAGAGAGCAATATAACAGACTTTCTAGTGGGTTTTATAGTGTAATGCCTGTTTATCACGACTCAGGTCTTCTTTTTGTAGTTTTGGACGTATTTTTCTATAGGTTATGATAGTTGGTTATAAGCCACAATTTCACTTTTTACACTCTCACAAGCCAAGGTGAAAGTAGCATGACAGTTCTATTGCACTCTTAGGATAGAGGTTAGGATGGATTACTGAGCTTACAAAGTGTTTGACACTGGAGAACTCTGTTTGCACCTCATCTTCAAACATCTGACCTTTCTTTTGAGATTTATTTTTAACATGACCACAATCTTTCCTTAAAGGTGCATTTAGTGGCATCTAGTGGAATGGACCTGGCAGCAGTGGAATATAATATTTATAAGTATGTTTTAATTAGTGTATGATCAGCTGAAAATAAGAATCATTTGTTTTCATTACCTTAGAATGACACCTTTTAGTGAGAGGTTCTTCTTCCATGGAGCTTGCCATGGTGCACCACCATGTTTCTACAGTAGCCCAGAACAAACAAACACTGGCTCTAGAGAGGGCCTTTCATGTTTTGCCAAGTTTTGCAGCCACCATGGGTTCTTCTACATGCTAGGAACGGGAATTCAGCTGGTTTCAATGTGCAACCTCACCACTAGATGCCACTAAATCCTACACACTAGTCCATTAACGTTCAACAAAATTTATTTCAATTGCCGTAACGTAATCAAACCCTTAAAAAAATTAAGAAAATACTCTTTTTTGCTTTCTTGCAGAGAGTTAGATGAAACATTTCCACTCATGTCTTTCCATTAAATGGAGTTACAGCCAGGAGAATGTTAGTTTAGCTCAACATTCAAAGTGAAAGCAAGGGGAAAACAGCTAGCCTGGCTCTGTCCACAGGTTAAAAAAATATCTGCCTACCACAACCTCTAAAACTCACTAATTAACACGTTATATCTTGTTTGTTCAATCTGTAATGAATCCTCAAAGGTCATTTTTACCTTTTTAAACCAAATGTGGTGTGTTTATGTTATCCGAGTAGGGGGTAGTAGCCTCAATGTGATATGAGGAATCAGGCTATTGAGGGCCCCCTCTGGAGCCACAAATACATATGCAGTAGTAGGCTGCTCCCCAACACCTGGAAAGAGCTTTTGATGTGTATATCAATGTAGTTCCCCTTGTTGATTTATTGAGTTCTAGAAACAGTATAAAAGCATTACAGATTAGCCAGCTCAGAAGCACATTTGAATATCAATTTCAATCATGTACCACACTGTACTGCTGCAGTGGTCATGAGGGGATTTACAATAAAAGAAAAAAGGCAGGGTATCTACATGTCCTGCCTTTGGAATCACTGGTCTTATATATAGCGAGGCATGACAGAGAGCCAAGCACAGGAAATTGTTTAACCCTTTCTATCCTGTGTTTTTCTTGCTGTCTACTGTAGCTGAAAGGGAAAATAAATAGCTCCCATGCTGTATTTCTCTTATTTCTTCAGCCACAAAAAGATTGAATTTGTGCCATGAATGTACAGCTAATTTAAGTCTCATTCTGTAATGCTGGGCTGTTTTTATTCGACTCTTTAAGTATGTTTTTGTAAGCCTCATAAAGACCCTGCGGTATGAGACAGTTGCGGTAAACATGGACAGTTTGTAAGTAGTTAATACATCCACAAATCTAAACTGAACTGCTAATGTTGCGATGCTTAGACAGACCATAACTGTATATTAAGATTGATGCCGCTCACAATTTCCCATTTAGAGCTCGACTTGTTCAGATATTGAGAGAATAACTCAACATATTTCCAAACTGCGTTCTCCAGTGAGGTTTTCAAACACTGTTTCCTTTTTATACGCCTCCTTACACGCCAGACAGATATTCCAACCGGCTTTGCAATTAATATGCTAAGTGGTGCAAAGCCTCACAATGTCACTTTTCATTTACATCTCCAGGACTGTTTATATCTTTCACTCGCGTGTCAGTCTCTACACTAGGTAAACACCTCGCTCTGACAGCTGCCACACACTTTTTTTTTTAATCCTCACGCTCTCTCCATGACTCCGTGGCACTTGGCCTACTGTTTACCAGCTGGTGACATCGGCCAGAGTTGACAGGGAAGACATAGGTGACCACCTCAGAGCACCTATCATTCACACATTCACGTATTTACACACACATAGAGGCAAAGCTCTTGTGGAAGAAAAGGCACAGGTGACCACCCCAGGGTGTCCATCACATCACACACATCCACACACACGTACACATATGCCTGTCTGTGTGTATAAATACACACAGACAGGCGCTGCTTGTGTAGAGGAGGGTCACTTATGACCACCTCAGAGCACCCATCTCTTCACATTACCTACACACACACACACACACACACACACACACACACACACACAGACTTTTTTCAAGCAGAGGGGTTTTTCCCCTGTACAGTGAAACACACACCCCAGTAGCCAAATGCCCTTTTGACGTACGAGGTGCCAGCTGGGAAAACATAGCTAGCTGCATGTGTCACCACCAAGCTGGGCAACAGGAAAGGAGCCCTGAAGATGAGGGGATGGAGGAGGAGGAGGAGGTGGAAGTGGAAGTGTAGGTTCACAGGGTTGCTCTCATATGTGAGATGCTCAGGTTATCCCTGATTATAACTATTCAATCCACTGCAGTTTTTTAATGTTGTTTTGAAATATAAACTTAGTCTTAAAATATATATTTGATAGTTTATTTATTCTACAAACTTTTGATACAGATGGATAATGCAGGTCGTTATAAACATACCCAATTATAGTTTTTTCAATCATGTTGCACATGTGAACTAAAAATAGGATTTTGTGATTTTGTATTACGCAAGTGTTTCAGTCCACTTTGCTTTTATTGTTGCTTTTTTAAGGTTTCGACTGTTTCAAAGAGTGTGATTGTTTTATTACCCTGTAGATGACGTCAAGGACTTATGTATAAGGTGGGAGTGGTAGAGCTGCAGTAGAGGTGAGAGAAAAGTCATAGCTAAAAGGTTTAGCATTTTGAATCTGCTGGGAAAAAGCGGGTTGGACAATGAATGTGTAAAACTCTTCCCTCCTGCAGCATCTACTGTCAAGGTGCCCTTAAATAAAGTATCAAACATCCAGCCACAGTGAGTGGACTGCATGTGTAAACCTGCATCTGTGTGAAACAGAACACGCTGTTCTTTTTGTTTGTCTCTGAAATCAATGGAAGTAAATGGCTGAGTAAGAACATATTAGGTTTCTCTAAAAAGTATATTTTTGAAGTGATCAAGAGACTCCTAAAAAGAGAGATATTCATTAATCTATGAAAAGATCAACTTCCCTTTTCATCATCAGAACTCGAAAATGATTGTGTTGTTGCTGTGCTTTATCAGACCTTTAACCCTCATGGATAAACCTTACAGTGTGTTGTGCTCAACCATAGCAGTGCTCATCTCTTGCGAATTTTGTTGAGACTTCTGTTATCAAAACAGCAGAGAGCTATGGCTAATGTCAGCCTCCATAGCAGGCACATGCTTATGCAGTATACTTTATTAAACCCAGTGGAGGAGGCCCTATCTTACCTCAAAGTAGTTTAAAATGCATATTTAAATTCATTTAATCATGCACTGTTTTTACAGTTGTCTTTTATTTTACTTTATTTATTTTCTTCTGTTTATTTTATCATGTTTGATGCATTGTTTGTTTTGTATGTGTTTGTAAGGTGTGCTTGAGTGCTCTGAAATCTGCCCATAAATAAAATGCATCATCATCATTATTATTATTATTATTAACTTGTGATTCTTATAATATTTAGAAAAGTTCATCATAGTTGTATTTTCAAAGTAATAGTTTTTTAAAAGAGAAAAGTCAGGCACTAGCAGCACATGCATTATAACATTTCATGTAGCATGTTCTCATATTTTACATGAATCACTTCGGGGTGACATTCTGGGTTTAATGATGTCATATTAACAGAAATGTTTCCTTCTCTTTGTGCCACAGAAACGCTTTTGAGCTTCGTGGATGACATCTTGTCTGGAGCCAGGTCTCCATGTGTGATGTTAGGGGACATCCCCAACCTCCTGTCCTCTTCCATCAGCATGATCATTCGCTGTCTGGAGCCTGATACCACCTACATGTAAGCTACTGACTGTTTATCTCATGAACATGTCAACTATATAAATATGTATAAACTAAATGGACCCAGTCCTGATATCAGTCCATACTACATGCTACTTCTAAAGAGGTTTTGAGTATGTTGTGTGTTCTCGTGGACAAAATTAGAAATTCCTGTCAAAACACTTGATTTTTGAGCGTGCTATTGATAGACACTATTGTCCAACATTTCAAAGGAAATAGAGGAGCTACTCACAGCTGGAAGAGATAAGCATTATCATGATTGGGGTTAGACAGCTCCAGAAAGATCATAGAAAACAAACGAAAAATTATCTTTGGATAAACATTTGACTGAAGTTTAGTAAGCATTATCACAGTTTGATTGACATCTAACTTTGTAGAAATGGCAGAATTACTATAAAATAGTTGTATGTTGATTTATCATACACCAACTGCAAAAATGGCATACTATGAAGATTAGTAATACATAGTATAATTAGTATGTAGTATGGAACACAGCAAAGGTTTATTTGCCAGAAACAGCATGTGTATCTGAGAGATGTTACATGTAGCTAGCTTCATAGAAAGTGACTGATTTGGCAGTGGGAAGTAGCTAGTTTACCTTCCAACGTCTCCAAAGTGTCTTACTTACACATTGGTGCATTTAACATATGAGGGAATACAAATAGAGACTGTGTTAGGCAGCTACTTTGTCAGAAAGTGCAGCTGTCTGTTTAAAAGACAAAGCCATGCTGTTTTAATAAAGAATGAAGACACAATGTCAAATACATTTCATTTCCTTTGGCTGCTTTACAATGAAAGTGTTGCTGAACGGACTTATATGAAGCAGCAGTAGAAGGATGTTCCGTTTGTTCTGGCACCGTGTAAAGAGAGTGAATGGTGAGGTTGTTATTATATGCACTGGATTGTTATTATATGCACTGGATTTCATGAATGAATCGTTTCCCTGTGAATCCTGGATGCTTAGGTAATAGGAATCTAACACAGGAATGGTGGACTTCACCACTCTCAATAAAAACTGCTATACAAAGATAATTACTGAATGTAAAAGTATGGAATGGCTATTGCTCATTTAAAGCCACAAATGATTCTCATGTCATAAGTGGTGTACATCACTGCATGCCACATTTTATTTTTATATTACCAAGCATCATTTTTAATCTTTATATTACAATCTACTAATCCTCAGTTACTGTAGAGCAATTAAAGGGGACCATTACTCTCATTTCCAACCTTATTTTTATTCTGGGAGTCCACTAAAATAAGGTTGCATGATTCACAATTTTTTAAACTCCGTATTTATCTTATACTGGCCCTTTATGTAACCCCTCAGCTCAGCCTCCGTCTCAAACAGTCAGTCTTAGCTCCTGTCTCTTTAAGGCCCCCTCCCCATGAGCCCACTCTGTTCTGATTGGCCAGCTTTTGAGAGGCCTGCTGAGGGGCAACACTTATCAAAGTCGTGTTAAGTTACTGCTGATGTAAACCCAACATATCCTGATTTGCTGTCTCATATTAATGACTAAACAATGGGGAACTTTTACTTTGAAATATTTCAAGGAAATTAAACGCGTTCCTCACCGAATTGGCAAAGTTTCGTTAGCAGCACGAAAAACCGTTCAACACAACAACATCTGGAGATATTTGGAGCTGTTTGAGTGGATCAGTTAGAAATAATGCAGGGAGGAATATTACAAACAGAAACAGTCAAAGTGATGATGATGTGTGATGAAGAGCTGCAGGCAACCAGAACACCTCTTACAGATATACTACTTGTTTTATGGATGGTATGGATGGAAAAACACTCAGTGTGCCCACTCAACTCAAGTCATGGCTCAGTGTGACTACCCTGAAAATTATGGAAAAACACCATAATGTTAGCAGAGCGGAGCAGTGAACTTGCCTGCTGTGCATTTAGCAGATGATCATATAAATAAATCCATCACGAGGTGACATCAGCTTGAGCTTAAAGTTAAAAAAAGAAAATGTTGGGGACCAAGCATTCAGAGAAGTCTGAAGCCGGATCACTTCTACAAACATTTACATCATTATTAGACACTTCTGCCATGTTTAATATAAACATCTGATATTGTAATATTGTATATAAATATGACTGTAGATGAGGACCAGCATAATTGATCCCCTTTAAATATTTCTCCTCTGTGATTTTATAGTATTTCCTTCTAGTGAGCCAAAGAAGGCCAGTAGGTCAAATACAGGTTAAGTTAGAAGTTCATGACCACAGTATTTTTTCACGTGTATTTAAAGTCCTAAGGGAAACATTGAGTTCATTTCAAAGTGAAGTTTTTACATGCTGTACTAATCATTGACTAAATGTGTGGGGTGTGGCACCGATCCTTCCTTTGAGAGGTAGGTAATTGGTCCAATTCACTCTGTATTTTTGGAATAGTATGAGTCTCTCAGCAGACAGCTGTTGATGCTAATAGTAAAAATATGATTTATTCCATGTTACATTTAAATTGTAGGAGTTTGTGAAGTAGTGAGTTTCTCTGCGCGCGCACACACAAACATATACACACACCGGATGCTCTCTACACATGCTGACACTTATCTCACAGACAGCCTGCCAGGAGGGAAACCACACGAGAGAGGAAGAGAGGAAGAGCAAGGTGGAGAGGAACGAATGAAGAAGAGGGGTAGAGCTGGAGAAGTAGAGGCAAAGTTTGGGGTAGAGACAGAAAAGGAGGGGAAAGTGAGAAAAAGATCAAAAGCTACAAGTGGAGGTAAAGAAAACAAAAAAATAATAATTTTAAAAACAGGCTAAGAGGCCCAAGGACGAATCCCCTTCAAATAGTTTTGGTGTATGCAGGCAGAGTGAGCAGCTACACATGCCGCTTTAATCCCAGTATCAGCAGGACTCCTGCACGCTCTATTCTGTCTGGCAGCTCATTCATCTCTCTGAGCTGAGGCCTCGTCGCTCCCTTACAAAGCTTGAGATTGGCACCTTGAATAGCGAAAAAGATGATGTATTGTGTGGTGACAGGTATGTACATGCTATTATGTAAGCATGACACAGAAAAAACGTTCAAATAGTGTAAAATCTGATGCTCAAGTTGTCAAGTTTCTATTATCACTGAAGTCTGCATTTAATCCACAGATTAGGCTATTAGCATTCTGATTATCAAGATGTCAGCAGGCAATGTCTTCATAATTCATTCCTAACATTTTTATCTGTAAGTTCAACTTGAATGAAATAACAATGATATCTTATATATTTACTATTCTCTGATGCTGCAGGTGGATGAAATGTTATGTTTCAGCCACTAGGTGGAGATATTAATTCAGAGAAATGGTGTCTTATTAGCCCTGTGAAGAAGTGTTTATTGTCAGTCTGGCACCAGGGGAAGTTCTGTATTGATAATGCAGGCTCTCATCTCCAAGGGGAGTCATCTAATTGAATTACCAGCTGCAGGAAATGCAGCAGCTGCCAGCTGAGAGGTTGTTGGTGCTGCTGACATGATGTTGGTACAACAGAATCATCACACTCCTTTGCTGGAGGCCCATATATTACATTTTGCAGAATGTTCTTGATTCTGTATTGTTGATCTTAGTGTGTGTGTGTGTGTGTGTGTGTGTGTGTGTGTGTGTGTGTGTGTGTGTGTGTGTGTGTGTGTGTGTGTGTGGCATGGCTATCATTATGAGCCAATTTAAGTTTAATACCAGGGAAGTGAGGACATTTTTGCAAAGTGAGGACATTTCAGCTAGTCCTCACTTTCTGACACACCTTCAAAGGACTGTTTGAGGTTTCAGACTTGGTTTTAGGGTGAAGGATAGAATTGGATTTAGGTTCAGTTTTGGGTTAGGGTTAGACATTTAGTTGTGATGGTTAGGGTCAGGCGTTAGAGATTACATTATGTCTATGAATGTCCTCACTGAAATAGCTTTACAAATGTCTGTGTGTGTGTGTCTGTCTCTGTGTGTGTGTGTGTGTGTGTGTCTGTCTCTGTGTGTGTGTGTGTGTGTGTGTGTGCGTGTGTGTAGGTTCCGGCTATGGGCAGTAGACAACACAGGGCGCCGTTCCAGTCCAAGTGAGGTCACCATCAAATCTCCGTGTCCAACTGTGGATGACGTCAAAGCACAAGGTGAGAAAAAGAGACACAGACTGAAGGCAGAAAGGTTGCTGATTGCTGGTGGCTTTTAGAAATTAGTTTCATTTTCCAACACTGTACACATGCTGAAGGTGATAGTGACACTAAAACAAAAGTACTGTGTACTGTAATGTGCAATATGGGTTTGTTGAGTAGTTTACAGGATTAAGTCAGTGAGTGATGAGTTGTTAAAGGGAAAAATGTGTGAGATTCCTCTTCTTAATGTTCTATTAACCAAATGAAATGTAGCTACAGCTGTAATTCATATTTCTATAAACAAACATATTTGTGTGTTTTGCAGTTTGCAAAATTTGAACTCAATAAATGTTAAGATCAGTTCATTGTGTGAGTCAAAGAATCACATACAGAAAGCTTTAGTCTCTGGATCAGGGCTGCTGTTGGACACTGTACTCTGCAGTTTGATGAGGATATTGACTATAAAATATGTTAATCCACATGGTTAAAAAATTTAGCCTGCTGCTGATTTGAATCAGCCATTGTAAAAGTGCGCCAGCTGGTGAAGTGTGATACCACTGGGCTTATGCTGTTGATTTGAATGCCTGGAAATACATGAATGGTGTGAAATACAATATTTCCAGTGCACTGGCTCTGTTTTGGACAGACTTTATTGACATCGTCATGCAGAAACAGGTGGATAAGTCCCCAACCTGACAAGCCATGAAAAACTTCCCATTAAAAAAGAAAAAAAACTCAGACCACTTTGTATTTTAGAGGGATATATTAATGATTTATTCATTTTAAAATGGCACCAATACCAAAATATGTGTGTAAAATGACATCTGCCTTATTAATCTAAAATGCAAAGTGGCACTGCAGTTAAAAAAAAAAAAAAAAAAAGGGAAAGAGCACCACATTTTTTAATGGAGACTCCATGGATTTCTTCTTTGTCTACAGATATTCTGCTGTACATTATGTACTGGGTTGAAAAGTTCTCCACACAAAGGAAATAGCACATCAAACCTAAACAATGTCAAAAAAACAGAAGAGAAAGCTGAGTCTTTCCTTTATCTCCCTTTATCTTCGCCCTAGCAAATGAACCTTTTGCTGAGAGAATCTGCTTAGACCCTCTAACTCATGGTTATGATACAGAAATCTATAATTAAGATATTGTTATATGCTGATGATGTTATGTTATATATCACTCTTATCCTGTCACTTATTATATATACATATGATCAAGGGAAATGAAAAAGAGCACATTATGATCAAATTGCATGTATCTTTCAATTTATTGTTGTACTCAGGTATGTGTCTATATGTAAAACACTTTACAGAGAAGATTCGTCACCAACATTAGACATTCTTCCTGTCTCTTCTTCTGAAATCACTTGATATCAAGTATCACCAATCGACCAGTTTTCTATGTACCATGAGACTGCACGAAGTTTGTCGGTGTTGACCTGTGATTGTTTTTGCCCTTCCAGAAATTGCAGATAAGATCTATAACTTGTTCAACGGCTACACCAGTGGGAAAGAGCAGCAGACGGCTTACAACACTCTGATGGACCTGGGTGCTCCCACACTGCACCGAGTGCTCTACCACTACAACCAGCGATACGAGAGCTTCGGAGAATTCACCTGGAGGTGTGAGGATGAGCTAGGACCCAGGTATGAAAAATCACTTCAATCCTTTTCTTTTGGTCAGACGTTTCAATTTCGGTTCTCAAATCAAGGTAAAGACCAAAGAGGCTTTTCTTTTTTTCTTTTTTTTACCTTCGAGGCAACTTTTGCTTTGATTCTAACTGAGGAAGGAAAACAATGTAACGGTAAGGCTGTCAAACTATTGGAACACAGTTTGTAGTTCAAAAGTGCCCACGTCTTATATGTAACCTCAGATCACAAATATGCATTCCTTCAAGCAAATTGATCATCAACTTGAACTTGATGGCCAATTTATCAAAAGACCCAACAGTATACAAAGCCCTGTAGGTCTGTCCTGAGTCAGACTTTTACAGAATACCAAAAGACTGAGCCGTTTTAATAATGTGTAGACTGTGTTCACTGTAATCAGTCTCTGAAATTGTGGAGTGTGTGTGTGTGTGTGTAAGTGAGTGAATGTGTGCCTACTGAATTCATGAGTTGCCCTCCCACTAACAAAGTGCAATCTGTCGTACTGAAGTTGTGCAATTGACATTGACGTCTTTGAACAATAACAGTTCTAAGACAACTGCAAGATTGGCTGCAAGACTGAAGAAAAGTGGCAACCAGACAAGAGTCTGGGTTGGATCAGAGCTTGGTGTGAACACCACTTTCAAGTGCAGTTTAAGCAGACGGTCTTTTCAAAAATGAAATGGTGATCAACAATTTCAAATATGCTAGAATACCTAGATACTCATTAAACTGTATACAGTCCATAGAAATCACACATATGGTAGATTTGGACCAGACTACAATTACAGATATGCCTCAGTGGTGATTGCTTTACCCCCCACTGCACATGTTAAACTCTAATCAAACCATACCTTGAATTGCTAAAGCTGTATCCAAGGTTGAAAGTATAAAGCTGAAAGAAATTCCATTCTCAGACCAATACCATCAATGAACTGAGTTTTGGAAGAAAACAAAACAAAAAAATGGTTAGTGTGGTTGATTTTGACTCACACACACCGTCCTGCTGCCAGAAGTACTCACGAGTGCACCAAATGTGTATCTATCCGTAACTGAAAGTAGTGCATACGGGTGTATATGTATATTACTCCTGTTAAAAACTACAGTGTCCATCTACTTTAGGAAATTACTATAATTTGTTTTAATGAAACTACATATTCATGGCCTATTTTGATAGATGTGTGTCTTCATAAGGAGTAGGCTTTCAGCTGAGGGCCACAGACACAGAAGGGAAGTCGTGAAGTATTGCAAGTTGGGCTTGGTTTTGGTCTTTTTATGGTGATTTGTTAACACTAACATTGCCAGCCTTACACCGTAGTTTTATGTGAAAAATCAACTGATGCAAAGTATCCCGGAAAAAAACATATAGTGAGTTGAAACCTGGCTCAGCTTTTTCCACAGTACCATGTCATCCGGCAAGCAACTGTACTCGAAAATGTCAAAACAGAGGATAAATGTTTCCTGAAAGTTTTACAACTTTCCAGAGTTGTAAAACTCTGTCTTATACTACTGTGCAGTGTTTTGTCATCTGATAAGCCTTCCAACTCACAGATGTATAACTCAAACTGGCCTTCGTGGATCTTGTCTTATTGCTGGTAGATGCAGCAAAATGCCCTCACCTGCACAACCACTTGTTTTTTTAAGCTTTGTGCCATTTTCACAGAACATTCTATCCTGCTCTCGCCTTTTGTGCAAAAACAAAATTCTCCATGTCTAATAAAGAATAATACATACACAGGACAAGGGGGTAGCCCTACTTCATAAAGCCCAAACAATCTAAACAAAACCAAAACAAAGGTAATCCTACCTAACCAAAGCATTTCCTTTGCACATTTTTCAAAGTAAGTAAAAATTTGTTCCAAAACTACCTTTTTTGTTCCCAGCACAATTATAAAGACATCCTACAGTGGCCCGCACAGCCAAATCTCCGTGGTATCGGCTCATTCAATGCTTCGCGTTGTCCAACTTTTGTTTTGTTTCTCAAAGGTGGGTAGATGTTCCGCTCCCAGCATCCAAAGTGCTGTCTTTGATTGTAGGCAGTTGTTTGTGTGAATTAGAGTTACAGGGAAATTCATTCAAACTGACTGGGAAGTGAGCTTAACATCCGTGACATCACCAGGACCATTTAGTAACAAGCAACCAGGGAGGGCCCCATATTTCCCCCCAAACTACGGATAAGTACCTATAATGTAAAATTGTAGCTTAATGTTTTATAAACAGAGCCATGTGTCCGATATAAAATATACTTATAAACGGCAGTCTGTGGTACATGCTTTCACTTTGGCAGGTGAAACTGATTAGCCGAGGCTCCCTTAATTCTCTCTGTTTCTCTCTCTGTCTGTGGGTTCCCCCACCCTAAATGAAAGGTTGCTTTTAATAGGGCCCATGCTGGAAAGAGTTGATGTAATTGAGGGAGTTGCTTCTGAAGTGTTCCATTAAAATACACTTAGATTAACAGTCCCCCCAATTTAGTTAAAGGAAGGGGTGATTAATGTTAATAAAGGCACCTCAGAGCTGGAAAACAAGTAGAGAATTGGATTAAAGGTGAGGCTTGGCAACAGAGAGAGGAAGTATAAACATTTTGTTTAGCCAAGTCATCAGATAGACATCAGCCCTTTCTATGTATCTAGTTTGATTCAAGGAAAGAGCTTCTTTACTAGAGCTGACACAGAGCTCTGTGTTGTTAGCAGGCAGTGAGGTTAATGGCCTTACAGCTCCACCGCTGTGTGTCTGAGTGTGCTGACAACTTCCCCGCGGCGTCAAGACGTTTGTTTCTCTGACGTTATTTGACCGCTGGGGAAAACAAATGCAGCAGACAAATGGTTGTACTGACGCCAGGCCAAAAATACTACTGATATCATTTTTATCAAACCAAAATAACGGGCATGCAAAGTTTCTGACTTTTCAAGCATACAATGTTGATGTTGGCCTGGTCTTGTAAAAGCACCTAAGATCATTTTGATCATTGTCATTCAGTTGAACAGAGGCTGACCAGAACAGTGAGGGAAATTAAAATGTGATCTAGATTCGTCTTAGCATGAGTCAACATCATGGTTATATTAGGATGAAGATTATGTTTCTGTTTTAATCAGAAGTATCAATCAAGTGCTTTACAACTAAGCTCACCTGGCTGACAGGAGCCTTTTGATTAATAGTTCAGTGTTGAGTTTCCCTTCTTAATATTACCACCATAACACTAAAAGGATGTACTTTATCATATCATGCTCTAGTTAGATTCCTTCCAGTAACTGTGTTAACATTGTTTCAATCACTTTGTCATTGAAGCAACGGTGGGAAAGAGTACCTTGAGATGAAACTTATAGGAGGAAACTTAAGTTAACCATGCTGACCAATCCCAGTTCTTCCAGACCGCAAATGGTATCTCTAGATGCTATCGCCGTAAGGTGTAGTTAGATTTTGGAAGAGGCAGCCCCACAGTTACGATGTAGCTTTAGCACATAGGTATAGAGGAACCCTTTGACGCTAAAGGTATAAATCCAGCTAAAATTGGCATGAAAATGACAAATTATTGTCAGACATGTTTGCGGGCACACTGGAGCCGATCCCCGCTGAGATTGAGCTAGAGGTAGGGTTCACCATGGACAGGTCACCAGTCAATCACAGGGCTGACACATAGAGACAGACAACCATACATACTCACATTCATGTCTTTGGTCTGTGGGAAGAACCCAGAGGAAACCCACACCAGTACAGGGAGAACACGCAAACTCTACACAGAAAGGTCCTCGCCGGTCAACGCTAGACAGTAGACAGTCCTCGTTCTCCATCAACCCCCCCCCCCCCTTTAAGTCCCTTTTGTTAGTTTTTTTTTCTTAATGTTTTTGGCCTCATAAGAGAGAGTACATGTCTCCTGACCAAACAACACAGATCTGTGGTACAACTGACAGTAAACAGCAGAGCAGACAGGCTCCCCTCTAGCGCACACACACTGACCACGTACTGTACATGTACAGACCACAGACACAATACTTTACTGATGCACCCACACACACTCACTCACTCACTCACACATGCACGGACTGTCTCATCTTCCCAAATCAGCTCAACTTGTTATGAGGAGAATTCCCCAGTTTCCTTGTCACAAACAATGAGGACTGAATAAACTTGATTTTCATTAGCTAGTCAAAATACAGATAATAAGAACCCTGCTCAGGCTCTGATTCAATGTAAACTCATATCAGCCAAGTAAGCAATATCTGGAAACAAATGACAAGACTATTTGGCATCCTCAGGAGGACATTTTTGTTGCCTTTTTCATGCAACATCGCGTGACGTTTTAACTAAAACCATAAACTCACCGAAAGGCTGTCTCTCCAAGGCTTGACACTTCTTCTCCTGAGGGCCAGACCTTGTCATCGCCAGGGGAGTACCCATTATTTAAGGCACGCCGCTTGGCTGTTGACTTAGAAACGCTAGATGTTTTGGCTGGGCTGAAAGAAAATCCTCAATCCGCGCCATTTCAGTCCTGACCGTGTCCTTGGTTGGACTCCGTGCCCTTTGAGGAACTGCAAAATATTAGATTTTTTTTCTATTTCCTTTCTGTTTTTACATGACAGTCTCTCTAATCAGAGGAGTGCTTGCGATAATAAGTATTGTTATGGTTGGAATTTCTCTCAGGAAATCATAATCATAATCACAGCAGACTGTTTACTTTGCTCTCTGACTTTTTTTAGATGAGGAAAGGACAAAAATACACGCAGTGAAAGCAGAAGTGCCTTTTGGCTTCTCGTCCAACAGTGATTTATTGGTTTCTGTGATACTGAATAGTGAGGAGAAACATATAAATATTTACACAACGTGATCTAAATTTCCAGTAAAAGTATCCCATTAACAGTACCAGAATACTTTGTTATGAGTTTTACTTAATTAAAAGTACCTCATCTGCCCTCACCAGGAGACATCCAGGGTGCTACTGTTTCCTGTCAAAAGCACCTCTATATAGAGGTACTGGAATTGTCACATTATTTTTTAGTAGTTGATAATGACTCTTCAAGTATGCAGTTTATCAAATCGTAATATTATATATTTTTTCCTATGCTGACCTAGAGAAAAGAATTCTAATAGTGGATTAAATAGAAAAATGTGACGGTTGAAGGTACAAACACTTCTACATCTGTGGTGAATAAGTTTGACCAAGTTTTAACCAAGAAATGATGTTACATACTGGTTATTTCCAACAGCAGATATGTTTGATAGGAATGTAAATATACACCTTATATTTAGTTTTTTTGTTGTTTTTATTGATGGCACTAGCATAGCGGCTTTGGGGATAACATTGACTGTAGGTCAGGCAACCACTTTGGTCCTGTGTTAAATATCTATTATATCTATAATATCTAAATTATTGGATGGATTACCATCAAATTTTCTACAAATATTCATAGTCCCCAGGTGACGAACCTCACTGATTTTGGTGATTCCCCAAGTTTTTCTCCAGCACCACAATTGGGTTGACAGTTTTTGGATGTTAGAGAAAAGTACTGAATGCCATGAAATATTGGGAAAGATATTCATGTCCCCCTCAGGATGAATTGTGATAACTATGATGACCTCCAAAGCCTCTGCCACTAGCATTGTTGCACACTCTTTGTCTTGTTATCAATATAATTTGGACATTTTCAATGAACCTTGTCTGCAAAATATTCACTGACAACATATTTCATCATATTGTGTTGCAACAAAAGTTGAGCAAGGTGAAACTTGGTCTTGGGTTGTGTGTTAGTATCCCGCAGAGCTTAAGTTGTTCTGAATTCAGCTTTAGAGGTTCACTAAGTGGCTAATATAGTGGAAATAGAGCTACAAACATGGACTGGAGAAACACTGAAGCACAGAAACGTGTGTTAACACTGCAGAGGATGTGTTCACACATGTTTGTCAGTGCGTACGATCCGTTCTGTCATAAATTTCAGTCTTCTCATGGACAGTTTGTGAGGTCCTGGACAGATGATGAAATTTATGACACACTGCCCTTTGCCAACCCTGAAGGCCACACAGATGCGGAAACTATAAATTAACTAAGAGGCCAAGTCCATATAATCAGAATCTAGAATCGAGTCCAAGTACTTCCTGCTATCACAGAGCTTTAGTCTGTGTGTCAGTATGTCAAATACCTAAGTGCGTCAGAGTGGACTCTTTATAAGCTCTAATCATAATCATAAAAGAAATATGTGGTTTTTTGAGGTGAGGGGCAGGAAAAATGACTTTTATTTTGTCTTTTATCAACGGTAGCCAGTCATTTATGGATGATACATCACGTTGCTGTCTGTGCTGGGTCTCTCTTTTTGAGTCTGAGCAGGTTAACCACATTTTTAATTCTATCTCAGTATCTTTAGGTCTATTTGGATTGGGCCGTTCTCTGGATTCTTTAAAAAAATGTAATGGATCAGGTCCAAAATGACTTGTATCTCTAATGTTTTGAAGTAAAAATGTTTCTGATCCTTGCCTGTCTTGTAGACTGGTTGAATTTTTCTGACTCTTTTTATATGAAACAATCAATTGACTCATGCAACTTAAGGAACACTGAATATTTTTAGTGTAACTATAAGCATTTTATAAATTTGCTATTTGATTGAAATGATTAAAACAGTGTACACCTACACACCTTACCATGTTAAATGTGTGCCTTCAAGTGTGACCATGTATGTACACAGTGCAGACAGTACATACACTATGTGTGGATGATTGCATTTGACATGTGCACAGTCAAAACCACACAGAAGTTGCAAGTGGGACTTTTTTTAAGGGGCACTCACGTATCTTGAAAACCATTTTCCACTCCTATACATGCACTGGGATTTATGGTGACAACTGTTGCTATTTGGAACCTGTGAAACGTTCCTCTGCCTTCCTGAGAAATGAAAGCATAACAAACCACATTTTTTTCTTTATTCTAAGCAAATAAATATCCCAATTTCCTGAAACCACTGAAATCTGTGGCAAAATATTGGGAACATAAAGGGGTTTCAGAAAAATGATATGAATGACAGCACACTACCAACACAAGGCTTCTTGTCTGCAGACAGGCTGTCCAAGACGACTGACATCATTAAAATTATTATTTCTTTCTCTGGAGCCCCCATAGCAAAAAAAACAGGGGCTGTTGGCAGTTATATTTGCAAAGGAGATGTTGTCCTGCTGAGCATCCATATGTACATATAACACTGAAAATATACTCAGATTCCAAAAATAATGTATTAACATATGCCAAGTGCTTATTAGCCAGGCAGCTGCACAGAGGATGTTTCTTCTCATGTGTCTCTATATGTAAAATGGTTTTCAAATTAGAGAGGAATGCCAACAATAACGCAGAAATATGTTTGACTTAATCTGTTTTGCCTCTTTGAATGGAATTACGGCCTATTGTGGCGTTCAAAGTACAGTCATTTTCCAGAAATAATACGGACATTCAGCGGAAATATGGTGATGTGCTATATGTTTACAGAACAGCAGTTGATTTGGAGTGAGTCTAGGACAGGAGATGAAATACTGTACAGGCCTCCACAGGCCACACAGTGTCTGTATTATTACAGTGTGTTAGCCAGCGCCAAGTTTAAGAATTGCAGCTTATCGACAGGATCAAAAATAAAAGAAGACTTCTGGGCCATCACTTTGAATAAGTGTTTGACAAGAGGATATTAAGTTTACCACAGAGACTTGAAGACTCAAGCTACTTCTACTATTATCTAGCCATAGTTGATAGTTTTAGTTTTATTTCAGATCATGGTCTTTATCCAGACACAACTGCAACTCAGTGTAGACTAGACTGGTGTCATTTACTACATTATGTAAGTATACTTGTGTTTGAGTATTGTTAGAGTTTGATACAGAATGTGACACACATGGCAGACTTTAAATTAAAACCTGTGCATGTGCGTGTCAGTTTCTGTGTGTATGTTCACTCTGGATTAATTCACAAGAAGATTAATCATAGCACAGATGCAGCCAGATGTGTTTTGTTTATTTTTTACTCCTCTTTGATATTTGAGCTTCAATGTGCAGAATTATGTATTGAAAGCGTATGAAAAGCTCATCTTAAATCTAAATTCAAGACATGGAGCTACAAGAATTATTTGTGATATTACAGCTAGTATAGAGCCAATCATAGTGCAGTATTCAACTTACACAGGTGTGATATGGAAACTTGAATCCTCTAGTGCACAAACACTGGGCATGGACTTAACAGTGAAGAAGGAGACATCTTGTGTCCAGCAGTGAAACAGTTGTTTTGCCTTTATTTTAGAGAGTAACTGGCAGAGATGCCGACAGGGTGCAAGGAGAGAGAGGGGAATGACCTGCATAGGTCTCTGGCTGGAATCGAACCAGGGACACTGTGATTATGTGGCATGCTCTAACCACTGAACCACCAGGGTGCTCCCAGCAGTAAAACTTCTGATATGAACAGTATTTACATAGGTTGTTGAATGAGAGGGAGGATGTGGACCACAGATGAGAACTTCAAAGCTGACACCTGATTCATACTCACTAGGAGCACATGATGAAAAGGTTGTTTTTTGCACTTGACAAAACAACTCAAGGTCCATTTACTTCCTGTTCTAGAGGTTTTAGTCAAACCACACAATCTTCATCAGCAGATTGTGTTTACACAGTTATCATGGACCAGTAGATATAGTAGATTTCCTTATTATTCCTTTTTATTCAAAGCACTGTAAGGACTTCCCTGTGTGCTTAAAAACGGAAGTCCAACATTCATTCTTGGCGTTGGAAGCAGCTGTTGAGAAACTGACGAAGCTCATTTAGTAGATCTTCAGAAGCTTCAAACTGCTGATGAGGGTCCAGAATGAACTTAATCACCAGTCAGAATCTTGACTTCATCAACACTATGGCAGCTGTCATCATTTTCATCCATATCGCTGTCTCCATTTTCAGTCC
This sequence comes from Scomber japonicus, assembly GCF_027409825.1. Classification (NCBI taxonomy): domain Eukaryota; kingdom Metazoa; phylum Chordata; class Actinopteri; order Scombriformes; family Scombridae; genus Scomber; species Scomber japonicus. The sequence continues at coordinate 8,048,867 of NC_070589.1, forward strand.
TATCTCTGTTACCATCACGTTCACCTCTCCATCATCATTTTCATGACAACCATCATCACATCATCATCATCATCATCATCAGATCTGCCTCGTGACCACCAGGTGAGTGTCTTTGATGATAGACTGAACATCTAAATTCACTGCAGTTTGCTTCCACCTGCACATTTTTCACCCTTAAAGTGAATTAAATGAAAGCTCGCAGCAGTGAGGATGAATGCTTGCAGGTGGCCGGCATAGAAATAGACATGAAGACAGAGCGATGGATAGGTAGAAACAAATGTTTATTCCATCAGTATGGTCATACATTTCATTCATTTCCTTTAACTGCTGCATATTGAATGTGTAGCCTGGGTGCTCTGATGTGTCATCAGTTCATCAGTATAATGTGCCGTGGCTCTGGTGACTTTGGTGCATCCAGCAGACTTGTGGCTTGGCAGAATGGGGACTCTGCACTGTAGAAGTGCTGGTTTGGCTGAAGAATGAGGAGAAACTGTGTGTGGAATGAACGAAATCTCGTCCCGCTGCCATTTTCTGACTTTAGACAAACACTGACAGGGTTTCTTAACAAGGGCCAAACGGGCTGCATCAGGCTTAATGGTTATTTATTGCGCTCGGTGTCCCTATGAGATGTATTTATGTGAACTCTGTGCATCATGTTACTAATGGAGATGATTTTTCAGCTGGGCTGGTTTGGCCTACAGACAAGTTCAAGCATTTCATAGGAATCAAACAGTCTCTCGTCTGCCTCTGCCTGGTATCACAGCCGTCCATTAGCCTGCTTCCCTCCAAAGCACCAGCTCTTTCCTTGCCACGGCCATTCATTTATTCATTCATTCACTTTTCCACTGTTTTACTTTCATCATTCCCACCCAGACCCTCAGCAGCCACTATGTGTGCTTTGGGTCAAAGTTGGAATGTGTCAGTAACCGTGCACCTTACTCTTCAGACAGGAAGCAGTTTTGTGGATGGTTCGGTTTTAGGTTTTGTCATGTGATGATGTCACTCTAAAACAACAGCAGAGCCATGGTGTGATTAATGGGCTGCAGACAGTCTAATGTATCTGAAGCCTGATGTGCATCAACACTGAGATTCCTCTTTTCTTCAGATGCTTGGCAACAAGCATTTCCCACAGTTCACTGCATTTCACAGTTGCCGGTTGGCTGCTTGATTTCTGTGATGCCAACAGCTCTCTAAATACTTTCTAAAGAAGCAATGTGGAGGGTTGGGCAGCCTCGGGAGTAGATGTGCTTCTGGTTAAAATAAGATAACTTTATTGTCTGTCATAAACAAAAGAAATTCTTGTTTGACACGGCACATCAACAAGCAAACACACACACACACACATTTGTCTTTATATCCTTGTGAGGACCCTTATTGATACAATGCATTCCCTAGCCTTACCCTAACCTTAACCATCACAACTTAATGGCTAAACCCAACCCCCACTACAAACCTCTTGAACCTAAATCCAATTCTAAAATTGCCCTTTGATGTTGACCACCAAATTTTATACTGAAAAACACACAAACACACAGGTTTACATAAGTAACTTTTAGGGGTATTTACATAGACTTTGCTAGAGACTTATCCTAACCCTAACCTTTAACTTAAGCCTAACCTTAACCACTGACCAAAACATCCTGGTGTGTGTCCCTGAACGTGACTTAAGACACAAACCAAATATGTTAACTCATCATCTGACAATAACATAGTTAAACAGGGTGATGATTTTAGAAGGAATAAAAGTTTTTTGTGGATGTTTTTTGGGGCCAGTGGAACTTTGTAGCATTGTCCTGATGGCGGTAACTGAAAGGATTGGATCCGGCTAATCAGAGTGGCTTTCCTGATTAGTGACCAGGTATAGAGTTCACATAGGGGCATTTGGGGTGACCCAGTTCTTTTACTTGCCTGATGAGTTATGTGGTAAAGTTTTGTGTTTGGTTGTGAGGACTTTGTACCAGGGTGAAATGTTAGATGAGTGTAGATTCAATAAGTGTCGTGTAAACCAGGGTTAACATGTCCTTGCTGACTTTAAAAAACCTTAGCTTCCTCAGCAGGCGGAGGCGCTGCTGGGCTTTCTTGTACATGGGGTCGGGTGTTCTGGGAAAAGGACAAGGAGGTGTCTATCTCTCCATCCATACTTGTTCTACCAGCTGGCCTTCGATACTGAGGGCTTGGAAAAGATGTGGTTGTTGTGAGTCTGGTTTCTGTCTGCTCCCACAACACAGCTCCTTGGTCTTGGTGATGTTGAACTCCAGGGAGTTTTTCCGAAATGTCCGGACCAGGTTGTTTACTTCCTGATGGCATTCAGACAGAGCTTTGGTGCCAGTCAAGTGGGCCACTAGGGCCATGTCATTCGCGCACTTTAAAAATGTCATTCCTTCACTGCCGCAGGAGATGTTGTTGGTGTAAACAGAGAAGAGAATGGGGGATAAAGTGCAGCCTTGGGGGACTCCTGTGTTTAAAATCAACTTACTGGATTTAAAATCATTCACAAGCACCTGTTGTGGTCTGTCCTGTGAAAAAAACCTTATAATCCATAAAACCAGTGTCAGGCTGACCTGAAGTTCCACTAGGCGGTGCAGTATGGTGTTTGTGTGTATAATATTAAAAGCAGGAGAGAAGTCCATGAATAAAATACAAGTGTTGGGGTATGCTGAGCCCAGGCGTCTGGCCGCAGTGTCTAAAGGGTCAGTCTTGTGTCCTCCACCCCCTGTTTCGCCTTTTAGGCAAACTGGAGCGGATCCAGTCTCTCTGCTGGTCATACAGTACTTTCCCCAGGCATTTACACATCTCTAATGTCAGGACAACTGGCCTGTAGTCTTGTGGGTCTTCATGTGTCTTTTTAGGGATTGGGGTTATGGTGAAGTGTAGCAATCATTTCTCTTCTCCTGTTCTACTTTGCTATTTGGATGACTTCTTGTGTCCTAAAGTAGGAGCAGAGGGGCAGTGGCTATCCAGGGGGGCACTAAAGTCTTGAAAATGTTGAAAACTGACCATTCATAGTAAATTATTGGATTTGGCAGAAAAAGGCTCAGCTCTTTGACGTAGTTCTCTAAAAAAAAAAAGTGAGCAGAAATGAGTCTGCTGGAGCGCTCATCCCAAGCATGGACAATAAATCGTAGTTAAATCAAATAATCCAACAACCTGTTGTCCAACATGAGGAACATAAAAAATAGAAGATATTGAAGGCATATCTCTGTTTTGTGGTAGCTTGCAGAATTATTTAAAGCATCATAATATAACATTTATTAGTCATGTATATAAGTCAAAGGGGGCAATTGCAATTATACAAACAGCCTTTATTGGTCTGTGAAGAACACTGCTCAGTGAGTAGCATGTATAATCCTGGTTCTCTAGCAGTTTATCCATCAGTTCCTCAAGAAAGGGCCGAACGATGTGTTTCTGATGCCTCTAATGCTGACTGGGATTCATGCTAACCAGCTGTTCATATTGTTATTATCACGTGATGGTGTAGACATGTAATGTGTTTTACAATGCAAACATCAAATTCATTTATTACCCCTTGCCGATGATTAAATGGAAGTATACTGTATTGTACGGGTGATTTTTGTTGAGTCCATCTCCTTCACAAAGAAATGTATATTGTCTATTCTTTTTCAGGGGTTAACAGGTTTGTGGATGTCATAAAGGTTTAAAAAGCAGAAACACAATTTAACCATGTGTGTTGTTCATGCCAACAGGAAGGCCGGCCTCATCCTCTCCCAACTGGACGAACTGTCCCCGTGGTGTAAGGGTCTTCTTCAGGAGGCAAAGATCGGCCTTCGCAGGATGTCCCTCAAGTTCCTGTCCTGCCGTTACACTGACACCAAAGCCTTTGGACTAAACTGGGCGAACATGGGCCAGGATGTCCACAAGGCCTGTGACGAGCAGACGCTCACTGTCATGTATAATGACTACGGCGAGCCCAAGGAGCTCTAAAGCTATTCTGAGGTTTTTGGTTTGGATGTGCACAGGAATAGAGATTTGTCAAACTCAACAAGGAATCAAATAAAATGCAGGTTTTTCATTTATTTCTATAAGATATGTGCATTTGAAGTGACATGAATAAATGTTAATGTCCATAGATGTTTATTGTGAGATAAATTGGTCATACCAAAAGAAAATCAATATAGGAGAACAAAATGTTACTCCTCCAGTCCACTTACAATCTTCTTATGAGGATTAGATCAAATCAAACATTCGATGCATCCTTCAGACAGAAGCTGATCTCTCCATGAGTCCTAATGACAAAACATCTCATAAACTGGAGCCTCACTGCTTTATTCATCTCTGCTGTGCTTTTCTTGACCTAGAAAATAGAAATGTAAACTTGACACATGTTGATTCACAGCTAAAGCACTTCTTTGTCTTTCACCAGACTTTCATCAGTCTTGCTGTATGAGTGTAGTGGTGCATACAGTGTTTTCTGAACAGATCAAAGCACCGCCGTAATTCTAAGAAAAAACATGATTGAAAGCTTTGACAGCAAAGCAGCTGCAGGTACGTGATGTAAAAGACTAGCTCGTTGCTTAATTTAAGGTTGAGCTCTGTCAACATCTGGAATCTTGGAAAGGAGGATTGGAAGGCTATGACCACTTGAAAACTAAATTAGATCAGACCTCGGCAAGACCCTCAGCCCTCAAGGCCGGGGTTCTTCGTCATTTCCTGTTTTGTTTCTGCTCAATGCGACGTGGCATGAAAAGTTTATAATACAATAAAGTAAATACACATAAAAAAGATGAAATATGGTATTGTACATTCAATGCACATGTTTTAGTGGAACTAAATGTAAAAAAACTCACTTTGTTGGACTTTGTTAAATCTTGGATAAAGAAACGTTACTTTGCATTAATCTGATCATTTACTACAGCGTCATCTAAACAGAACACCTGGTATCATTTAGCTTCATATTCAGTGCAATATTAAAACTTCATGAAGGGTTTCACATCAGCTCTTTTGTGCCTGTTTAAATCCAAACGTAATCATATCTTTACAAGTACATCACCTTGTATGATAAGGAACACTTACACACTGGAGACCGTTGATGTCAAACAAGAGGCCAAGAAACTGACGATGATATTGATCACGACTTTGTAGGCAGTCCATGTCCATCTGGCAACATGGATACATGTGATGGTTAGTTGCTTCTTAGATTTGACTTGTTTACATGAGGAATGGACCCAGGAGATGCTGATTCCTTTTACAGTTAATAATCATAGCAGCTTCAGTTTAGCTAGCATGCTCCAACCACCGCCGACAGCTTCCCGTGCTCGTCGTGAATAAATGGAACAACAGTAAGCAGGTGAACACGTGGTCTCTACAGCTGTACATTGTGTGGGTATTGGCTGCTTTATTGTGTGGAGTTGCTTATACTGAACATCATCAAAGACACGCTGTTTTTAAATCTCTTTTTATATATTTTAAATGTTAGTATCATGACCTGGTTTTGTCATTTAAACACATTGAACACTTATCGGAGTGTGATATATATATATATATATACATGGAATTGTCATGTAGCACCAGAAACAAAGCCAGTATTTTACAAACGGTCTATGTTTGTATGTATGTGAGGTAGCATGTTAAGATAAGGCTAAAGAGATTGAGATGTTATTAGAAAGATAAAAATGGAACAATGTAGATAGAAGATGTAGAAGATGGTCTGCTGGAAGTTATTTTAGTAGTGTAGACATTCAAAATGAACGCTTCATATAGCATCATGTTAAAGGTTTAGTGGTATAACCTGCTGAATGTAGTACTTACAGCTAATGAAGTTGTTATAAAGGAGGTTTACTGACTAACAGTGATCACAGAGGGATCCAACTGAACTGAACTTGGAGGAATTGTGTACAGTCCGATTCATTATCTCTACGTATTGCCGCAAACCTGCCAAAACTATCAGAACGTATTTCATTTATCATTATTATTATTATTATTATTATAGAGGAGAGATCATTCAAAATCTAACCAATGAACACTGTTACAAGTGACATTTCTGTATTGAAACTGCTAATTAACAGTGTCTTAATGTTTCTGACTGCTTCTCTGTATGTTTAAACCCCATGCAATAATGTACATCTTTAGAGAGAGTCTACTGACATTCTTTTCAACTAATCCAGTGTGATTGATTTGCCTTGATTTGTCATGTTCCTCAATGTTATTTTTATTACTGTGCAGTGGCCATGTTGGAGATTGATGTCAAAGAAATGCAAATGTATATTAGTCGTTGATTTTTAACAAATCTCACATGTGAATACTAAACTGAACGCTTGTAGATTTTTGTATAGGCGGCAAAGTATTTCATAAATGCATCACGTTCTAGCACAGTGCAGTGTTTTCCTCCTGTATATAAATGTACAACGGGTGATATTTTATGACATTTCCATGTGCTTTGGTAGATACACTATTGTCCTGTAATATCTGCTGTGTAGCTTAGTCAGATTAATCCACTAATGTAATGTTCTAATGTAAAAAAAAAAATGTTTTTACTTCTTTTAATCTGATTTTGATCTGAAGACAGCTTGAAATTAGATTGGACTTTAAATGATTGGTTGATTCATAGGTTAAAGTATCATTTTGTTGCACATGAATGGTGATATGACAAAAGAAGTGATTTGAACTTGAAATGAACCAAGCAACAAGAATGACACCTTTTGACCTATGAGAGAAATGGGAAGCAACCATCTACTATCTGCATGATATATTGTCTATACTGTATGTGGCTATCATAAACTCAACTTTTTTCACTTTGATCTTTGCTACTTCAAAGAACAATAAAGAATATATTATGAAACATGGCTGTATGAATATTCTTCCCCCTGCTGTTATAAATCTACCAGAGCTTACTACAAGAGATGTTTTTTATTTTATGTTTGCACATAAGTTATTGATAATGTTGTAACTTAATTTGTGGAGTTGTTTATTCATACTGGAACTGAAGTTACAGCTTATTGTTGCTGCTCTGATCAGTCAGGGAGGAGCACTCTGACTATTAAGAGGAATTACTAGTTTTATTCCTTCATATTAATATCATCTGATACTAAATTTAGTGAACTGACTATTTATATTGAAGTGTAGTCATTTGTGATTGATGCAAGATGTCATGTATATACTCTACTGCATTTGTGAATGTAAAGTATTACAGTCGTATTCGCTCTGCAGGAAGATGCAGGTCCGTGATATTGATACCGTCGGCATCCCTGCTCATATATTACACAAACCAAATGCATGTCCACATAGAAACCAGCTGTGGTAAGCGTCATTCAGAAAAATGTGGCCTACCTGGAATTTGAAAAGGAGGTTAAAGTAGAAGTCAGTCTACTGCATGGCCAAATCGAATGCCTTCATCCATGATAAAGCATTATATCTAAAGTGAAACGACTTCATTGCAGGTCTGCACATTTCCAACCGCAGACAGTTTTGGAAATGACTCCCTAATAATTTAGAAGTTTGTCCGGGTTCAGAAGGTAAAAGTTTGTGGGTAATAGAGTTGTCATGACATATTGCAACCGCATGATATGAAGTTTTAGTGGTAGCTGAGTTATTTGTGCTTACCATTATAAGCACAGTAGGTACGGTATGTCTGCAGTCTCTAAAGTCTACTGCCTTCAGAGTTATGTTGTCTGTTCAAATTACTAAAACCTGATGAGAGAGTCTTAACTTCAATATAGAATATCTGAATAAATGAAATGACGCCTGTCTTTAACTATCAGCAAAGAACTTTGTTTGCAAGTTTTGAACCAAAAAAGCAATTATGGACCAAATAAATGTGTGTATATGTGTATGTAATGTGTGGTCTGTCTTATGTTACTTTTGAGGACACATTTCAGATTTAGGACCGGTACATTTGGTGTGGCTTGTCCACAATTAGTTGAGGATTGCTTGTGCATTGGGACAAAAGTTGTGTCCCCAATTGGAAAAAGGCTGATTTTGGGGTCAGTGATGAGGGTTAGGGTTAGGCAAGAAGTGTGAAAAATGAATGTAAGTCTATGTTATGTCCCCAAAAGTGACTATGGTCTCACATTGTGTGTGTGTGTGTGTGTGTGTGTGTGTGTGTGTGTGTGTGTGTGTGTGTGTGTGTGTGTATGTGTGTGTGTGTGTGTGTGTGTGCACCAACCACCCTAAAGCAGCTACATATAACTACATTATATTTCCTTCATATAACTGGAGTTCATTTTATTCAAACATCATTTGTACATGCACAAAACAAACAAAAGACACATCCTCTATGAACAAACACAAATCAAATAAACCAGCAGAAAGACATAAAAGGAGTCGATATAAAGTTGCTATTTATTTCATATAGAGTATAAAGTATTGTAAAATATCACAAAGAACAATGATTACACTTTTATAGATACAATATTTGGATGGGCTACTTCATCATTTCTGGCTAATGGATAGCAGAATATTTCTGACATACATACAATATATGCAAGCAGAAATCTGTGTTGAGCTGAAAAGAAAAGGCATGGCTGGTTGTCCCAAAGATATTGGGTTTGTTTTTTTTCTTTTATAGCTTGTCTCTTTCATAGTGTGTAATATAAGAGTGTTTGTGTAAATATAAATACGACAGCATGAAGCCCTGTGCACATGCTGTACGGCACAGATAAATGATGTTATTACTGGACGTGTGATATAAATAGAGTGTTGACTTCGTGTGACTAATACGTGATCTAGTAGATATGTTAGGTGATCCAAATATATTAGTCTATACATGTTAGTCTTTTACAGTGTGTATCCTTTTACATTCCTAACAGCTAATGATATGACTGAACTGTTTTTGTAGAAGGATCTGAAGCACGCTGATGAAGATTTGAACTGTTTTAAGTGTTGTCTTCTTTTCCTTTATCATCTAGACTTAAATCTTCTATATCTTGAGTAGTCATCAGATGAGTTAAAATGAACAAACGTGCCTTTTTAAAATGAGTATACGGTTATGGCCCTTGGTATGATTTGAGTAACCTACTTTGAAACTTCTATTGGATGCTAATATTTTTCCATCTAACAGTATAATTAGGTAGTTAGTAGCAATAACTCTCACTGTAAGGACTGTGCATGTGCTTAAATGTTTTCAGGCACAGTCAGTCCTTTTTGGTTTCTTTATCCTGACATTAATCAACTCCAGAAAAGTACTTGAATCCATAGACAATAGTGATTTGATCCAATTATGACGACTTGATTTATACACAAGTGGACCGACAGGGTTTTTTCTTAACCTGAACTGAACCAGACTTCAGAGTTTTCCTCCGTTAATGCGCCCTATTTTTATTCTTTTTGTATTTTTTAAAACATAATTTTCTGCTATTACCCGAATCCAGCAGTGAAGACAACCCTTAACCTCTTAACAGGAAAAGAAAACATTACATCTGCTTGTGGATATTATTTGACTGGATTGAAGCTGGAACACATAAATCAAATGTATAAACCACTCGTGATGCTTTTTAACAACAATATTGCTTTTGATTGAATTAAAAAAAGGGGGGGGCTCTCACTGTATGGCCTGACTTCAGTCGCATTCTCTGCGTCACAAAATGTTAAAAATCAGATATTTTTTGTTTGTTTGTTGTGGTGTGTAGCTTGTGGTTTGACTCTGTTTAACACAAGTTCAGCTTCTTTTATCCCTCCATCTTAATGCATTCCTCCTCCTCCGGCTCCTCCTCCTCCTCCTCCTCCTCCTCCCAAGTGTTTGGCATTGCTCTTATTCTCCTCGGCGTCCGGATCACGGCAAGTGCACTCATCCTGATTGCAGTCCGCCCCAAACTGAATGACCTGTCAGTAAACAAGCACAACATTCAGCGCTCTGCTTACCAGAGCCACTATAGATCTTTCAATCTGCGGCTGGATTCAAACAAAAACACAAGATGTGACATTTCAGGCCTGTCTGGTGCAGATGTCATTTTTAATGGATGATTAAACCGAGAAAACACACATTCCATTTGGTTGGTTTCCCTGTTTAAAACTGTCTGAGATGGTTCTTTGATGAGATCTGATAAAAATCTTGCTTCTATATTCCATTGGAAGGAAGTGGAACAAAAGCATAGAAAGAGAAGTATGAAAGTAAATATTACATCAGGACTTTTAGTATAAGCAGAGAAAAATGCACAAGTTGAGGAGGCATCCCAGTTGGGTTGTTACCTTTCAACTGTAGCAAAGAGCACGTCTTTGAATGGCAAAAACAGACAATAAAAAGTCAATGTGCTTGAACTGAGCTAGCAGCTAGTGGACAGTTTTGTCCCCTTCTCCTACATTTGGTTTGTGCTGAAAGGTAAGTACCGCTTAGTAACCCGAGCGTGGTCTTATTAGACTTGTTGTATTTCCTCACAGTTTCAAAGAGAACTCCCACGACCCCCCGGAGGCCGATAAAGTGCATGATGTCAAATGGTTCAACGTGGCCTTTGAACGGCGAGAAACCTTGAGGGTCTTCAGGGGGAATGGAGGGAGGAACGCACCGCCGTGGAGGTGAACGGATGAACACATGTTAAGAATCAACAACAAGAGGCTGCCAGCTCTTGTCTAGGAAGCGAGCCATCACCACAAGTTGCAAAATAAACTCTGGTGCCCCGCGAAGCAGTCTGTTGCAAGAAATGTAAACATTCGCTCCTGGAGAGAAGGAGTGAGGGGGAAGATTGAGAGAAAGAAAGAGAGAGGGGGAGAAAGGAAGAGTGGGAGGCGAGGAAAGAAAATAAGGATGACGGCAAGCAAGGCGAGAAGGAGAGTGGGAGGTAGCAGCTGGTCGGCCTTCACTGCTGATTGCACTCAGTTTTGGATTGAGACGGGGTTGATGGCAGGGTAATAGTTTCACTGAACGAGCTGCAGAAGGCCCAGCTTCACTTAAAATGCGAGCAGTCCCATTTAAGACGAATTGGCGCGGCCATTAAATGTTTCCTTAACAGCTTCATCTTGATTCATTGATGCAGGCGTGGAACAAGCCAAGCAATACTCCACCTTTGATGCCTTCTAACAACCTTTGGAGAGAGAGAAAGGGCTTTGCTTTCTCCTTTATCCACAGAAACAAAAGCCAAGTCTTTTGGCTGTTATCGAGTGTTTGGATTAGTTGCCTCCCTGCTGTTTACTGCAACATATTCATGAGCACAATTCATGTGACGAGAAAAGCTTTCGAATCGATGAATTCAACCTTGCATGCAACCCAAAGCGAATGGTGTCATGTCATCTACGGCTTCCTTCCGTTCGCTCTGCTTCTTTTACTGCTTTGGCCCCCGCGTCGGCCTAAAACAGCGACTCGAGTTAACAAATCAAAGGGAGATTGTGTGCTTCCATAGATGGTGTGGCAGCTCAGATCTTTTCTCTGCTGGCCAATGACTGAATCCCACCTGAATCATCTCTGGTGTATCCCTCCTCCCTTGTCATCACTGTGACTACCCCTGTAAATAAAACCAATACTGCCTGTGCACTCCATAAAAAGTAGGCAGCTGGCCTCTGTGGACTGATCCAGACGCAAATAGATATGAATATTGATTCAAATATTTGATGTAGTTCAGATGTGGATGACTTCTGCTGCCAGATCCTGAAACAATCTGTATTACCAGCAGAATAAGGTAAATCACCTCATTGTTGTCTGTGTGTTTTAACCCTGATTATAGGTAAGTACTGAAACTGTAGAAAATTGCCAAAAAATATCTCAAGTCTCAAGTTTTAATTTTTTTGGCAGTGGAGAAAATATGTGATCTGGGTCACGCTGTGTTAAAAACCTGTAATTTCCTACACCTGCATAAGTCGAGCCACATAGAAACAGAGAGTTCTGTAAACAACCCCCGCCATCCAGCGCTCTTCGTTACCCTCCTCCTTTAACCTAACCTCCCCCACCCCCACCCCCCGCTAACTGCATCACTCCGCTGGAGCGGCGGCGGCAGTCAGGATGCTGACTCTCACGGCGGTTTAGTTCACTTCCTAAGAGCAACCCCTGCTCGCCGAGCTGCTGTTTTACAGTGGCCGAATGAACCGCAGACCATCAGACACCTCGCTGCTCCCACCCTCAGACCCCCTCCCTCCCCCTTCCCCTTGTAAAAGAGCAGTTAGTGGCAGTCTGGCAGCTCATTTATTATGACGGCAGCTACAGACTCGCTGAACTCCTTCTCCATTTAGGAAGGAGCTGCCAGTGAGTCATGGCGTGCTGCGGACATGGAGGAGACAGCGGAGGCTCGGCCAACTGTAGGCTATAGGAATTAATAGGCAGGGCCCCCTGAATGGGTGTCATGAATATGTGGCTGTACAGTAGCCAAATAGGGTATAGTAGGAGGAGGGGGGGGGGGGGTAAGCTACTCCCAAAACGTCCACACAGGAGAGAAGTTCTCATGAAAGCGCAGAAAAATAGGAAAAAAAGACGTGTTTATGTAGAGGTAGTTCAGGGAATGAGTGCCCTGGTTTCCACCACTGGCCCAACGCGGGCTTCCTCATTATTATTCATACCATTCCTCTTACCCACCCAATATATACAGCAATCATTTACTGCAATTAGTGTAATGTGATACATTTGCATCTTGTAGCGAGCACGAATGAGCTATCACCAGTGAGAGCATGTTAGGATGGATAAACACGAAGATATCCAACATATTCTTCATACTGATTAGGCCTGTACTAGGCTTCTTGTCATCAAATTATAGACCGAAATCACGCAGTAGAGCTGCGCAACATAAACGCTTTTTATCCACACTAAACATGCTTTAAATTAAGTGTTTTCACCAGTTTAGTAATACATTAGGATTTTCATGCTCATCTGCTAAAATTGTTATAGTGTAATAAAAAAGAATCTCTTGTGTTTATATACAAGTATTCTGACACCCTGACTCCTTGACTCATTACTTGTAGTGGAGAAATGTCTTAATATGAGAGGTGAGAAAGCCTATAGCAGCATGGGTGGTGAAAACCTGCTTATTTACCATTTGAGTGGAAAAGCTGGAGGGCACAAGTCTCCTCTGTTGTTTTAAGTACAGATGAGGGAGACTAAATAGGCTCAGTCATTAACAGGAGAGAGGGGAAAGTAGCAGGGATCTGTGTTTGTTTGTTTAGTGGAAGTCTCCTGCGTGGCAGCACAGCACTCCAAAAAGAGATGGATTTCTTACTACTGTAAACAGGAAGAATCTGGCTTTGAATCCAGCTTCAGCCTCTAAGCTCCATCTTGATTGCGAGACGCGAGCCCTGCCACCTTTGTAACAAAGTGGACAGACATTATAAGTTATATTATATCTATTAAAAGAATACCCTGGAGAAATATATTTTATTATTGAAAAAACACAAGCCAGATGGAGTGAAATGAAAAATCAATCTTTCTCTTCCTGTGTAAATATGGCAGACAGGAGGTATAGCACTGGAAACGCTTGTTTGTGTACCTTTCTGGTGGAGAGTGTGGACGGGCAGCAGTCTCCTCCGTCATACTGGCAGTAGGCCCGGTTGTTGATGGTGTCACACCAGCCATCCCCTCCAAAAGGCTAGACACAAGTCACAAACAAGAAAAAGTGGTATTTATTATGGTTTGAGAAAGTTGTCTCCCAACACAGCGTGGAAGGCCAAACAAAGAAATGTAATCCACGTCTTCCCAGAAAACAGATTTTCACTAAGTGGCAAACATTGTCATACAATGAAGTTGTTTGGAACAAATGTCCATGAAACAAATCAAAATAAACTCTCATGCAACATGATCTGAGTCCAGTCCAAGTTGTACATTCAGTCATACCAGTGAGTCAGTTGCATGGTTATTGTTTGCTCTGACAAATGTCATAGAGAGGTCGACTTGTATACATTGAACAGGCTGGAGGCAGGTTTTCAAATCAATGTACAAGCATCATTAGATACATGATTTATTTGCATAACTTGTTTTTTTGCTGTGGAACATGTGATCCAAGCTTTTTGCTCTCAGTCTTAGCTCCATATATCTATGCAGTCTATGCACTTTGGGGTAAACAAGTTCAGTCAATAAGAAGCATTAATGCACTGCGTACATATATATATGATATTAAGCAAGTAGGTATTCTAACCTAATAATAATTCTATACACATTCTCCAACTCCAAACTTGAATGCTTTTTAGATTTAATCATTCTCAGGTGATATGTATTTGTGTAATGAGGACGGGGTTGGCCTAAAGTGATTAACACCTTATATCAAGGTGTGAATAATTATAAAGCAGCTTCATTACCTCTAGTGAAATGGGCCAAAAAAGAGTTTTAACTGACACTGAAAAGTCTAAAATTGCGAATTTCACACTCTTGAACTAAACTATTAAGGTGTGACCACCGCTGACAATCAAACATCCTGTTGCAAGTAGTCAACACGGTTGCAAAAAATGCATGGCGAAGACAATGCACAAATTAACTGCGAAAGACTTGAGAAGAATTAAACATGAAAATCCCATCATCTTCTAGCCACCATATTCCAGAACCGCAACCTACCTAGAGAGTCCAGAAGAAGGATGTGTCAGGTGATCAAAGACATGGCTGAGGTAAAGAGGGCTTAAACAGGACCACCACTGACTAAGATTCACAAGTTGAAGTGTCAAGATTGAGCCAAGAAATACTTGAAGACAGATTTTTCAAAGGTTTTATGAGCAGACGAAATGAGAATGACTCTTAATGGACCAGATGGATGGGCCCGGGGCTGGATCACTCTTGGACACAGGGCACCACTTATCAGGTGCCAGCAAGGTGGTGCTGGTATGGGCTGGTATCTTGAAGAATGAGCTAGTTGGACCTTTTCAGGTTGAAGATAGACTGAAAATCAACCCCTAAACCCACTGCCAGTTTCTGCAAGATACTGTCTTCAAGCAGCGGTACACAAAGAAGTCCTCAGCATTGAAGAAGGTCATGATATTTATGCAGGACGATGCTCCATTACATGCCTCCAAGTGTTCCACTGCTTGGCTAGCCAGCAAAGGCCTCAAAGATGACCGAATAATGGCCTGGCCCCTTCCTCACCTGACTTAAATCCTATTGAGAACTTATGGGCCTTTCACAAATGTGAGATTTACAGTGCGGGAAGACAATACACCTCTTTGAACAGCATTTGGGAGGCTGTGGTGCTGTTTCACTGAAAGTTGATCGTCAACAGATCAAGAAACTGACAGACTCCATGGATGGAATGCACATGGCAGTTATTGAAAATAAGGGGTGCTATATTGGTCACTGAATATTTCTGAAAGGCCAAAAATGTTATTAAATTGATGTTTTGCGTTACTTTGTTTGTTACACTAACTCTAAAGATTGTTGGGAAAATGTCTTTTTGTAATTGGGTTAATGGCTAATAATTCTGCACACTTATATTCCTCTGAGAAAGACAAACCTCACTTTTCCTTTATGAAACTAAAATTCAGGTTTGAGGTTCAGTAACCTACTACCTGTGCTACCAAATACCTTACTGCCATCTTCTTTTAGCAATAGTCTTGAGTCTTGGTTGCTTACTTGGTTGATACCAGGATTATAAATTAAATGCTGAGGTAGGCTTATATTAGTGTATTTCTCTGGATAAACCAGCAATGTATCCTTCACATTAGCTTTGTAAAACATTGGCAGGATTTGTTTAACATTCTTAAGATGTTGGCCTAACACAGTGAAACATTATAGAAAGAAGTCTGATGAACCCAGCAGTGTGTCCAATGTGCCTTGAATGCTAGAGTAAGTCAATGGTTGGTGCTTTAGGATTAAGGCCATGTAGCCTGATGTCTGTTATGGTAATCCTTTGTATGGTGGATTTGCATAGTTTAAAGTCTGAGCTAGATTATGACACAAGGGACTGAAACATCATATTGAGTATACTGATAAACAACGGCATACCCCAAGACCTGTTGCGCAAGTAGAATCTGCTTTCACTTTTGAAATCTTTGTGAAGATGGAGTAAAGGTTTTTTTTTCTTTTTTTTCTTTTGGCATTGCAGAATAAATAATATGACAAACTGATACAGAAAATCATTCAATGTAATTAAATGCAAGGATATGTTTATTTTTACATCCTTTTTGACTGCCTTTTAATTAAACTACGGTGGATAGAGTGGACAAATACACATGCAGATGTCATTTAATGACTGTCAGGTATGCTTCATGTTACTTAGAATACCTGTTAATGACAATTCCTCAAACTGTTTTTGCAATGCCTTGGCCAGTGTGGGAGTCATTATAGAGAAACTCTGGAGTGGGGTGCACATTTGTGGAATTCAACTTACATTGAATCTCAAACTTTTCATGATGAAAGCCTTTTTAATGTTTTCGACTAAACCTTGAGGGCTTCCCTGAAGTGCCAACAATATGAAAATAAGTGCAGAGTGCCAAAGATACTTTTGGCTTTCTCCGATGGACTGATGGAGTCATTTCAAAGTCTCAGGGTTCTACCTAAACTGCGCGGGGGGAGAAAGCAGCTGCTGAGAAGATTTCTGCAGTTTTCTCTTCACTTCAAAGAACTCCCTACTTGACGAATCCCCTTGCCTTTCCTAACTAAACTGCCGTGGCATAAATAAATCTATTTAATTGTTCTGTTGCTGAGTAAATACTTTACCAGCAATTGCACCAGATGCCTCACCCAAATCACTACTAGTATGTAAATCTTTGAATTACTTTTCTTGTCTTAGGTAGTCAAGAATAATACAGACAAGCTTAGCCTAATGTCACGTTTTATTTGAAATTTAATGAGATCCATAGCTGAGCTTTATTGTGGGTTTTATTATTTCATGTACATCTATTTCCTTGCTGAGAACTGCTAAACCCCATGCTTTACACACATGAGGTTAATTTTGAGGTCAGGGCTCATGTAGAGGTTAATTAGTATCTACATTGCTGCCAGGCAGCATATATTTTGTTTTCGACAGAAATGCGCAGACCCATGTAGAGTATTAAACCAGCAAGACTTGGCTGCGCACCTTAGTCCCCTATGTGTAATTAAAAGGTCAACTGGTTTGTGTATTACCTTTATACAGGAACTCCCTTCAAGTCAGTTTAAACGAGACAGAGATGTACAAAGCAGCAGTAGCCAACCCCACACCTTGCTAACATAAATATTTCACCTCTTAGCATCGGCTGTTTCAAATGGGAGCATGTGCTGTCATCAGCACCTGCCAAGCGCTTCATCAGAACATTATAAAACACAGATATGAATTCTAGTGAACACTCATCTGTCAAGTAATATATTTATTGTTTTACTTCTCGTCCATGTGACTGAAAGTGTTTTTCCTTTTGATAGGAAATACAGTTCGTGGAGTTTAAGGGAGGTGTGTGTATGTGCGTGTGTGTGTGTATTGACGGTGGATATAGTTTGGGGGGTTGTAAAACAGTCCACCACAGTGTGCCAAATATTATAGGATATGACGCATAGGACTTGGTGAATCATTGGCTATATGTACAGAATAAAGAAAAGAATGCGAGAACTAGAAAACCAGAAAATGCTGTGGTGTGTTCATGTACTGCAACAGGATACAACTATGGATTACTCCAAAAACTACCATTTACATGGGTCTGTTACCCTTTACACTTCATTTATTTTTGATCCATGCTTGGCATATTTAAGTGTATTATAAGTAGCTGGATTATAGACTAATTAGAGGCATGTTAGGTGGTGAAACCTTTTCAGTAATGTGACACTGCCTCTTTAAGAGTTTTTATATTCGGGTTTCTCGCTTACATACGTTTTAGAAATCATTGTTATTGCCAAAAAATCTGTGAATAAACAGATGACTTAAGTGCACATAAACACATGATTGAAGTTCAGTGCCTGCATTTCAAAATGTCACTCACTGCCAGCTGACTGCAAACTTTTGCTGCTGGGGGACTGAGCTTGCGCTTCAAAATAAAATGATATGTCACCAGGTCAGCTGTAAAATCCCTTTTACACTGAAGTGTCATATGCAACTTTTCAACTGACGATACATCCTTGTGTTAGCTAGGAGCTTTTCCACTGATGATTCACTAAAAGACTTATATTGAGGCTACAAGAAATTCAGCCTTATTTATGACCTATAACTTCTCTGACCACGTAGCTTAGTTATGGTAAAAGAAGAAGCAGGCATTGTGCTGGATAAATGACGAGGTGCAGGTGAAGGGCATTCATTGCATTTCGGGTGATCCCTAAAGCCGCCTAAGACTGTAATGTTTCATAACTGTATGGAAATTTGACATCACTGGCTCTGAGCTCTAGAGTACTTGGAACCCTCATGGCCAGCAGTGATCACTGCAGAAAACACCCCCAGGGTGAGAACAGTCTGGCTGTTCTCAAAATGCTCTTGGAGAAAGGATAGCATGTCCTGCAGAGAGCAGGAACGTGGGTTGATGGTTCTGGACTTGGACTAGTCCTAAAACAGCTGTAAATGAGCTCCACACACCTTTCCAAGTCAGAGAAGATCTGGTACATTGTCGCAACACTTGCCTCCTGAGTAACTCCCAGTGGAGATATATCAGGCATTTCCAACTGGAAGACTCAAGGGAGACCCCAGGGAAGACCCAAAACATGCTGGAGAGATCATATTTGCAGAAGAGCCTGTGAACACAGCTGGATTCCCCTAGAACACCTGGAAGATGTGGTTAGGGCAACGCAAATTTGGCCACTGCAAACTGAAACCTGGATAAGGTGGAAGAATGGATGGATGGATAGGTAGGGGGAAAATAATTTAAAAATAAGTCAAGCAATTTGTGGTGTCAGGAAGCAACAGCAATATTAAGGAACATGGGCATCTATTTTTATGTTGGCAGCGCAAGCAGAGTTACGACAGTGTACTTTCCTGAGCTTGAAATTAGCCTTGCTCGTCTGTGTTCTAATTTGGTGCAGTGAACACGGTGCACTGGTGGGAGACACAATAGGGTGGGAGGTTCATTCAAATTAGGCCATGCAAAGAAAAGCTCTACTTTACTGTGCTTATTGTCTGCACTTGCCGATATTTTTTTATGTATTGTATTGTGGTGCAAATTGAGTCTTGACATTATCGACGTCTCAGAACCACTTGTGTCTGTCGAGCATCTTCCTTGGAGCAAACGTGCACCAATAATTAAATGATACCTATTAAACACTCTACATTCAGTCGATGCACTCGGTCAGTATAAAAAATTATGTTAAATGTGTTTAAAGCAGGAACATCGGTAAAGAAGTCTGCATTTACTCAAGACAGTTTATTCTTTCAGTATCTGTTGTCTTCTCCTGCTTGATACCATGTGAAAAGCGTCTCCTTCAGATGTGTTTACCTTCATTAAATTACATACGAAATGACTCCAGGCTGCTACAAAAGTAACCTCTATATTTGGATATAATTTATAATTCTTTTTTATGTGGGAGATTACTGAGGTTCATCAATCCTGTGCCTCCTTCCCAAATTTATTTTTAGCAAAAGTAGTGTCAGTAATG
Source organism: Scomber japonicus (assembly GCF_027409825.1). Lineage (NCBI taxonomy): Eukaryota > Metazoa > Chordata > Actinopteri > Scombriformes > Scombridae > Scomber > Scomber japonicus. The sequence goes on from NC_070589.1 coordinate 8,068,197, forward strand.
TTTTATTCCTTAAATGCATCACAGTACGGGCGCTGCTGTCACATCAATTACAATATGTCAGATTAATGGGATCAAAAAAGGGCTTGACCAACCATATTTTTCATGAGCTAATGTAACTGTTTGATTCACTGTGATTGGCTCAGCTGTTTCACAGCTATGAAGCTAGACTGGCTGAGAGAGTATTCATTAATCACCACACCCTCCCATCCATATTCACCCTCATCCAACCTTTCTACACTTTGTTCTGCTACACAAACATGAAACAAAATAGCAGGTGCGCTTGGACGCAACCAAGCAGTCAAACAGCACCCAAGACCTACCACTGAGTGCATTTTTGCACTTGCGTGATTAAAATAGGGCCCATAGGCTTAGCTAACAAACTTTCCTGCGACAGATGAGTACAAATTTCCATTGCTAAGGAGAATAATCAGTAGATGGTATGTGTGCAATCAGACATTTTTATCTTAGTTAATCAGAATTTCTAGACTTTCTCTTGGATAATAAGCTTTCTATTTGGAAAGCTAATAAAGCTTCTTCCAAATAATTTGTTCTGTGGAAAGACTACTATAATTCCACTTATTGTAAATTTACCAAATATCATTTTTTATCCCGCTGTTCAACAGTTAGGGCTGTCTGTCCTGTGAACTAGCAACCTCTACTCTTCTGGCTGCCTTCACTCTATAGGGACTCATTTGTTTAATTTGTTTTGGTCGTGTTTGTCTTCAATTATACAGCTACAGCATGTGTCTCCAAATACATTTGAAGAAACAGAGTAGTGTATATATATATTTATCAATAGTCTGTAGTCGTGCAATTGTAATCACAGTTGATAGACACTTTGTTTAAGCTAGTGGATAGAGTACAGCCAATAAATCAGATATGTTCTGTTTGTGAATATTCTGCTTCATGCAGATCTATTGTGATATAAACACAGCTATCCCTGATCCTTAATGTGAACCCCCATCATTGCTTATTTTGTTGCTTTGTCATGTGATCGAGGGGATTAGCACAGCCTCCATCAGACCAGTTTAAACAGATAGATTATAGCTTATTTGCCCAAATGCCTCACATTAAGTGTTGCATGAGTCAATACATTTAATTGGCCTGCAGTTACACACTATTATCAAATTCTTTGTCCTTATTGGTCCAGGAAACAATTTAGACATGTTGACAAATGACACTTCTAGAAAGAAAGAACAGGTATTCTATCAGTGATGGAACCCTCTGTTAAGGCTAAAAAGTAGATAAAAACCCTACTGAACACATCTGGGCCTGTCAGCTGTATAGGGGCTGCCATGATGATGCAGTAGGACGCCTCAGCTGATATTCACACTAATTGTTGAATTGGTTTAAAGACAGAAAAGAAAGTAAGGGAGTGTAAGTAAGAGAAAGAGAGAGAGCTATGGCATCTGGATGAGATCTGGCATAGAGCATATGCAGCACATGTGGTCTGGTATAATTTACAGTGTTGTCATGGAGGAGTGGGTTATAAGCAACTGTTTTGCCTAGCAACATTCACGGGAAGGTGGAAGGGGAAAATGTAGAGCTGGCAGGTAGGAAGAATATTTTAATACCGTGAGACATCAACAGTTTATGTGTTCCATCAGTAGTTCCAGCCTTTTCTGAACCCAACGGATGAATGCCAAATAAAAACTATCTGGCTTTATGATTTTAGATGATTTACTGTCACTGCTAAAATATTACTGAGCAGAGATGGACGTTAAATTGTAGATTAAACAAACTTTCATTTATGATACAAATTGCAGGGCACACGAATTGTAATGATACAGAACATAAGCTCAAAACTGTAAAGTCTTCCTACAGTGGCCCATAGAGGTTGCAATGTTAATTACACTCCACAATAAAAAATAAAAAAAGGAGTTGAATGAAACAAACTATTACTATGATAAGGAGATAAGGTGGTCAGGAGTTTATCCTTCTAACCGGAGGGAAGACCATGAGGTCATCAAAATCTGAGGAATTTTTACCCTCAGATTTTAGCTCGACTGTGCTCAGGAAATTTCATGGCCCATTAGTTTTGATATTTCTTGCGTAGAAATGGAAATGTTGGCCTGATGGTGAAATGAGCGTGAAAGTTCATTCTTGATCTTGGAAATAGTAGATCTTCACAAAATAATCATACCTCAAGGTTTCTGGAGCTTTCGACATAATCTCATGGTCTTCGTCAATGGATCAAGTTTGCTCAGTTGCCGTGGAGATGTCTCACTTCTCCAAAGAGTATTTGTGAAATGGCATTTCCTACATATACAACCACCAGTCATCATGTGACCAGTTCCATATTTAATTCATGTGATGGCAATTGCACCATTTCCATAGCAACTGAGCAAACTCTGTCCACTGATGAAGACCATGAGATGTCGTTAAATGCTGAGGACTTTCAATATCAACAGAGGTTTTGGCAGGAAATACAGCATAGTTGTTTATATACTGTTATGGACCAGCTGTAGAAGAAGTATTCAGATACTTTAGTGAAGTTAAAGTACCAATACAGCAATGTAAAACTACTATATTACAAGTCCTGCATGAAAAACCCTACCACAGTAAAAGTGCAGAAATATTATGAGCTTGATGTAATTGAAGTATGACAGTAAAAGTACTGCAGTATTATGAGTGATGTAGTATGCAGTATTACAGTAAAAGTACTGTAGTATTATGAGTGATGTAGTATGCAGTATTACAGTAAAAGTACTGCAGTATTATGAGTGATGTAGTATGCAGTATTACAGTAAAAGTACTGCAGTATTATGAGTGATGTAGTATGCAGTATTACAGTAAAAGTAGTGATTTATTATATATGACATGATTAGATTATTAATAGGGTTATAGTGTTAGAGCAGCATGTTACTGTTGTAGCTGCTGGAGGTGGAGCTAGTTTATACTACTTAATATACAGTTAGCTAGTTTATACTACTTTATATACAGTTAGCTAGTTTATACTACTTTATATACAGTTAGTTAGTTTACACTACTTGATATACAGTTAGCTAGTTTATACTACTTTATATACAGTTAGCTAGTTTACACTACTTTATATACAGTTACACTACTTTGTATACAGTTAGCTAGTTTATACTACTTTATATACAGTTAGCTAGTTTATAGCCTACTACTTTATATACAGTTAGTTAGTTTACACTACTTTATATACAGTTAGCTAGTTTATACTACTTTATATACAGTTAGCTAGTTTACACTACTTTATATACAGTTAGCTAGTTTACACTACTTTATATACAGTTAGCTAGTTTATACTACTTTATATACAGTTAGCTAGTTTACACTACTTTATATACAGTTAGCTAGTTTATACTACTTTATATACAGTTAGCTAGTTTACACTACTTTATATACAGTTAGCTAATTTAATCCAGTGGTTCCCAGAGATCGGACCCCTCCAAAGGTTCACCAGATCAATTTGAAAAGTCGTGAGATGATTAAAGGGAGAGGAAAGAAGAAAAACCAAAGTTCTGATACACAAATGTGTTTTCAGCTTTTGGACTTTTTACTCTAATCTTTGATTTTTCCTGAAATACTGGATTATTTGAACATTTCTTGAAATTAAACCATGTGAGAAGTTTAGAGGGAAAAACACTAGTTTCATCTTTAACAATGTGTTGTATTTTAAAAGCTTGTTATATTATCCATTGTGTCAAATCTTCATCTGAAAATAATGTGGCATCAAATGTAAGGACTCAAGCAAAGTACCTGAAAACTGTACTTAAGTACAGTAATTCATCAATTGCATTTAGTTAGTTTCCACCACTGACACTTACATTGGTATTGGGGAAATGATCTGACCTGACAGTGGCACATTTTGAATAGTCATACCAAACTACAGAGCAATCTGAACCAACTGAGGTACATCATCATGCTATAGGTGTATTTATAGTTCTGTGTTTAGGGCTGATAGCATAAGTATGGCATATGTGCACATAGCAGCTGTACTGATGATGTAGGCTATATTCTGTGACTAATGTTCAACTCAAAAATGTACCAAATCAAGGGGCTATGGCAGGTGCTGAGATATCATGGCAACATTACGAAAGCTGAAAAAAATCCCAATAATCCTCTCCTTTTCCTTTCCTTTACACATCAAGCAAAACACCTCCACTGCAAACCATCTGCTTCACCACAACCAACATTCTCTGTTACAGAAAATGGAAGAACATAAACAAGGCACAGCAGGAGTTTCCCCATTTAATAATGGGACAAGGAAAAATCAAAGTTACTTGGATGCAATTCTGTTTTTATGTGAAATAACCTACAGCCACTACATCACAGAGTGAATAAGAAAATGTCAACACCGGTACTGTGAAGAATATAATGAAAGCACAATACTGCTTGAGAAGTGTTGTTGTCTTCCATAATTCAGACTGTAGTGTAAGAGTGCAACTAACAGGTTTAGTTTTCATTCTTAGTATTGCATCACACTAAGATGACTTTTTATCCACTATTTCTTTTCTTTGTGCGTAAGCTCAGACAGAGCAAAGTCTTACATCTAACAGGAGGAAAGGTCCATCACTTTTATTTTAAACCTGTAACCAATAAGCAGGATGAATATTTGTGTTGAACTGACTTTATATGCTGTATGTTCTGTCTCAGTAAAGAAGAATTTATAGGTATACACTTAATATCATACATGTGGTAATAAGCTTAAAGTTAACTTTCACTTTGTCGTATTGAGTTACAGTTTCCTATGAAAATCATTTTTACTTGGCACATACATGAGTACATTCACCAGACATTTGACTTTTTTACCTTGTCACTAAAAATGAAACTAGTCCCTTTGTAAAACAGTATGAGAGTTCCTGCACCTATTAAGTAGAGTGTTTTTAAACTAGGCAGAAAGATTTAAAGGCCTTGTGTCAGGCTGAATAATTAATCTAAATCTAACATAATCCAGTGATTAATTGATTTTCCTTTATCAGATAATCCATTAGTCTTGGCAGGCATAACAACATTTGGCAATGCCCAGATCCCTGGGAAAAAAAACCTATTTGGACACATTTGAAAAGGATTCTTGTAAAGTTTGAAGTGTGAGAATATCAATTTCTGCCTGAGATTTGTCATCATGAAATGTGAAGCACATTGCACACTAGCTCTGGTATCTTGAATAGTGATGACAACAGGGCTACAGTGTGTTTTGCCTCATGTTTAATATTATTGGAAAAGTCTGGCTAAAGCAGTAAATTTAATGTGGTTATGCCCAGAAATGGTGTAATTGTTTTAAGGATTAAGTATTCCCTTTTTCGATGTTAATAAAATATATTTGATAATAACAGGATGAAAACCTCACTGAGATCCTTCTGACCTTGAGGCTTTGAAAGAACACATACGCACATACTAGACAAGTTATGTAAGAAGCAGTTAAGCAAGAGGTATCAAACACCGTGTTCACAAAGTGCCTTAGAGTTGCAGATACGTGATATCAACTTGAATGGACACCAAAGGACGAGTGCATGTGCAATATCATGGAAGTTGCCAGGTGTATGGTTCAAAACAGGACACACTGTATAGTCATGACCACCATTCGTTAATTTTATCTGGTCTGCTCAGATTTGTGACATACAGAAAGGAAAAATCTTAACTCAGGTACTCTCATCTGCAGTAAATATTGTTGTAGTTTTTGGCCAGATGCAGTATCAGTTATGGCTAAAATAGACATTCAGTCATGTAACAGTTTCAAAAACCTGGGCAAGGTTGGATGGAACCGTATTTGCCTGCTGAGTTGGCCTTCACAATATGCATTGTGGATAAAAGGGCAGGATGGATGAAAGACAGTATCCGCACATACCGGTGTATTTGACACAGGACCTGTTTGGCTCTTACCTCACATGACTGGATGCAATGGATGTGTTGAGGGTCAGGGTACCACTTCATCATCCCTGTGCAGACTATGCTCTGGAAAACAAGGCACACAAGGACAAAAGTTGAGCAATGCAGCCACAAGAAATGGATCACCATCGTGTAGAGCCATGGAAAACAAGCCACAGCCACAAACACATTTCTTTTTTTTGTAGGCTTGACACGGCAAAGTAGGACTGGATTATAGGGAACAGTAGCAGTATTAAACTGGAATTGGAATATCAAACCACCAATCCAACTATTTGGGGTGTTTATGTCTTGGGTGACAGAATTGAAGATAACACTTAATAAAAACAGGAATTGACAGCTTAACCAAATTTAAGGGTCATTTGTAAGTGGTACATAGTTGAAGTCACTAAATAACTGAAAGATCTTAAGGTCATCACTGACTTTGTGATGAGATTCATTTACCAACTACTGTTTCCAAAGTCAAGAATGACATTTCAATCTAAACTTTAGGGGCCAACCTGGATGAAAAATATTTACAATGCTTCAATTTTTTTTTTTTTTTTTTTAAATATCTACAACTCCAAGATTCCAAGAGAAATTGGGCAACTGGCAATCGTCTAGCCAAACCTATTCCATGTTTATTTGAAATTCAGTTAAATTCATCTGGGAACATGAATGTGGTCAACAAATTTCATGGCGATATGCCTGTTGGATTATAAGACACGTGTACAAATGTGACATTTTGGTTTGGTGGTGGAAAAGCCAATGGAGCATTGAAAATGGTTTGTGTTCATCCTCTGGGGATAATGGATGTGTGCCCTAAATTTAATGGGATTCCGCCCTTTATTTCTGTAAAAATACAGAGGAAACATTGGCACTGGAGGAAAGATCAAGGAGGTCACTAATGGAAACCTTGAATATCCACAGCAAAACTTTGTAGAAATCAGATTATTACAAACTTTGACTTGAAGGTGGCATTGTGGACATTGTGTATGTCCATTATGTAAAGCAGGCATGTCAAACTCATTCCACAAAGGGCCATGTGACTGCAGGTTTTCATTCCTACCAAGCAGGAGCACACCAGAGTCGACTCATTTAATCAGCTGAACTCACTCTTCAGTCAGCTGATTGGTGCACATGTGTGCTCCTGCTTGGTTGGAATGAAAACCTGCAGTCACATGGCCCTTTGTGGAATGAGTTTGACATAAGGATTCATAATGAAAATATACAACTACAACATCTCATATGCTTACAGTTTAGTCATTTAGTGGCAAATCAGCACATTACATTCCTCATAGTGTCGACTGATTCAGATACAGTTAAATTTGTGCCAATGATCCACTAGCATTTGGCCTCATACATACACATGAACAAGCCTACATGTTGCACTTATTCTGATTACTGACTGTGCAGATACGTGTTCTTTTTATAGACATATGCAGTACATTTGTGTGTTATTTGTTTGTTATGCATGAAAAATTTGTGATGGAAGGGAAAAAAAGGGTTTTATTCGACTTAAGTAGAAGCAAAACATAAAAATTTGTGGTGAAATTTGGGTGAGGCTTGTGGTCTCGTGTAATTTATTTGACCCCAGGAATTTACAAGGTGGTTAGCAGATAGCTGATTGACTAACAAATACGAATGGAGAAAGCGGATCCTCCCCTGTGATTTCCCGAGCAGCCTGACGCAGCAAAGGAGACCTGATTCTGAATTTGAGATAACACAATGCCTCGAAATCACAAGGCAGTGTCAGAGATATGGCGCAAGTTACCAGACCTCCATCCAACTATTTGACCTTGGCAAGGGTGCATTTACTGGCTGGCTGGCTGGCTCTCTGACCACCCAAAAGTAAGGTGAAACCAGAGCAGTGTTTGCGACAGCGTTCACGTAGAAGCGATTCCTGAGATATGATGTTGGGTAACATGACCCACCTTTATAACAAAAAACAACAGCACTCTAACCCCAGAACCAAGACCTGACATTCCTAAGTTTGTTCATAGTGACTTGTATACACGGTGTGTGTGAGAGATGTGTGTATTTCCTCAAAGGCTTGACGTCAACTGCAACCTTTACTCTTGCTATCTGCCTGTGATTTCCAGTAATGTGAAAACACTTGAAATGATAACGAACACACTCTCAAATACACATTGGGAGGATTCTGTTGTGTGATGGCGTGTGATTATCTGGTGCTGCTGGGAATTAAAAATGTTTTTCTAAAAAACTCTAAAAGATACTGCCTTGCCAGCGAGTCAGTCAAAAACCAGATATGAAACACATTTACACATCTTATGATGCGTTTAAAAAATTGAGAGAGAGTGATTTTTGGTCATTTTCAGTCACTCGGGGAGACCTTTGGACCAGTTTTTGAAGCATCTTGAAACCATTCTTTATGTGAAATTAACGTCATTTATTGTGTTATTATTCACAAGAGTGTGCTGCAGAATACGCCTGTTTTAAAAGGTGCTTGATTTCAATATTGACTTTTAAAATTATTAAACTAGAAAGGAGTTGTTTTTAACAAAAATATAATAATTTCACAGCAATTTCCTGTAGTCTGTAGAGGCAATCACTTCAATAGACTGAAGAAAATTATCTTGAAGTCCAGAAAAAATAATAAATAGCTCGAATTATCCCACTCCACTGAATGTTTTACAGTAGAAGACTTACAAATTACTATATTTTTTTACATTTAAATTGGAATGTAGTAATGATTATCTCTAATGTATGTTAAGGGGCATATATTTATAACCAGTCTTGTAATGCAGCTAATAATTGTGTAGTTAATTCTAGTTAAAGCGATATGAAAAGTCTAGATCAAGGGTGTGAAACCTGTTAGTTCAGACAAATATATACACTCACTGTCCTCTTCATTAGGTACACCTGTGCAGTCTATTGCAATCCAATACAACAGCTCTGCTTTAAGTGCTACATTTAACAAGTTTATACATGTTCAGTTTTTGTTGATATTGTCAGGAAGGTGGTAATTCTACTTTGTGTACAGTATTTTATTGATGTCATAGTGGGTGATGGTGGTGCATTAGGGTGCAATGGTGTTCCTAACATTTTGGCCACTCCATTAACATACATGTTATATACAAACATACAAAAAATACAAATTTGATAAAGTAGAATTTATAGCAGAGCTGTTTTGGATTGAATTAGATAACAAAGGTGTACATAATGAAGTGGCTGCTGACTGTATATATAATACATATTATAATTAGGACTACAAGAATATCTAGGAGTACCTTAATGAGAGATACTAATAAAATGTGTCTAAGCCCACTGAGGAAAAACTTGACAATTATCTAAAGTTGGATGTGCACTAGAAGATCAGAAGCCTTGACTGTGAATGGTGAGTAAAAATGAGCAGGAATAACAGTACATTTTATTGAAAACCTGGTCTAGATCTTCCTTGTGTGGATGCCACACATTACTGGCTTCAACCTAACAAAGCACAAACCCTTTTGAGAAGTATTTTTAGTGTTCAAAATCACAACTCCATACTCTGGCTCACAGGGAATCACAAAGTGAGGCTTCTTAAGTGTGTTTGTTTAAGTGAGTAAATCCACTGTGTTTGTGTATCGACTGTTTCACAAATTAGGCGTCTTTGTCTTAAACTGTAAGTGATCTTAGCGTTGGGCTTATCCATAAAGGTGAGTCAGTCTGGAGCAGTAGCTCAGTTTACTCCGTGCTGTTGTTCAGACCACCAGATGTTTGGATGCATTATTCATTCTGATGGGTGTTTTTGTGTATAAAAAGAAGAAAAAAAAATCTCAGCGCTGTTTGTCAACGGATCAGCTTTCACGGCGCCCCGGATCGGTCGCATGGCAGCAGGCGAACAAAACAACAACTGTTTTGCGAAAGCTGCCAAGAGTTTCCAAATGGTAGCGAAACCACAATCCCTTGCTTAGTTGCTTATTTAAACCAATCAAAGTTATCTCATTTTTCACCACATCATGCTAAATGAAACAACTTAGAAACAGGTGCAGCCACATCTGAAAGCTGATCTGTGCACCCTCCCCCCCCCCCCACCACCACCTCAGCTCTGTATTTTAATGAACAAATGAGTCACCTGAGCATTAATTAGAACCATATTGTATAACTATATTAATATATTTAATGCCAGCTTGTGAATAAAACTAGTCTTTACCAAATATAGATTTTGCTGCAGATATCAAAATTGCATTTATACTGCCAACAGCAGATCATTTGAATTTTAGATATTCAATGTCAGAATAATGATCAGGCCAAAAGGAAAAAATTACAAAGTATTTTGAAACCTGTTGTTTCTTTAAAAAATGACATATTTGGTGAATCCTCTGAACAGCATTTGGAGCATGATGAGACATATTTTATAGGTAGGATGAAATTCTATCATATGTAATATTTGTCAAGTCTGAGAAAATGACTCTAGTGATATTAGTACACATTAGTAATGTCAGGCTGATTAAAGAGTACGCTATATAAAATATTTTTAGAGCTTGAGCCCCTCTCTCTCAAGTCTCCATTACTACCATAGTGACATACGGAAAAAAACAATGGTTGCCTGAGAGGCAGTAGATGAATCTAAACACCTATTCTTTTAGAAGTACATAAAGCATTAACCTTGAAACCACAATGGGACAGGGTGCATACCGGGTTTCACAGACTGACAGCACTCAACCTGCTGAGTAAAAAAACACAATTGTGTTGGTCTACCACTAAGACAACAGTCAGCAGGAGACCTGAAGATGTGTTGCTATGTGTCTTCTGTCCATGTCCATGGACGTGTAGCAACATTAGTTGTGTGACTATAATAGAAGCAATTCCTTGGCATTTCCTTTTTATAATATGCAGTGGAGATATGCTTAAATTCAGCTTATTAAATGAAAGTTAATCAAACATGAAATATTTTAACAATGCATAAGGAAATGGATGAATGATGTTTTTTGAGTTATTTAGTATTTGAGAGGTAACGGTGCAGTGCAGAAAAGAACTGAGCTGACCTTAAGTGAACTCAAACAGAAGAGTAAAAACAAACTGGAGGAAGCTGACACCCCTCCTCACCTGGACTTTGGTGGGCAGCATCCAGTGCTTTAAAGAGTCAGCTGTAGTGCCATTGGGCAGAACCACCGGGTCACGCAGATCCATGTCCAGAGCCACTACGCATGTTGGGTAGCAAACAGCACCTGCAAGGAAGGTGTAAAAATGTATTTTTTAAAAAATCAAACACTTACCTCTTATCCCTCATTTACATCTGTTGAATTTATTCATGCGCAAACATTGAGGAGAAAACAGACCACAGAGCGTCAGACCACGCCGTCATCTGTCATCTGTGGCTCGGACTTTTGGCAAGCGTCACCGTACAGTAAGAGCGATACTACTGTTGGTCTGTGAGCTTGTGAGAGTACGTCTGTAAATTCAAGTTCCCAGGAGTATCCTCTTGGTATTTAATAACAAATTTTCCTACGGTGCCATAAAATATCAGTATATTTCAACGGGCAGCCCGACAAATCAGTTTAAAAACACCGCTTTTGTCCGCTTGCCAGTGCGTGATGTCATAATTTATTTTCGCAGTCCCACAATGCCAAACGGTTAATGTTCAACAAATATTTGCTAAAGCGTGTACTGGTGATTTCATTTAACACCCGGCACTCCAAACAGAAAATGCTTCAAAACCTCATTTACAACAATAATAAGCAGAACTGATATTTTTGGTATATTGAGTCAGTGCAGTAACATATTCCTCTCCTTCCAAAATCCTCCAAATTTGTTCTTTAAAGAAAAAAAGTGGCGTTATTGGCCAATTGCTCTCAATGTGTGGCATCTGTACTCCAATTTACCTTCTCAAACATAATACATACTCCTTATTTTTGTCACAGATTTGTCACATATTTCAAAGAGTATTTTGTACACTAGATTTCCCATACTGTGTGCTAGTCAATGAGTCAACTCCAAATCCAAGTCAAAGACAGGCATTATACAGTGACGGATGAGTATGAGAGAAAAGGGAAACATAAATGTTGATGCTCCACCATCATGACTGTCTCATCTGTCGAGAAGTTGTGCATCCAGTCTCGTCAAATATGACTAACTGTTTGACAGAACTTTGCCCCAAAGAGAATAAAATCAGGAGTGTTTACTTGATGGATTACGCTGTCATCCCTTTAAGAAAATGACTCTCACCGACATCCATCCCCAGATCACAGCTGTACTCTACAGAGTTAAGGTCAGGAGGAGCAGAGCAGGATCCCTGGAGCTTGGAACACATGGTGAACTGTGCTGTCCATTTACCGTCCTTAGTGCAGCGAATCACACTCTGGAAACAAACACATGTACTGACATTCATTGTGGTCATCAAGGAACTATGTGCTGTCTTACACGTTTGCTGCTGCACTGTCTTCCAACAACTCGAGAGAAACTTGATGGGGAATAATTGATTCAGTTTCAGTTGAATTGCAACCATAATGCAACAGACTAATTCAATAATTAATGAATGACTTTATTTCTGGATTTAAATGATACCCTAAAAAACACAAACAAAGGCTTTCATCTCATCATTTTTAACTTACATTCTAAATGTAGCCTCTAATGTAAAAAGAGAGCACTCAGAAATTCTAAACATTGTAATGTAGGGACAATGACAGCTCCTTCACATGTGCATGAATAGTAGCATATAACACAACTGCAGCACCGCAGCATGTAGTGTACATAGCTGTGTCATTGATACATGACTGCAGCTATAACCGCTGCTACAGTCATCATAATGGCTCCTGCTCTGAGCTGAATGACTGAAATTGAGTCTTGATTGTCACATGACTGTCGATAAAGCAAACGGACATCTGGACTCTTACGTTTTCTGAAGCGTCTGGGCATTTTAGGGTACAGAGGCTGTCATAGTACAGGCCATTGGTGCAGGTATACATGCCCTGGAATACATCAGGTAGGGCCGGGCAGGATATTGGCTCACAGCCAGTTTTCTCCCACTGCCCCCCCTCCAGGCACTCCAACTTAAAGTATTTCCTAGAGACAGCGGGAGCATATGAAAACAAAACATTACTTCTACGTCCAAGCGGCACCAACAGGCTTTTTAGGAGTTAAAGTGCATTCAGGGTTTGTTTTGTCTCCGTGTGGATTGTCATGACTACATGATATTTTTTTCCCATGTCTTCTCCTTTCTTTTCTTTTGCATGTTCTCACTGCATTTTAAAGTGATGGATCAACTGTTTTGCTTAAAGTGTTAGTTGGATTCAGGTGTACTATGTGTGTATTACAACAGAACTCCCTTAGGTAACCACATACACACATATTATACAGATACACTCTATAGCCCCGCTCAACTTCTCTTTTGTCCCGTTTTACTTTTACTGATTCAATAACAAAAAGCATACTGCAGAGTACTGCCCACTCTATAGTAAAAGAGATCTCCAGTGTGGGGCATGTAGTGTGTAAATGCAACAGTATGTGTTATAACATAAATTTACGTGGGTACATGTGTCAAAGGTAAGAGTAAAAAGCCTGTTTAAAGATCTTTAATAGGTGCTGCTGTTCACATTCACATGTTGGACTAATAAAGCATCAGGGGTTATTAAAATGTTTACACATTTGTTTGAGAAAGCTTGACTCATAAAGATACCCAGCTGCAAATGGATCTCTACATAAAATAGTTTTTCACCTCATTGGATGGAAATTTAATATAATACAAACCTATAAATGTATATTTTACTGGCCGTATCATATAGTAAAAGATAGTGAAACTCAGATTGTGAGTTATCTGATATGCTGCATTTTAATCACAATGCACGACAGTACAATGAAGAAAATACAGCATTGCTACATATCTTATACATGAACTCAATGACATGATCGGTAGGATAATACATACTATAATTTGTGAGGAGAGATAGCTGACTTCATCTACAGCGGGGTATAAACTCACCCCAGAGGCTGTGTCTCCTCCTAATGGGAAACCCTCATCTCATTAACAACATGTGAACTGTGTTCAGTAATGAGCAAGTTGCCCAATGAATACAATTGGCAAAGTCATGACGAGGCCCAGTTAGCAGCAGTACAAATTTTATTGGACCCTAATGTGAGCTTGTTACAAAACTGAATATAGTTTTGCAGATGATGGACCGAAAAATGCCTCTTTAAAACTGCACCCATTGATATTTAAAGCTTAGCCCTAGGAGGTTTGGGTGTACATGTGATGCATTTTTATACTGTTGCATAAGATATCTAAATCAAAGATCCTAATTTTATTAAGCAGTGCGTAATGGGAATCTTGTAAAATAAAGGAAAAGAAGGAATTTCCTCCATTACGCAGGGAGGCATGGATGATAAAACACTGCATTTCATTTACTTTGGTCTTTTGTCTATGCTGACTTACTCGTATTTAAAGGAATTGCACAACCCACAGAACATGGTTAGAGTGAATTGTTGTTGCAGTTTTTTAAGTCCTAGTTTATTTATAAATTATATGCCTGAAATAATTAATGTCTTTATAATTCGAAGTGTTTTTTTTTTTAAGTGTCTCTGAATAACTCAGACACCACAGGAAATAAAATATAAATACTGTTTTCACTACATACATTTTTCATGTTGGTGATCTCAGTGTGAATGCTCCACAAAACCCTTGCAGCAGTAGTGCTATTCTCTGTCCACTGAGCTGCAAAAGATCCCACAACACTTACCTCGGTGTCTTCTTTTTGAGACTCCCTATTACATAGAAGCCTGGGTTGCATTTGTAACGGCAGACAGAGCCAACATCATGCCCTGAGGCCAGGCAGCCTGCTGTTAGCAGCTTGGTAGTGGGTATGTTTGGGACCTCTGGACACTCTATCTTGCAGTAGGCCTCTGGGAAAGACCACAGGCCATCCTCCAAACACACCAACCTGTCACTGTCACCTAAAGAGAGGAGAGGAGAGGAGAGGGTGGCATCACATCCACTTTTCTTACATTAAAGTGAGACTGTAACAAAGCAGTGGCCCCGGTGGCCACATGTGGTAATTACTGGAGAATGCTTAATTTTCCAAGTTTCTTTACAGACGTCATCATTGGGCAACATGACTGTAAGTGAGTGGAATGGAAACTAGCCAGGGCACAACAAAACTGTCTCCTGGTGAGCTATAGTATGTTAACGTCTTGTTTTTCTTCATAAAACCACATACGCTAACAGTAGACAAGAGTCAGCAAACTGACATAATGACAGCAATATCTAGTGCTAACATTAGCCACCATAAGCTACTGGTCACACCAGACCAAGGCTGTAGCAGCAAGTTTCTCTTGAGCTGGTTACTTTAAAGAAATCATCACTGGGCAACATGATTGAGAGTGAATGGGATAGAAAAAAGCCAGGACAGAAAAAAATGTGGTGAGCTAAAGTATGCTAACATTAGCCACCATAAGGTACTGGTCATATCAGACCAGGTGAGACTGTAGCACTAATACTTGTACGAATGTTGAATTGAGCAAGTTTGTTTTAGTGCTTATGAATTCAGCATTTAATTTATGAGAGGAAGAGAGTTATAGGCCTGCTTTAAAACTTACATCTATACTAGTTATATATAGGTTCTGTACTATACAACTAAAGCACAAAAAAAGTACATACTGTAGGAGCACAACTAGGTCAACATCATGGATTCATTTCAGTCCCGGAGAACATTCTGGTTTTGTTTCATGGCTCTGTCTTGTGCAGTTATGTGGAGAAGAATGATGAAGAAGATGGCTTCTATGTTGCCCAAAGCTAATATTTTCTATGCCTGTATGGCCCCACATGAAGCATTAGTACTGGTATGTGTGGAGAATCGTAACACCCTAAACCTTTCACGATTTTTATTGGGTCTATAAAATGTAATGAATCTTTAACATGGCATCACATTTTTTATAAGCTATTTAAACATTGTGCTTGTGTTGTGATTATCAAAATACATTACAGCTGTACTGGTGTGTAATGAATATATTCTCGTGAACCCTGCTTTCAATGCTGAGTGATGCATGATGGCCTTCAAACATATTTCACCAAACCAAAAACCACAAATAGAATTATTTCTGTGCAATCTGTGTTTAGATCATGAATACATGGGTCTTAGTGCTGACTCTACAGTGACATTCGAGCTTTCACTGCGGCTTTCCGACCACGAATATAAGTGTGTGGACATCACGCTTGTTCCATCTAATCACTTCAAGAAGCATCTACTACATTGCGTAACTTGGATTACTGAAGCGGAGTAATGCATCTTTACTTTTGTCACAAAAACACACAAATTTGTACTTTTGGCTGAGGACAAATTTGTGTGCGTGTTTGTGCATGTGTGGTGGTATTCCTGATTATGGGTGCCACGGGCAATATTTGTACTGACTGGTTATGATGCAACCAAATGTTTTTGAAAACATTGTGGACATCTGAGTGAAGGGAATGTGTGCCTTTGTGTGTTTGTTTGTGTGTGTGTAATAAGGCACCAGAATATGCCATGTACATGTTTCTACCAGCGTTCAACCTGAATTTCAACGACTGCAACACAGTAACATTTTAAAGGTTGTAAAGCTGAATGAGAAAGCAACATGAGGAGCAAGCCTCATTGAGTGAAGACATGGTTGTGATTTTGAAAATAGCATTTCCACTGTGATTTTATTGCAACACAGTAGATTAGTTCCTCTTGTCTACGCTGTTTTTTCAATTAATTTGTTTAAACAAACACTATAACTATAACAGGATGCACACTAAAAAAAATCAGGTGTTCAATTTTAAACCATTATTGCATAAAATCAAGTTTAATGTCTAGTTTATTTTATGGACTGTAGTGACTGGAAGAATGTTGCTGCAATTTTCAGAAGGTGGGTCTTAAGGTAGTATTAGTTCTCTATCTGAAAAGAGTGGATGAGCCTAGTTTATGGTTTGATTATGGCATCAATCATTCAGTATTGTAAATAAAAGTTTGTTCTTCAAATTGAAAAGTCATTGTGACTCATTGAATTCCACTTCATCTCACTGGTAAAAACAGCCAATAACAGATGAAGACTGTCAAAAAACCATCATAGTTGCAGTGTGAAGGAGTTCTGCTTCACTTCCTGATGGCTTTCCATTGCTGTTACATTCATTTGTGTTTTACAGGCAAATTGCTAGTTGTATCATCATTTTGAGGCATGTTTTGAAATCTTTCCATGGTTAGTCTGGTGCTATGAAGTGTGACCACATTTTTACAGTCAGTTGTTTGTTCATGATCCATTGCACAGACACATCCACAGTTTACCTTGTAGTATTGCTGGCGATCCACAGGTGAAGGAACACTGTTTACCAAAGGTGGTTCCCCAGGGGCAGCTGAATATGGCGTGGTAGACGTGAGACTGATCAGGCAGGCCGCAGTCTACAGGCTGACAGCTAACTACACGATCCCATGATCCGTGGAAACACTCCAGAGCTGTCTGTCTCTGACGTAATAGAGGGGGAACAAGCGTGAGAGAGAGAAAGACACAGAGTTTAAGGGTGGCTGAGGGGGAATTTGCTTTATGACAATAAAAGGGATGCATTCCCAAGTGTGTGTGATGATGGGAGTATCCTCGCAGTGGATGTGTCATCTTTTTATGTGTACAATTCCCAAATTCAAAAAAAGGACAAACTGACTTTGTCAACAATCTATAAAAGTGTCACATAACAACAAATTAAAAACTTGTTTTCAATAAATACTCAAAGGGGAATAACTGGCCAAGAACCCTGTAAACATGCTTGTAAGTATCTGATGATTCAGAAAAACACACTGTTTACTGATTATATAGAAAATCATGAAGAGTATCAATCAAACTGAACTTCAGTGAAAGTTCAGTCAGGAAGAATTTCTTTTGCTCAAGTCTGTAGTTTTATCTCTCAAACCATCTGTCATTTCCATCCCTCACACATGCTCGCTCATAATTTCCTTGCTGTCATAGCCGGGGGTGTCGATGGAGACATCAGCTGTCCACGTCTAACCAATGGCAGGCAACACACCTACACTGTCAGCCTATCATCAATCTTTCTCAATATGTTTTCTCCTTCACTGCCTTGACCGCATCACCGTCAGGTATTTGATGACATTCAACAGCAGTAAACACATTATGGTTGATGCAGCCTGACATTCAGCTCACTCCAGTTGTCTTCAGTAGCAACTATGTTAAGTGCATGCTTTCAAAAAGCTGTTTCATGCAGTCGTAATCAAAGCGTCCCATATAAGCACTGCTCGTAAGGCAAATTGCTCAGCAGCTAACATTTACACGAGTCATGGGTATGTTTATTCTGTGGCTTTCACTTTATTTAATGTACTCTTAATGATGAAACAACGTACGGCTGTCAAAGTTGCTCAATCTCAAGTGAGCCAATATACTTCTACAAGATGATTCATTCAGCATCAATGGTGTGAGTCTCTCAGCTACAACTTGTTTGTAAGATTCATTCATACCTGAACAGCTATGGTAAGCAATTGCATATAACTGGCGGTCTGTGGTTTCATGTTTAATCTCACCTCTACTTAGCTGCTCTGTTTAGGTACTTATTTCTGGTCACTACTGGGCTCTTTTGGTGGGTTCAATCATTGCTGAATTCAATGAATCAATGTATATTACTACCTAAGCCTAATAATCACTATAAGTCATTTCTGAACATTAGCATTGCTAGCCAAGACACAAACATTGCAAGCAAGTTGTGCTGGCTAAGTTCAAGTTGTCAGCTGTTCAGGTCATTCTCACCATTAGCAAGCCAAATTCACCTCTGTTAGTGAACGCAACTCCTCTACCTTTTGTATCGACTCCGTACCTACAGCATTTTTTAAGAGGGTGTTCGACAGTGTTTTAAGTCATGTCCTGAACATTATAAATCCATCACTTCAAACAGGAATCTTTTCCAGCTGCTTTCTAGTGGTTAAACCCTCACAAAAAACCCAACTTAGATGGAAACGCTGTGTCCAGCTAGAGGCTGACATCCAACAGGAACTTTTATTCTTATGATATACTGATTTATGATTCCTATCCAGTCTTTAAATTGTGATGTAAAACCCTTTTAAAATATTATTTTCCAGGTCCAAGCCTCTTCTTTTTAAAATGCCACAGTGATATTATGTACTCAGATGTGACTTGCAGTGGTAATACAGGCATGGTGTGAAGCATTGTTCTTAAATACAGTATTACACTGGAAAATGGTGAATTGCACGAAGCATAACAATATAATGGTAAGTCTATGTTCAAGGTGTAACATAAAATAATATAAGGTTTAGATTGGTGGCTAAAGCCTAAATACTGCAAGCCGGTCACTGTTGACCTATTTGTAGCTGTCCAGGTTAGTGCTGACCTTGTGTTCCTTGCCTGTATTGTTCCTAAAATTCAGTTTTTTATATGACAGGCAGTATCATCTGTAAAACTGAGCACCAACTGAAGACCTATAATCTGGTTAAACTGGTTTCTATCATCACTCACAGGAGATGTAATTGCATTACCCAGTCAGCTGGGTTTTTGGAGGCAGAAGAGAAATGCAACCACAAATGGGTGAGTAAAAGAAAAACAAAGTGTTATAAATAGTTAACAAATGAATCTAGTGCTACTCTAGAAATTATTAGAAAGAAACACTACAAGCATCATGTATGTCATTGTGTTTCTCACAAGACTTTCATACTCACACTCCTAAGAGCAACACATACTATAGTGAATCATCTGTGTTTTGCACTTTAAATCTGTTGAACCTGATTAAATATGAAACTATGCATAACAGGATTGTATATATCATAGTAGGAACGGATTGTATAAATATATAAATGTTTATTTATTTTGAACATGAGAAAAAAACAAATCAAAACAAGAAGAACTGTCCGAAAAGGAGTAGGAAGCAGTTTACACTATAAATAAATGCCTACCCTTTTTTCACTACTCCTCCATTAACTCATATATAATTTAATAACAAGTATAAATGGTATCTATATAGATCAACTGAGATAACTTGATATTAAAGGGACATTATATGATGTTTTTTGACAGTTCAACTCATAAAACATTGAGTGTACCTGGTGGGGTGGGATTCCACGGCCGTTGAGGACAGTGATACTGAAACCACGGTGACACTGAACAGAGCAGTGAGACAACTCCCCTCCTCCCGTACACCTACAGAGACACACACTGACATATAGATTCTTCTGCTTCGTTATTTCAGCTGTAATTCATCTTTACAAAGGGCTTACCTGACAGAGGCGTGCTCTAACTGGGGAGGATTGCAGCTCTCCATCTGACACGGCTGCCGCAAACAGCTATTGCACGGATGCGGGGAGGGAAGGAAGGAGAGGGATGAGAGGCAGAGAAAGTAACTTAGAATCCTACACTGAGCTAGGTTAGCTAATTCAGTCACTGCAAGGTTTTTGGGAGGCTGTCATTTTGGTAATTTACCTGTTTTGTGAGTTCAACAAGCTGTTATTAATGCCTTACACAATCCCTTACATAAAAATGCCGAGCCTGGAAATTTATCAGTTTTACTGGCATGTGGGGCTGAAGCCAATATTCTAAAAGGTTTGCTGTCATGTTTTAATAACAAATGTGTCAAACTCCCAAAGACCTGACATTTTAACTTCACAAGTAACTTTACCTCACTGAAGTAAGATTAGATTCAGATGTTTTCTTAATTTAAATGAGAATACTTCAAGTTTGCATTCAATATGATGGGATGTATGCATGTGTGCAGTGCTATAACTGTTTCTAAGTTCCCTTTTCTTGTACTATATAAATGGGTTGCATGCATGCAGTGTGCGTCTGTGTGTGTGTGTGTGTGTGTGTGTGTGTGTGTGTGTGTGTGTGTGTGTGTGTGTGTGTGTGTGTGGGTCTGTCATACTGTAGGGTACTTTTGGGGACACATTTCTTAATAAAGACCAGTTAATTAGGGACAGCTTGTCCAACTGTGGATAAAAGTGTAACCAATTGGTAAAACACAGATTTTTGGTTCAGTGGTTAAGGTAGGGTTAAGGTAGGGTAGGGTTAGGATAAGTCTCTAGCAAATTAATGTACAGTACAGTTAGTCTGTGTATATGTAATATATTAATATACACACAAACTTTTTTTTCAAATATGGTTACCAAACAATTGTGACACAAATGTGTAATGTAACTGTAATATTTTACAGTTTAAGAACAAACTGAAGTTTAAAAAAAATGGCATCAGTGCACTGAAAGAGTAAATTTGAATGGGAATTTAATATGTATATATTAAAAAAGGATTAAATATACATTTGGCCGATACAGCTTTAAAAAATATCGGCACATATCTGATGGCATAAAGACCAATACCGATATATCTGTGATGGGCCAATACCGGCTGATAATATCGGTGATCAGTCTGGCTCTAATATAAATACCCTAAAAGTGACTTCAGTAAACGTGTGTTTGTTTTCAGTTTAAAACCAGCATTGTGAGGACATTTTTGCTGGACCTTTCAACTTCAAAGGACAATTTTAGAATTGGATTTCAGTTCAATTTAGTAAGGGTAAGGATACTTATTGTTAGGGTTAGGAGAAGTCTCCAGGAAATTAATGTAAATCTATGTAATGTCCCCAAATGTAACCTAGGATAATATATATATGTGTGTGTGTGTGTGAATGTGTGTGTTTGTGTGTGTGTGTGCTAAGTAGGTAGTTGTGGGAGAGCCCACCCTCTGATGCGCACCCGGTCAGGGCGAAGGTGCTGAAGTGGCAGGAGGTCCTCAGGGCGATGCCTCCTATTGCCACAGCAGGGGAGGAGAAGAGCAGGATGACGGAGGCCGTGAGGAAGAAGGGTCGAGAGAGGTCATGAGTCACGTTCACCACCAGCGGGTTCCGATGGCATGAGAGGTCATGTGTTCCTTGGGAGATGGGAGGGTGTCATTCATACTTTGATTTGCCTCATTGGGTGCTTTATAGTCTTAATCATAGGACATTTACTTACTTTAAAAATACGTACGTAAGAAAAGAAAAACACATACAAACTGATCAAGTTAAAAGTACCTAGTGAGTGGTTCTTGCCAGTAGTATCAGAGAGGAGGATGGTGGCAGTCCTCCGACACTGCTCCCCAGACCAGGACCCATCTGAAGCCAGATACACCATCACAGAGGCTGCTACCCCAGGATGGACAAATCCCACCTGGATCAACAGATACAAAATGAAAAATGCTGCTTTGAGAAGAGTCAGAACAAAAAACATACTGTAAGAATAGTATGTTGTCATCAGTGTTGTGTCACTTGGAGTAACAATGTGTACAATAAATTGAAATTCTAAGTCACAAACACGGCAGATTCAGATCCATCAGAGTGGACATTGAGTAGAGAACAGTTCAATAGAGTGACTCTGACCATATGAGGAACAGATGGGTGCTACAGAAGTGGTATGGTGATTGTGTTTAATGAACAGAATCCTGCGTAACTGCTGTGATTCCAAACTGACCTCGACGTCTGTTCTCTGTGATGGAAATGCAGCATTTCACAGCCACCTGTCAAGCCTACAGACTGTGAGTGTTTCATACTCAACTATTTCGATTTCAGGAAGAATGACGCCGTATAGAAATCATAAAGACCTTTCAGAAAATGAGAAAGGGCTTCCAAATGGAGAAGCAGACCTGTTAAATGAGACAGATGCCTTGATAGGGACGGCTGAGGAACGCTCTTCAGGTAGCACGAGGCTAGGTATTTTAAGGAGAGGGGGGCCTTTCAGAGATAGAGAGAACACTTCAAGGAAAAAAGAGGTGTTTCAGGGAGAGTTGGCAGATACGGGCGTCATAATGAAGGCTTTTCAGACGGTGAAAGAGTTTTTAGGGAGGAAGGCGGCCTTCCAGAGAGAGGTTTGCGAAGATGTGCCTGATAAAGAGGGCGTCCATAAAAGAAGCAGGGGATGGAAAGATGAGTCATTCAACTAAAACTGTGGAAATGATGAGAGGGAGAAAGAGAGAGAGAGAAAAAAAAAATGAATGCGTACATGTGAGGAAAGAAAGAAGCGAGCTTGGGGCTGTAAAGGACCCTATAATGTAGAGCATGACCGACAAGGTTTTGAAGCGTTCAGTCAAATCAACAACTAGCCTACGCTTAGTCTGGCCCGGCGACGTTGATTGCGGGAAATGCGGCTGTGGAAAGATGAAATAATACAAAACAACTAAATATGAGAACCAGACACAGGCTTGGAATGGAGAGCCAGGTCCAGATACAGTGAGGTACACAAAGCAGGACATCTACGTGAGGCACTGTTGGCTGGAGAATGTTGGAACTTTGCGAAGATAAGCGAGGCAATTAGGCCTGTGAATGATTTGAACTGCAGCAGCTGCATTGTATTCT
The DNA here is from genome assembly GCF_027409825.1 of Scomber japonicus. Lineage (NCBI taxonomy): Eukaryota > Metazoa > Chordata > Actinopteri > Scombriformes > Scombridae > Scomber > Scomber japonicus. The sequence continues at coordinate 8,091,310 of NC_070589.1, forward strand.
GCTGTCACCGCCAGGTTTGACAACGATACAAATGTAATTCATTTCAAACATTTCTTCTTAATCACAAATAAACAATTAGTTAATGATATATCATGTTTGAGAATCATTTTAATGATTAACACAGCCGGTAATACATCTCTTTTTGTGGCTATTCTAGAGCCATAATATTTATAAATTACGTGTCCATGTTGAGTAAGTGTATGATTTCAAAATGATTGTTATTATTCCTTCAAATGCCAGTATTTTAATAACTTCTGAACCTTTTAAATATTTAATTATGAATGATGAGTTAATTATACACTCTGGTCTTAGTAAACTAATACTGATCATTACTGAGTGATTTTTTATTATTAGTGCCCTCGCAGTCAAAAATAAAGGCACAAATGTAAATAAAGAATGAGTAGAGGGTTAGTCATGACTTTGTAATCGTCTACAGACCATTAGCACTGGACTAAAACGTTAAAATTAGTAATTATACTCACCAATGCATAGTATCAATCATGGGATTGTTAGAAAGTAAGGAATGTGTGTGTGTATGTGTGTGGGTCTGTGTGTGTGTGAGAGAGAGAGAGAGAATGAGCCAGTGGTTTGTGTGCGAAGCCCTTCAATCCCAATTTAAAAAGTATTGGAAAGTGTTGGAAACTGGTGAAAACAGAGTAGCCACCCACAGTCGTTCAGAAGAGGAGAAAACAAATACAGTGGGTGCACGTACACACACACACACACATACCTTCAGCCAATATGAATGTTCCAAGTCATTATTTGTGTCGGACCGGGCCGTGCAAGGGAACCAGGCATCGTTGGGAGGGTTGTCACTCATCTCAAGGAGCTGGTTTCTGCAAAGCTTCAAAGACAAAAGGGGAAATACACAGTGCTAATTGTGCAATGAATAATAATGACAATAATAAGAAGAAACAAGAAAAAAGTAGTACAGTCTGTGGTCAAATATTCTTTAAGGTGAAATAACAGGAAATAAGTGGACAGTAGGGGGAAAGTTGTCAGGCATGGTGGGTGGGACACTTTCCAGGTTCTGTTCCCATCTTCCTACCAATGTTTCTTCTGCATGAGTGTGAGTTTACATCTTTAAAGTGCTCCTCCGCTCGAAAAGGGTGTTTGCTTATTGTCACTTCACTTAGATGTTGGACCTCCATTGTGCAAAATGATGCATGTGCAGAGTATTTCTTCTACTGAAGGAAAGGAAAATTGCTCTGTGCTTAGTTTCAATCTTGTTTCGAGACATGTTCGTACCAGTATGATTAGTTTGGAAGCAGTACTGTTAAGTTGTTCATCCGTAATATTCACAGTAAGTGATTTAACCACCATTCTTGTGCCTTTTAAATTGAGAAAACCTTTTTATCCTACACACATTACATTATCATATGATTTAATTGGTGGTATTGTCATGGATTGTATATTAATGGTGTATATAAATTCTATTGGACTATTTTGTGCCTTGAAAAGAGCCTTGAAAAGAGCCTTGACATTCTCCGGTACTGGTCAGGCTGACCTCCGTTGAGACTCTTTGATTTGTCTTGTTTATTGAACCTTTCCTCATACAGACAAGTGTAGCGTGACAAATGCCAGGAGGTTGGCCAGTTCTGAGATGCTGGAACCAGTATGTCAGACACCAACAATCCTCCCTTGATAAAAGTGGCTTAAATCATTAAATTGTTCCTTGCCCAACCGAGCAGAACTTGCTTAACCCCGCATCTTTGTTTTTGTTCCTGCTTCGTTTGTAGGGGAGCAGCGTTGACGTGAGCACACTTGACATAATTTGGCATATCGGCAATGATGGACTTGAGAGGCCTCATGCGATTGCTTTTTTATGGGAGATGTCAGAGCTGGATAATGATTGATGTATCTTGTATTACAGTTGTAAAAAGCAAGGAAGGAGTTGTGCTGTGTCAAAAGTTGTTGTGCTGTCTGTCATAGAAGGTCGTGCCAGAACAAAGTTACGAGCAAAATCCTCCCTACCTCAGGTTTTTGTCTTTACCGGTCGCTGCTCAATCGCATTTTCACTCATTCGTCTCTCGGAACAGAAATTATTTTAGTTTGGTCAATGATGCACTGCCTCATTACAGGCTTGCACTTTAATGCTCACTCCAATCTGAAAAGTTTTGTTACCCTTTGTTATCCCCTTTTTAATTTGGTTTGGAGTGTGTAAATATGAGGCTGTTTTTCGAATACAAGAGCTTTTGACTCACTAAATTAAAACAATGTTGGCGTGCTGCACTCCACTCCAGTCAGTGCAAGGACAAATTATGTTCCATCTCAAGTATTAGATTTAGGCTGTATTAATTATTAATGGAACCTAATACATCTGCAATCCATTAGAATTTGTATTTTTGTGACTTTGTACACACCTGACTGATGTGGATTTTCCTAAACTGAGTCAGAGAAGTACACCAGTGCGTCTGGACCATATTCCTGAAGTAGATGCTTTACTTAAATAGCCAGTCAGGACTGTGATTTGTAACGTACTTAGTATAGAATGTGATGACTCTTTATATACATGTACACTAACACCAGTAGCGATGTGAAGTAGCAGGCTGTGTTGGTAGAAAATAATGTTTAATGTAAGTGAGAACAAACTTTAAAGTGATCCATCTTTAAGGTTGTGAATATTGCCTCATATGAGGGTTTAGGCCAAGGCTGGATTAGTACCCCCAGGGGCCCCTGGGCACTGAAACTCATTCTCATTTTCGCTAGTTGATCATTTTTCCTACACTCACGTTGATATAACGTAACCACAGTGTATTGTGGCCTGCTAACCAATCCTCACTTGCCCAGCTATCAAATTGACAAATAAAACAGTCAATCATGACACTTATTTTCCTGGAACTTTTATTTTATTCCGATTGGATAACGATGCTGTTGGGTAGAAACCTTGTAACTCCATATTTTGTTTTGGACATACAGTGTTGGCTTTGTTTCCGACAGTGACAAAAACTATCAATGTCAAGAGAACGGGTCAAGCTTTGTGTCATATTTCTGTGGAGCCTGACCAAAAAGTAAGTGCACTTTTTTGTTTTTCTCCCATTAAGGAGGGCCCCTTTCTGCTCAGGGGCCCCTGGGCACTTGCCCAGATTGCCTGTATGGTAGATCCGGCCATGGTTTTATTCATCTGGTCAACATTTTGTGAATTTATGCAAAACTCTTTTTTTGTGGTCATGTTCAGGGAATTGGCCAAACTATGACCAAAATTTAAGGCCTACGTCTCAGACAAAAATGGTGCTGAGATTAATACATCTTTCAAATCTGCTGAGTCAACCAAGCTGTTTAGAAACGCAGCCAGCTGCTGACATTGTTCCCCCAGAATTTCCACAATGGCCTTGTCATCACCTGGAAGTCTTTTATGTACCCTGTGGTTTGTACTTCATACCTTTGTAAGCGACGGCTCGCCGGTGGCAGCCTTGGCGGGGCAGTTGTGGGGGTCCTGGTGAGAAGCTGTGGCGGTGGATGCCCACTGGTCTGTGTAGCCCAAAGGTGTGAAATACCCACAGTCCTGAACACTGGAGCCCCGCTCGAACTCCTCACACACACCGTCACCATCAAAAACATAACATTGACTGGGTTCACCTTTGGAAGACGGAGAAGAGAATGCGAGAGAGGAGGATTTATGAAAGAATATAAAGCCTGGTTTCTTAATCTGGCAGGGTAAACATTCATCCCCCACTGTTAGACTCCCATCCAAATCTCTTTGTCAGTGAACCAAATCTGAGCAAATCTATTCTGTATTTTCGTTGGCCACTTTTAATGTTAGCCCTGTCAACTCAACCATATCAGGCTCTCTGCGCTGTCAACGGACTGTAAATGATGGTAAGGAATGAACTTTGACTTCAATTAATTATTGAGGATCACAACAATTTTGTAATGTTAATAGGCAGGAAGAGAACCTAATATGTGCCTTGGCCAGTTAGTGTGATCCCACAAGCACCTCAATGGGCCACGGGTATCTATAAGTCACCAGGTGACAACAGCCGCATTATGTGATACAGAGAACTGTCAAAGCAATGCTCAAAACCTCATCCAAGTCTAACAGAAAGAAAAAACTGTGACAGGCAGGAAAGTATTCATTTTGCTATTAGTGGCTTTTATCAACTTTCAAGAATTCAATTACATAAGCAGGGGACAAATAAACAAAATCAGCCAATAAGGGTCCATGGGGGTTGAAAGTAGCTTGAGGGTAATAAAAAACTGTTTAATACAACATTTTACGATTATTTTATGGCATCTTGTCGTTACCTGCTCTTGTCATTTGCCTCTTTTTAGGCAAATTGTCAAAACTGTGTAAATTTTAAAGGCTACTGAATTAAAAGGTAATAGTTTTTAGTGATAAATTATTTTTAATTCCTACTAATGTAGGTGTGTAACACATACAAAACATGTCCAACGGTTTATCAACTTTTAAGGCTGTTAATTGTAAACTAATACTTGTTTTCATGTACTGTATGTTTCCCAACTCTTCTAGCTTTTCCCACACTTTCAATGACATCTCCTGGTCTTTATTGGCAGTTGTCATAAAGATATCTAGAGATGCAGTTGAAAGCTCTGGAAAAAGCTAGTAAGTGGACATAGAAGGATAGGGTTTTTTTTTTTTTTTAAGAATGAACTTTCATGCTCCAATTTCCATGAATGTTTTTGGGGTTTGCTTTTCTTTCATTTACTGTGAGGTGATCTTGCAGCAAATCACTTAATTTGACTCTTTAGTAATGTGCCATGGAATAAGGTCAAAGACGCTTTCAGATTTTGGTAAAAGGTAAAGATAATATTTAGTCAAAACACCCTAATGACTGCAGTAAAACCTGATGAAATCAGTCATCGCTCATACTTTATTTCCCCATAGGTTACTGTAATGTGCTGCTTGGCCAGTAGGTCTGGCAGTATTTCTCAGCCAGTGTATAGTGTATAGGAATTTTGGACTAAAGCTGGGGGAAATAAACTAAACTAACACACTTCCTGTAACACAGCTGCACCTGAGCTACGAGAAGTGATTGTGTGAGCAATGGAATAAAGGGTATTGATAATAATGTCCTGCAGCGCTCTGTCAAGAGTGGGAAGCACAAGATGAACAACAGCTTGTTAATGCAGCAGCTATTCATAAAAGAGGGCGGAAAAACATCAGACACTTCAGACGCTTGGCCTCATTAACATCTGGACGGATGCAGAAGTTAGACAGACAGAGCCGCGTCAGAGAGTCAGCGCTACACAATTGGCTTCAATTAGTTTACGGAAACATGTTTCTGATAAAATTTGGCCTGGACAGTTCAAGCGCCATATTGTCATCCTGGGTTCATTTGGCAATACAACACCAAGTGAACTCACCAAACACTCCTCCCCTGCTTTGACAACACCTGTGAAAATTATTAAGTCTTTTTAATTCCAAGTCTTGTATTTATCAAGCTTCACAAAAGAGGACTGATTGACAATCTTCGCCCAGACTATTAAGACCATCTGTTTTTTGTTTAAGGTCAGCATGTTGTAACCATATTGTGCAATTGAACCTTTATTTAATCAGGCAGTGTAAAAATTAAATTAAAAATCTGTAAAGTTTATTAAAAACAAGGACCTGAAACCTGTAAGAGGCATGTCTCAGTGACCTTAAGAGACACAGCTGTCCTTGAGTCTCTCTGTGACATAAAGGACTTTAAAAGTAGTCGGTGTGGTGACTGAACTATACACAACTACAAATCTATTGTAAATTTGCTTGAACACAACAAAACAAGAGCAAGACAGGAAGGAATGAGCCAGTTGGGGATAGTGGGAGTTAACATGGTCAAGCGAATGTGACATTAAGAGATACATCTTGTCCGTGAGTCTATCTGTGACCTAAAGGACTCTAAAAGTAGTCGGTGTAGTGACTGAACTATACGCAACTACAAATCTATGGTAAATTTGTTTGAACACAACAAAACAAGAGCAAGAGGAAGGAACGAGCCAGTTCGGCATAGCGGGAGTTAACTGGGTCAAGCGAATGTGGCAACGAAACCCAAACAAATATTCTGTCTATGACTAACAAGTACGACTGAATAATTGGTTTTAAGTGTTGCAATTTGTAAAAACCTGTTTTTGCCAAATTGTTTTCCTTACTAGTCATGATGTGTTTTATTGTAAAACAAAGACATGTAATAGTTTCAGTCACGGCATGGCTGGTGGGAGAGAAGGGGAGGAGGGGGGTCAGTCTCTGCTTGTTTCCCCTTGACAAATAAATGGACTGGATGACGGAAATTTTAGACCCGTAACAAGCTCTCGTAACACAAACCCTCACACCGCACTTTGAATAACTACCATCCAGCTGCTAGTGGGAAACAACACACACAGCCTAAAAAGGAAGCAGCTAACAAACTTACTCAGCTGACTTGTCACATCTTCTCAGCAATATCGGGGTATGTTTCTGAAATTACACCAAAAGTCGGATGTGATAAAAAGCCGTACTCATTCAACTTAGCTTTTGGCGACACAGAGGGGGGGGGGGGGGGGGCATTCTGTATGGAGGATGAATTTGAAAGCTGTGGAGGAACACCACACACCACAACAGTAGAGCTGATTTCTCATGTCATGGCGGTTAATAAATGCTCTCATCCAGTCTGAGTCGCTCAATGACAAACAGACATTTGGATCGGCAGGATTCTGTGTGTGTATATGTGTGTGTGTGTGCAGGTATACATGAAACCCCCTGATGTGACATTATAAAACCACGCATGTCGATATGATTCATGTTCTCAATGCTCTCTGTCTGGTTTTACTCTACCACGCTGCACTTATTGAATGTGTTTACCAAATATAAGGGTCAAAAAACACATGTTTGAGAGAAGCAAAGTCTTCAGCCTTCTGCTTACAATGTTCCGGGTAAACTCCCTTCCATATTGTGTTTTGAGGCTTCTGTTGTGGCCTGTCTGCATGCTTCAGACTGGGCGAGGGCGCAGACACCAAAGTTATGTTGTGCTAGGGTGGGATCACAAACGATGGGGGTGCTCTCTGCGGCTTCTTTGTTTGTCTTTTGCCATCTTTATGCTGCATGTTTTTGGTAGTATTTACTGCTTTTTAACCACCTGGCCCAAGGGTTAGCTGAGCAACATTTGGCCGTGACCTCATGGTAAAAACAGTATATGAGATTCATATTAAAAGGATTGCAATCTTTGTGATATTTTGGAGGTCTTACACAAGAATGACTTTTAGATTGAGACATGGCAGTTCCTGTTATTTTGTATTCAAAGAGTCATGGCAAAAATACATCATCTTCAATCCAGCATTAGCACAACTACACGTGATTCTTATTTTTACAGATTGGAGTGAAAAACATCAACTCGAGCACAAACAGATAACATAAAACAGAACCTGCGGGTCGGAGTTTAAAAGTTGAAGAGCCTTAACAGGTGAATCTTTTTTTTCGGCGACGGACTCTTGAACACCCACCAAGTTGTTTTCTGGCAACCACATTAGTCACTGAGCCACAAATTAACTGTTTCTTAATGTTTCTCATCTTACCATAAATCTTTGGTTGTTTATTCAAAGAACAAATCGCACATTCTTGCCTTAACCTCACCAAAGTTAACCTGGCATAAACCCTTACCGCAGTTGCTCTTTCCTAATTCTGAGCTTCTTGTTGGGTTAAAAAAAAAAACGTTGCCAAGAACGGATGAGAAGTAATGAACCTCCCCCCTTCTCTCTTCACCCCCCATCCCCTTTGCATGATTTGATTTTGGCGGTCGGAACTACAAGGTGGCCTCCAATCACTTAACTATGGGGTCATTGTACAACAATTGTCAGAAGCAAAGGCTTTTACAGCTGGTTATGATCTCTCTCACTGGGGAGTGCTGGCTGACTGTTGCAGATGTGATTTGATAATAAAAAGCATATTACTTACTTTAGCATATCAGACAAAATGAAAAATGGCAACAGGGTCTCAAACATAACCGATGTTGTGTGCTGATTTTTTACAAGTCTCCAAATCCAAACCACAACATGATCTTTGATCAAAATCAATAGGCCTCATTTATCAATATTCCCAAGTCTGTATTGATTGCTCTGAGTCTTAAAAAAGGCCAAAGATTATTTAATAAAGGAAACACGTCTGACATGTGTTTTGAGACTAAAGAGTGTACTTCAGTGCTGAGTGTGTTTTTCTGCTGTTTCTCTGCCAGCCTAATATCAAAACGCCTCAGATTTCTAAACAAAACTTGTGACTTCGCGAACCAAAAAACTTTGCTTTCACCCTTTCTGCTCATCTGTTTTCTCTTATGTTCTGTGATGTTACATTAATGGTTTGTGGAATCAATTCAAGCCTGAAACTTTTATGTCTTGTAAATTAAATTTGATTGGTTTCATTTTTTCTTCTTCTTAATGCCGCTGCATGCACAAATGAGAAATTTCTGGCTATTTTGTGACTGCTCTTTTACACCAAATGTTTATATGGTGTTCATGTTTCTCATGAGAGCGAGGGCAGAGTTTTTGGGGTTTGATGTATGACAATAAAATAGTATTTCCATTGCACCGACTGTTACACCATGTGTAAACCTAAGATGGAACCAGAGAGCTCGCTCACCGTTACAGTTGAAGCCCATCTCCTTTTGGCACTTCTTCGAACATCCGTCACCATCCAGCAGATTACTGTCGTCGCATTCTTCTGTCCTAAAGAGAGAGGAACATCATCGCTTTTATTTGCCATTACCAGTTCCATGTCAACATTTAAGTAGCCATCACTTGTATAAATACATCTGCTTCAGGGCAACAGACCCTTGTATGAGGCCATCCCCACAGTAGGACTGCCCATAGGTGTAGAGGAGAGGTGGGGAGGGATCGCTGAGAAGACCATCCGCCTCCACCTGGATCGTGTACTCGTACTTTTCTCCCTGCCTTATGGAGCTACAGAGGAGAAGAGTGGAAGAGAAGAGAGGAAATTGTTTCGTGAGTGCTTGAAATTGTAAATTTTTTTGGCATAATAAAATTATTAAGTAGAATGTTATGTTCTTCAGAGGAGCAGTAAGCAAGACTTTATCATCGTATAATCTTTACGGGCTTGTTGATCAATACCAATGACTCATTCAATACAAAATTGCAAAAATATTGCGGTTATTGGTGCATGTGGTGCGGTGCATGACATAATACCTCCTTGCAAACGTGCAAAAGTGCTATGATTGTTCCCCAAATAAATACATGCTTCACTTCTCTTGATGGATTCTACTCACGGGATCGGAGCAACAAAAAGTGGGACTTGTACCAACCGCGGCTTCTATCCATAACCTTGCAGTGTCCAGTGACCTTACAGCCACCACAGAGGGAAGTGTATCTGTATTGATACCTAGGCTCCAGTGTCGGGAACTATTGATCTGTTTTGGTGGGCCGTGTCTATAAAAAGAGCCTCTCCTCTGTTTTCCGAGGACAGATCTACTGCTTCTGTGTCTGCACTAACCAGGAGAAGTACAAATCACTCAGTATCTCAGGTGTGTCCGGTTTCCAAGCTCTACGAATTTCCTCTATAAATTATGGATCAGAGAAGGAAAAGAAGATTTTGAAAATCTCCCCACTTTCCTATTTATCTGCACTGTATCTATATTTGGCCATATCCTCCTTACTTCCAACCTTCTGCCACAGCCCAGTGCTTTCAGATGCCTCTCATTGGTGAGGTTGAGGTCATGTTTTTCCCCTTTGCCTCTCTTTCTCAACTCTATTTCCTCTGAGACTGCTAGAATAATTAGCAAGAATGGTAATACAATATTGCTTTTCATGTGTTGCAGAAAAATCGATGTTTGTGTTATCCTCCTAACCCTAACCCTAACCCCTAACCCTAATATAATCGAGTTCCAGTATACCATCGATGGTAAACTGGACCAAGAAACATACACTGTTTGACAATGTAATGGAAATAAAATGATTTAAACAATAAAAAGTCTACAAGCCCATGCCTTTTATTTGGCTGAGAGGTCAATATATATAACCCTATAAACCCTAACCCTAACCCACCCGAGCACTTAACAGTCTACAGCCATGCCAGCACCTCAAGACGTCCTTTATCCCAAAGGTTATTGTCAGCATACAAACATGCTCTCAACAACAATACTATGATGTTAAGCATTTAGCCTGTTAGCAAGCTATTTGCTAATTAACACTAAAGATAAAGTACAGTTGAGGTTAGTGAGAATGTCTTTATTTTAGCAGGTATGTATATGTACTGGACAACCTACAATGTTGACCTGCTGATGGTGCTAGATGAAGTGTTAAGGGATCATCTAAGACAGATGTGTCCAAACTGTTCCATAAAGGGCCGCATGTTAGCAGGTTTTAGTTCCAATCAATCAAGAGCACAGGATTCGACCAATTGGCTATCTGAAGACTGAGCTCAGTTGATTGAATGAGTGAAGACTGGTATGCTTTTGCTTGGTTGGAACGAAAAACTGCAGCCACATGGATGACCATTTATGGAATAGCTTGGACGCCTCTGATCTAAGAGATTACAATTCATCCTGAGGTCGACATAAATGTGTGTAACAAATATCATGACAATCGATCTAATAGTTGTTGCTCAAAACCATAAATGTGAACCTCATGGTGGCTACAGTAAGGTGATCACCAAAGGCATTCGGATTCATCGCCTGGTAATCATGATGTCTGTACAAAAGTTTGTACCAATCCATCAAGTCGATCATCATATTGAGATATTTCTTATTACGGGTGATTTCCCATTGTCTGGGGACCATGACTGTCTGTAGAAAATTTCAAGGCAATCTATCAAATAGTTTAGAGATACAAGTATGATCGTCTACCCCTGTCATGGCCTGTCACATCAATAGCATGGCTAAAAAGAGTTGAGAAACTCTAGAGAGAAACACTGGGTTAACTGCATACTTCCAATGTTGGCAAACATCCCTGAAATCCACATGATGGTAAAAACAAATGTGTTTAAGATTGCCACAACTACTCATTTGTATGCTAGCTGTGGGGCATGGATTTCCAAGAAAAGTTAGACATGGACATATAATTGAAAGACAACAAGACGATTTTGTGACAACATAATGGAGCTAATCACATGTAATTACACAGAAATGAAAAGGATTTCTGTAGTTTTTTCATATTTTAATTCTTAGGAAATTATTGATTAAGTCTTTTCCCCCTCTATATACTTCTCAGTGAGCCTGTGCTGACCATGGTGCAGGTTCAGCGGGAGGAAATGGCTAAGCGCCAGCTCCAAGCAGTCACTGGTGTTTATGGCCTCTGCTGCTCACATTTGGTTCATATTCAAAAAAAAAAAAAGCCTCTGCTTACTTTTCCTCACCTCTGCTGCGGTTTCGTCTGCTTCTGTCCCTTCTTACCCTTCCTCACCTCTGGCGTCTCCTTCCCTCACCTATTCTCCATCTGAGTCCTCATTTCTTTTCTTCTCCCCTCTTTCGTGTCTCTCTGCTTATCTCCTCCAATTCTCTGTTTGTTGGTCCCCCTCGCTCCTTCTTCTTTTTCATCTCCTCTTCCCTCCATTATCCCACCCTCTCTCCCCCTTCTCTTCCAAACTCATTGCTCTCAAACACTCTATTCTCCTCACATCAACCCCACTCTGCCCTCCACAGTCCCACATAACTCAATTCCCACCGGTTCTTACATCTTTTTGCACTTAGACACAGCTTGTGTAACATAGGAGACGTGTTCCCTGAAAAATAAACTGTTTTTGAAGCTGTGTCCACCTAACATCCGCCTTACTCTGTAGAACAGCAACAGCTTCTCAAAAATTCAGAGTACCACAGCGTTTGAAATCAGCCCCAAATGATCTGTAATCATGTGACACAACCATCATATTATGGCAGGTTCTTATCAGGGTTTTTTTGTGTGTGTGTGTGTGTAAAAGCTGTATCAAAAAAAGCGTGAGAGTAGACAGATTTAGAGGTCTTTTTTTAGGGAGGACTGCTATTTGGTGAGATAAAAAACTGGCTTGTGGCTTTACATTTGGATTCCGGTAATCATTTGGACACCCCGCAACACAAAGCAGAATACAAACTGATTCAACTCAGCCCTGAGACTTCAACAGGCTTTTGATTGAGTATATGGTTGTTGAAACAGATTTGGATCCGTAGCCACAGCTTAGCATCCCCATGTTGAAAGCATTTGTGTTCTGAACTTTTCAAACAGAACCAGACCCACACTTTTGAGAGACAGATAACCAGGAATTAACAGATTTGAGGACGGACGGGCACACACACACACACAGAGGTAAGCTGTGGAATTTGCACTCCTTGCTGGCCCTCACTAACTTTTTTTTCACCCTCCGTCTTATTTTCCTCTGAGCTTTGGGCGTGTGTGTGTGTTTGTGTGTGTGTCTAAGCAGCATTAGTAGTTGGCACAGCCTCCATGTTATAAATATTCATCTATACCTGACAGAAAACCAGACTGGTGAACTTGCCTCAGGTGGAGTCCAGGGTATTTTAGGTTAGTTTGGGCAGAAAAACAATACACCTGACAATTCCTATTACACACTGTGGTAACCTCCTGCAAAGCTGGTTGTTTAATTTACGAACAAAGTATGTCTCTCTGAGCACATTTAACAGCAACCCAAAATTGTTGCCACAAGGTTAATTCTCCATCTGCGGTCACTTTTACAATACTGATAAAGTTAGAGCAAAATAACACTGAAAGCATTGCCGTGAAGTTTCCTAAAGCTGAGTTTTCTGATTTTGATGAACAATTTATGATCACTGTCTTCTTTACGTGGGTATTTTTTTGAAAATCAGTGACTATGGCGACATTTACCTGTCAGTGTACGTCTGCTGGGTCTGAGGGGATGGGGATTTGGTGGTGAAAGGCGGCTGCCGGTGAATCCGATACAGCAGAGGTTGGCAGCCGGTGCACAGAGGGCTGCCGAGGCCCGAAGACAACATGGCAGCATCGATCTCCATCTTCTCATCGAAGGTGCAGAGCTTTATGGCGGCGATGGGAGTGTTGTGGGTGTTGAGGCGCAAAGTGAGGGGCATGTCGCAGAAGACGTGCTGTGGTCCGAGGTTAATGGTATTCCCCGTTTCTGTTATCAGCTCTATGTTGGCTATGGCTGGGTTGTCTGAAGAAGGGAAAGAGATATATTTCTATATACAGTTTTTGGTCTGTATCCAAATCTTTTGCTGTCATTTTCACACCCTGTCTTCAAAGAGATAAAGAACTAGCTCTATGTGTATGTATGTCCTCTGCGTATTTTGAGACATGTTCATGTGATCCACTTTGTATTTGGTAGGTGTATTGCTTAGGACCTAAGGAAGTGCAGTGTCAAATTTGGTGCAATTTGGACACACTATACTTTTGAAAGCATTGAAGCAGCAATATCGGAGGCCGAGTAATGGCCCATTCCGAACAGGCATGTTTGGAACAGGAACTATACTAAATATATATCAACTTTAGCTAACTGCCTTGAAATTTTATGGTTAGAGAAGAAAAAGAAAGTTAAAGATTCAGGACTCTGATTAAAGTAAACTTCAAGCACCCACTGCTAAACATTCACCTACTCGGCCCTGATTACAAATGGAAGTCTTTAAATTTTGTGAGTTTGGGGCATTGGCTGCACTGATTTCTGCAACTGTTTTCAAACTGAGGGTTTTGGGTGCTTACTATCTTACATGGCTTAGTAACCCTCAGTAGAAACTGTTTACACTTCCAGTCTCTGAGCCTTTGACCACAAACTAACTTCTTTTAGTGAATGCCAACCGCACATTTCTCTCTTGCAGTCCTGCTGAATAATGTAACACATCCCCTGCTGCCTTCATTAAATATAATTGGCATAATCAATAACAAATTTCACATTTAGGCACATAGTTTTATGCAAACGGAATTGTAATTGAATAAATAATCTACTCAGTTTGTTTTACGATGGTGGACCAAGTGTTTCTCCTCAGGTTTCTTTCAGCAGCTGGGGGTAAATATTCTTTGTCTGTGGTGAACTGAATTTATACAGTTAAAGTTCTGGTAAACTGATGAAATTCACGATTAATCGCAGAGATGCAAATCTCATCATTTTTGCTTAGTGCAGCCTTTTCTGTTTTTCCACTGCTTGTTCCGAATTATATAACTCACAACTGTTTTTTAAGTGCAAATTTTGTAACATATAATTATGGCATGAGACTTACTCGTAGAGATGTAGGTGACCCAGAGGGTTAGTGCGTGTGGGACAATGGGGTAGAGAAATTTCAGGGTGAGGGTGCAGCCCTCTGTGTCGGGACATGGTGATGTCACATTGGTGTCATAAAGGCTAAGCTCAGGACTCCACGCCTGGAGACTCGGATCGCATGGCTGCTCCACGTCAGGTGGGCCTGGGGTTCAAACACATTACAAAGACACACATGTTTTGTATTAATGTACAGTGAGGGGCTCTTAATGACTACATTTGTCTCCTTCAGTTATACATCAAGATCAAGATGGCTGAAAATACCTCTCAATAGACTTGCCTTTGCTTCTGAACCGACAGTGAAAGTCGGATTCAGAATATGTAAGTAACAATTTCTCCTCCTCTACTGTTGTTCTCTTCAATAAAGCATTTAATCCGTATTTGTTGCGGTGGAACTGCACATTGCCCAGCAGTACAGTGCTGTGGTAACTGTGCAGGCTCAGGCATAAATCTGAATATGTGTTACTGGCAAGTTTCAGGAAAAAAAGATTTTCCCCTTTAAAAAAAATTGCTGTGAACATAGCTCATGGGCTATTGGCTTGGTGTGAAGTACTGTCATTTGCACCTCGTGTGTGCGTGTGTGTGCATGCATATGCGAGATTGTGCCAAACCAGGCTGTTAAACCAAACAGACCAAATGCAAAAAAGAAAAAGAAACAGGCTCACAACAATGACCAGATATGTACATGAGCAGCAGTCTATCATTAATCAGCACATTTGTCTAAATGTCAAAATAGTCATTGCATGGCCAACAGTAAGAGGTGCTGAAAATGTATTTCCCCAATCAGTCTCTCATCCTCAGAGAAGGAATCCTGTATCTATGAATACACAATGTTCAGCCAAAGTTAAGTATGATGCTTTGTATTTCTGTACATCCCCCAATATGCATCAATATTTGAATATGATGACAGATGTGCAGTGTTTATCGTAAGCTGCCAAGTAGATGCCACCATTGATCAAACCACATCCGCGCAGTGCTGATGAAGCAGATTAACTAGGGTTTAGTTCTAATAAATAATCCTGAAATGTATGTCTGTGGTGTTCTGCCTTTTCCTCAAAATGTCTTGTCCACTTCAATTTAGCAGTGACTGATTTAATACATTTCCCACTGTTACTTTTAGCATCTACCAGCAATCTCAGCTCTCACAAGTAACAAGAGAGAGCAGAATTTTCCAGATGAAAAAGTTACGAGTTCTGCTCTCTTACTTAATGCATGGCCCGCATTCAAAAACACAGTAGTAACACCATTACGCCGGGCTAATGAGTTGTTAATTGTTACAGTGTCTGTGATTAGCACAGTTGAATCACATTACAGTAGGGTTATTATCGGCTGTCCCCGGTGAAAGCCAAATAAAATCATCACGTTAATGAAGTGTTACATATTTCTCACACGCTATGATCATCCATGTGTGGAAACAAGATGGATTGCCAAACTGTCAGAAAGACAAAGAAGAACAGGTAAATCATGTCAGTGAGTGTCAGCTGGGTCCAGACAGGCGAGAACCACTGTAGAAGTCAATTCTTTAGGCCATTTCTTAGTTTATTACATTCTCACAGCTATTTAAGCACCACAGTAAATATATTGATAAAAAATCTTAACCATTAGATTAAAATGTTTGTCTAATGTAGTAATTAGCAGGAAGAAATACAAATTTGAGGTATCTCCAGTACTGAAAGGGATTTGAAACCACTGCCTACGTGGTACAGGTGGAATTCATTGCGGAGTCGGTGTGCTTATACAGTTTAAAAGACATACAGTAAGATCAAAGGCATGTGGCAGTGCAAAAGTACAAGCAGTAAAGCAGAGCCAGTGTTACATGTTCATAAATCTGAACACACACAACACGACGGCACAGGATCGACCCTCTCTGACCCCAGTTTTATGGCTGCGCTGCAATATGTCAGATAAGAAGCCCTTTGTCATCAGTTTACCCACTGCTGGGCAAATCTGCGTGAGTTCATCCTTGTAAATTCAGGAAACATGCAGTGAACATAGCAAATATCTATGAAAATCATATGTTCATGAAAATCCATTACTTGCTGTTGAAAGCTGCAGAAACTTCTTTTTTCTTTATAGTAGCAATGAATCAAAAGTCTGTAAATAATTGACAAATCCAAAGAGAATGAATCTATTTTGGATTCATTTTAGTTTTCCTGCCCATGACTCCACTCTTATCAGCCTCATTTCCAGGTTGACACTCGGCCTGTCAGGATAACTACTTTTGTTGGACGATATATTGCGATAAACGATATTATTGTCATTTGAAAGTCATTTTATACCACTGATATAATGATGTGTGGCAATACTGAGGTAAAAAAAATGATCAAGGCCATATCCATCTATCATACAATTGATATATAGACATGATCAGATGTTATTGTACGATAAGTCGATAACCTAATTATCACCAGTGGATAATTGTTCACATCGCTAAATGTTTAGAAACTATAGAGACTATTGATACTTTTTACAAGGGTTGCATTTAAATATGTTTTTATGAAAAAGTTGGTTTAAACACATAAGAGAGTAGTCAGATATGTTTTTAATTACTGGCAAGCAATTTTCTCCATATTCATTAACACATGTTTATGCAGCTACAATTGGCTATAAGGTTCACATGGTAAAATAGAACAAATGTGTATCACACCCTTTGGTTTTCTGTAGCCTATACAGTATTACAAACTGTGTGTATGCATGAACTCCTATATAAAACCGAGGCAAGTATGTATTCATTTCACAGTCATACTATTTTAATCTTACTCTATATCATGTGTTTACATATTTCATGTATTTATTTCATATTTTAATATAAGAATCGTGTCAATGATTTTTCTCTGCAAACTCTTGTTATGTTTAATGCTTTTGTTCTGTTTAATGTCCTTGAAGTTCTTTTTAGATTATTACTTCAGCTACAGAAAGGATTCATTTCCTCCACAGGTATTACACATTTCCGTCTTTATCTATCAGTCAGTTTAGAAGTGTGACATTAAAGTTTCAGTCACCCTCTGCAGAATGACTTTGAACGGACTTTACCTTTCATCCCCTTTCCCTGCTCTGTCATCCGTGACAAACTGCAGTACAATAAGCGATGTGATCCACCTTTAAAAGCCTACTTTAAATGTCCTCATTTTGAATTAAAACCCCCACTTTAATGCTTGATGCAGCACATAAACCAATTTAATCCCTCTCAACAGGGGAACAAGCTCTGGTCCGCTCCCTCCGCCCGAAAAACTGACTCAAACCCATCAAGGCTGTGGCAGAGGCAACATTTTGAGGAGATGTAAACTGAAATGTTGCCAATGATTCTAGCCAACAGTGTTTTGCCATTAAACTTATGTTTTGTGCTGCCAGCTATGATATCCATATTAAATTTGTCCAATTTCCTATTTCCCCTTTCTCTGCACAAGGCGATATTGCCCATCTCCGCTGGCTGACAAAGTGACCCCAAGCATCATGGTCTTTAGAAGTGGGAAAGAGTGAAAAGGGAGCCAGGGAAGCCAGTAGACTGGCTGTCTCCTTAGCTATGTGCATACCACTGTTTAGAGTAAGACTGTAATTGACTCTTTATCATCATTATGATCCCGCAGCGAAAGAAAGGGAGCCGTAATCCCCCCTGTTCCTCCTCACCGCTTGTTTTCAAAGCATAAATTCCAGCAGAGGATTTCCACATATTTGGGTAGAGTTTCCACGGAGGAGATGGAAAGTGGTATTATGTTAGTAAGTTCATTCGTTCTTTTTTTTTTGTATTCCTCCTTCTTTATTTTTTTCTTCCTTAATTTGTTGTTTGCTTCCTTGTGTTCCTTTCTCTTTTTTTCCCCTTTTTTCTTGTTTCTTTTTCTTTCACCCTACATGTCATGTCAAAGGAAACTGGGCTTCTCCAAAAAATTATGATTGGAATAACAAGGACCATGTGCTTACATGAAGCGTAATGTTTCAAAGTACAGTGCTACAGGATACACTTTTTTTTTTTTTTTTTTTTTTGGCTTTTTTGTTTATGACGGAGGTTCGGTGTTTGAACAGCACCCAGACATTACCCAGAGTAGACGCTTTCCCTAATAATCCTTGTTCTCGCTTTGGCTAAAACAAGACAGAGACAGAGAGAGGTCTGTAGCTGAGGGCAATTATCATTTAATGATTTTCTGCTTTTTCCTCTTCCAGGAGCCATTAGCCTTGCACGCACCTGAAATTTACAGGGAAGAGACGTGTGTGTGTGTGTGTGTTGTGTGTGTGTTTGTGTGAGTGTGTGTGTTTGGTGAGGAGAGCAGGAGGAGGAGGTGGAGGTGGTGGTGGTGGTTGGAAGGGGGGGGGGGTGATCTGCTCTGTGGAAACAAGACAGAAGTAGAACTCAAGGACACAAACTCAAACCTGAAACCGCCACGTTCCTTCCTGTCAATAATTATTGACAGGAAGGAACGTATCAGAGGGAAGAAGAAGAAGAAGAAGAAGAAGGAGTCCACTACTGTGGATTTTCATAGGAGAAACTGGTTAAAACAACAGTTTGCTATCTCGCTACTCAAATTCAAGCTGGCTGTCATTTCTTTAAATAAATTCACACAGTAGAAAAATAATTAATTTTGATTCGGTAACTTAAAAACCTTCTCACATGGTGAAAATTTGAACTGAGTGTTAATAATTTGTCTGAGACTTTACATGCGGCTCCAGCAATCATCTTTTCATCTTCAACAAGAACAATATGTCATCACCACATCTGTGCCGCAGACTGTAATCTTATTCATGTGTTATATTGTTTACGCCGACTAGAGGAGAGGTGCAATAAGTAGTACCGTGAGTATAACAAATTCTGTTTGTGTGTTGTAACAAGTTCAAGGCTACTACTCTGAAACACTATCCTGGTGTGTACATATTCTGGTGTTTAAATATTCATCCTCTTTTCTAAACACACATACATAAACACACACACAGTAATTATATGACTGACCGACAGCCTCCTCAGGTGTCCAGTAGCCTGACGTGTCACAGATGCGAGGTGAGGTAGCCTCGTGGGCGTACTGGTGGAAAACGCCGTCTTTCTCACACTCTCCGCAGCTGACACCAGACACATGGAAGGAGGAACTAGGATAAGAGAAAACAGAGCTGCTGTTTCGTGAAATAGCACAGACGCTGTGGCTTTTAGTCATCACAACAAGGCAGATGGGTGTCACTTTTAATACGAGGACTACAGTAATGCTGGGCCAAGCTGTTTTTGTTTGGTTTTTTTTCACCCCTTCATGGACTAAACAGGGAAGTTTGAAGGAGCTCCAACCCAAATCACATTGCGAAATTCAGCCTTCTTGTGTCCACATGTGGAGATATAAACCAGTTGCATTGACTGTCCCGTAATCAATCGGCCACTAGTCAGTTGTTTATTGTTCAGGTGATCTTTGTCAACTTATAAAGTCAGCATGCATGACAACATCATTTTTACCATGTGTTTGTCTTCACAACACATGAATAATAAAAACAACACTGGAAGGTAAACTGCTGATTGTTTTTATTTGCAGCCTGAATATGCTTTTAATTATACTTTCCACCTGTGGTCCAGCATGTGATAACACATTATGTCACCATTCATACTGTAAACATGGATGTTTATCACTGCTACACCCCTTTGCAGTCTATTTGTGGGCAACTTTAAACGGACAAATCTTTAACTTTACATGTCATTCACTTGTGTGAGGGTAAAGAGGCAAAACATGTAATCACTCATGACTAGAGCTTGACCAATAATGGATCCAATGGACCAATACCGATATTGGGGAATAAAACAATTCTAATATTGTAGATTTTGCTATAATTATAATAACAAAAGTGCTCAAATCATGGGAGGAACGGGAGAACATATTTTTTCCCAGTGATGTGGGTTTAAATGTAATGTATTTGAATCCATAGTTGTACATTCTTTGCCCCATGTCCCAATTAGGATTGGTATCATGATGGAAAAATGAAGTGTAGAAAAAAGGCAAAACTCAATTTGTTGTATCTCTTAAAAGGAAAATAATGAGGCATTTTAACCCCTGTGACCATACCTTTGATAGAGTGGTCCCCTAACAGGTGGCAGCCAATAGATAGAGACAGAATCTGGGCCTTGGGCAGTCACTATTGGGGCCAGAGGGATGGGGGTAGGTTGACGTTCCATCAGCCAGTTCTGGTAGACCAAGTCGAGATAACAGTGCATCCGAGCCACTTGGTTGGGAGTGAAGTGGTTGGTGCAGTTGTCATCTGATGTGGTGCAATTAAATAGAACAAAGCCCCATTAATCATCATGGATCAGGATCAAACTTGAGCCTTCACCTAAGTGCTCCACAGATCACATGGCTGGAAATAATTTGGTTTATTTCAGACATCTGAAGAGAGGAGGTAAGATAACAGCGTGTGAACGTAACACCAATGTCCTTAATTAACCTTTTTGAGAAAGTAAATCAGATACCATTTAGAACTAATGGTTGTTTTTTCTTTAAAGACTAAAAAGGTATCATTTTACTTTAATGACCCAAAGAAAAATGGATGATGATGTAGGTGCAGGGTGTCTTAAAGTAGATCAATATTTGTTGTCGTCCACTGAAGAGAAATTGCACAAAGTGTCTGTTTTATTGGTACTATAACATCTACTCTTGTCTTGATTTTATTAATCCCAAAGAGCCACTTGATATGATTTTAGGTAGTTTCTTGCGTTGCCATCTATGTAGATTAAATACTTCTGACAGGCTGTAACCGAGAACCATGTGTTATTCCTACTGAATTTAGTCTCATACAAAATACAGCACTGTTTCTAATAATGCAATAATATGTTAGGCAGTGTGTCTATTTTATGTTCTCTGTCATCAGTATCCTGCAAACGTTTATCTCTACAGTTTCATCTTTTCAGGAATAAAGGAGGGATTAGTTGATTTTCGTATGTTCCACATGGACCGCTCATTTGGTCATTAATGATTTTCAACATGTTTGACTATATGTCCACTGTTAATTACAAGTAAGCAAAGTAAAGAATGTACCTGTGTAACTCATGTAATTATTATAAGGGGTGTCCTGGTACATGGTGACTCCACAGGTATCGTTAACAGCTCCGGGATCATGACAGACTTTAGATTTGGGTGTTGGGGCAGTGTCAGCGCAAAGATCTCCAGTCTCCATGGATGGCGTGGTCTCCTGCAAGTACACATGACAGTACTACTAGCAGAGGACTGAAGGGAGGCACAGCTACAGACATCACATGAAGAAGTTTTTCTTTAGCTTTTATGTCATCTTGAGGAGAATTGAAAGTGATTCATGTTTCAAGCATAAGGGTTGAAGAGGAACACTTTACCACATAAAGTTAACTGATACAATATACAATAAGTTACATAAATATCATCAAGAGGAGAAGATTGAACAGTCCTACCTGGCATGGGTCATCACAGGATTCCCGCTCGCTCACCCCCTTGAAGACATGGTACAGCCCAAAGATGTGGCCCATCTCATGGATCATAGTATTGTGGTGACCAGTTGTACCAAAGTATGATGGGTTCAGCACCATCCCGCCTGAGGGCAAAAGGTAGAATTTGTTGTATGGGCTATGGTATTATTACTATCTAGACATTCATATATTTTGAAAAGCCAGTCAGTCACATTAAGAATATTAAGTGCCTTGAAAGTGAGTCTTCACAAGATACACATACCACACGGTCACCTTCTTTCATTCCACCACTTTGACAGGATGTAATGATATGGTACCCTGTCCTTCAACAGGTGAACTTGTTTATTGTCCTTTAGCAAGACAATAAATCATGAAACCAAGTTCAGACCATGAAGGATTGCCTTTTCACTAAATTTAAGGAGCATCTGCCAAATCATAAATGATGTGGCACTGTTGTGAAATCCATATTCTAACTACCAGCTACTGTGTGTGTCTATTCAACTCCATTTTTACCCTGGCATTTCCTAAAGAGAAACAGACCACTATACTAAAAAGACTAAGCACTGTGACATTTAAAAACCAATTAGGTACAGAGTAAAACTTTAGTACTCTAAACCAAAAACAGGAAACAGGACACAGTGAGGTGGCTACCGGTGGATATGAGCCACTTTTGCCTGCCTTTGCCTCATTTTCCTAAAAACTCATAGCTACCACCACTGTCTTCCTTGTTGGGATGAAAAGTGCATGACCTTGGTGTCTGCTCCTGCACTTCCCTGAATGGAAAAAATAATTATGTCACTTTGTTTTTTACAGGCTTAGACATGGATTAACCAATTCTTTTTACTGTAGAAAAGTTACAATTGTAATTAAAAATCTAATACCAAAGAAAAACTCATATAATTAACATGGTATCTCAGTGCTGGTAACTTAAATCTCATGGTTTTGGGGTTATGATGAATTCTTAGAAAAATGGCTTAAAAGTGGACATACAAGTTTTCTGCAGCATGCTGATAATCGCAGTATCAAGAACAGACATGACAGTTATTGGTTTTCTAATTAGAAACAGTGTGTTCAGTGGTGAAGACATTGAGGAATGAAGACATTAAATACGAAGAAACTAAACAACGGGGCCTCCGGAGACGTCTTGTCATCCACTAACTTATTTTTAAACAGGGACAGATGCAGAGCAACTGAAATAAATGGAAAAGGGGGATATTCAGTAGGATGCTGGATTCAGCCGAGTTTATTCTAAAATATAACATAAAGTCCCTTTTTAAATCAATTATACATTACATATTATTTGAAGCCCAGAAAATATAAATCATGTAACCTGTTCTTTTTGATACTGAGAAAACTTTAAAGTGGATATAAGCATTAGTTTTTAGTGAACAAAAGCTGTCAGGTTTTTTTTATATTAATTACACAGTATATTAATTTATAAACTCTGTGTTCATAGACAGCTATTCAGACTGTGCTCCCTTAACCTGAGATGTCCAGCTCATCCATTGGTGGTGTGAGCAAATAGACCTACCTCTATACTCTACTGCAAACAAATATGATTCAACAAAGATGTAATTTGTTCCCTTTTTCATCAAAGTGGTCAGAGTTTGTATGTTTTTTTGTTGTAGATATCTGGATAGAACTTCAATTTCAAAATAGAAATCAATCAATCTCAATCTTTATTGAGAAATGAGGAAAAAAGTCTGTTCAGTGTAAAGATGCATCAAGAACAATGGTCAATGGCTAAATGCCGGTGCAAATATCAACTTTTTTGTTTAGCAGTGCACTTGTTTGGCTTTGATTATGCTGTGTGGGCTAATTTGATGTATATTATGGACATAAAAATGTACCTGTGTTTTGCCTATAAGGCTACAGCTAACAATTTCTTACGTTGAATCACCAACCGTATTAGTTAACTACCAATGTAGTCTATTAAATTAGATATTAGTACAAATCAATTAACTGTCCATATAATCAATCATTTTAGGGTGAATGAAGCAAGACAAAAGATTCATTGGTTTGCTGTGATATTTCTTCAATTTAAACATATTCACTTTACTAAGTGTACATAACTGCTGGTGAATCTCCTTTGTCTTCTAAACAGCCTGGCTTTTCGATGCATGGAATTCACTAAGTTGCTGGGAATGTTATAGGGTTTTTTGTGCATGCTGACTAGTGCTGGGTATCGGTACTCGATACTTTTAAGGTATCTACCGAAATAAATCAATACCAAGTCATATCAAAACGTCTCACATCAAACAATATCTGTAATCGATCCTTTTTGTGCCCAGAGCTAGAAAATAGGATTATTTGTATGGATTTCGATTTCATGCAACATGTGATTGGCCCACTGCCATAGCAGCAATTTATTGCTTCTATTCCCAAGATGAGTGTCGAGTGAAGTACTCAATTGGTATCGGTATAACTTTAAGGGTACTTGGATTGGTACTGGTATGGTAATTTTTTAAACGATATCTAGCCCTAAAGTTGACACAATACAATCAAGAAGTTCCACTGATAATTGTAGAATTAAGGTCAGACATTCATGTTGCAAACCTACACACCCTCCTGATGTTCTACTGAGTCGAGACAGGCTGCACAGATCGCTAAAGCGAGTAAAGAAAGGTCCCTGACATTTTTCTTGAGAACACCTTGGTCAGACAGATGTCAGTTTCTGACTGTCCATCATCAGATTACAACACAAATAAAGACTGTGTTTTCTCCCCAGTTCAAGCAGTTATGTGCCTCTAGCCGAATATTATTCCTGACTGACAGTCGCAGAATCAGACTTGGGATATGTTGTATGTTCTACTGTACGTACCTCATGTGCCCCTCCACACACTACTATTACACTGAGGTCTGTGTCTAGAAGTACATTTGCCCCATGTGTCTCCTTCTCACTACTTTGTACTGGCACCAGAAGAAGAAAGTTCATAATAAATAAAGAACAGCTGGCAAGTAAGCATGGGTGGCAACATTGCCCACACTGGCATTTGTTTGTTTGGTTGTTGTTGGGTTGATTAGCCTTTTCCAGTGGAAAGGGGCCTAATGATTGGAAGAGGAAAGAGGCAATGTGCCGGGAAAAATCTCTGCCAGCTCCAATTGTTCTCCCCATCTCATTTAGATACCGCCAAAGCAGACAACAAAGGATGGAAGGCAAGGGAAGAGAGGAAGGAATGAATAAAAAGAGAAAGAGGTGAAAGAAAGAAGAAAAATAAGAATGGACAAAGCTGGAGAAGGAACAGAGAAAAAAGAAAGACAGAAGACTGAAAAACTGTAAAGATAGACAACAGACTACAACAAGGGATGAAGACAGAATAAAGAAATAAGAAGAGACGTACAGTAGTTTGATGTAATTACCTTGATGGGTAAGAGCCTCCTTTGCCCATGGCCAGGTTGCAGCTCCTGCCAGCTCCTCACGCACCGAGTTGCTCGCAAAGAAAACATTGAGTATGTCAGTGCCACTGAGGCGTAGCTCCTCCTTTAGCTCTTTCACACTCATGTAGGCCCTGTAGAGAGAAAGATTTTCAATTTTAGTTAAGTTGTACCCAGAGCTATCAGACTGTAAGTGCTGATCAGGAATGCCATGTGAAAATAATGCATTTCGTTAGGACCCCTGAAAGTAAACTGAGATGAAAAGGTGAAATATGTTCAGGCATCGTATGAAGCAAGCCTATTATCTCAAAGTTGCCCAAGTAAAACCTTGTAGCAGTTGAATGTTAACGTACTACCTTCTCTGTTTCCATAGTAAATGAAGATGGTGGACAATTAGTAGAGTATTTTCACAGTAGATGTATATGTGGTTGTTCACCTTTTAAAATAAACCTGGCTACACTACACCATAATAGTGTGACTAAATATTTTCAGTTTGTAAATCAGCCATAGTCATCAAATATAGCTTATGCTAAAGGGTTGTAATGTCTATGTGCGTATCACTGAAACAAGGTTAATTTCTAAAAACATGATGCATTGAAAGAAATACATTTCTTTAAATGCATTTATTGACTGTGCCTGAAACTTCCTTGAGTTATCTTTGTGTATTTGAGAGCTTGGTTCATGTATTTAGCCAAGCATAGCCCTAGTAACTTACCGCAGCCAAACAGCGAGCCACAGCCAAACTTTTCAAATCTTTTTAAAATATGCTTTTTCCCCAAAAAAATTCTTATTCACAAACTGAATCTTTTTAGTTAGCAAGCTATTTAGTGATACTTCTACCAATCATAGTTTTTTTCCTGAGTTAGCTCAGAAACGTTAGCTAGAAAAGTGCCTAAAGCCAAGAGACGATTAAGACTTCTGAGGTTCTGGATGCAGTCACTGGGCCCAACTGTACGCTCCAATTAGCTCATACTGAAACCACAATGAGTGTTACCACATTCTCTAGTTTTCTTCTTACCACGACACCAAAAACACCCATACAGGTGTTTTCACTTATGTCTGTTTAGGACTATTTTGGCTTTTTCAGTCCTATGATTGGCATCTCTCTTGTTAATTTTGTAGAACTTAACCTTAAAGGGTTTAAGATGTAAGTTGGTCAACTTAAATCCCACTAGTTAAGCAACAACACCAATATGTCATCTCAGTATATGCAGTTTGTGACCTAAAATAATTCCTAGCATGAATATTGTTTCTTCTAATTTCAACTTGAGCAGAAACTAGCATTAAGCTAGCTAGCTCACTTTCTGTTACCAGTGTTTGTGCCACACAAAATCTGGCAATGCGGCACGTTCCCACAGAGTTATGCAGCGGTATGGGCGTGCTTTATGCTTCAGAACATAACTGACAAACAATAAGAAAACAATATTTTATTTATCTGAATCACAGCTTTGATCATCAGTGCCCCTGGATATCTTCATTCACTCTCTTGTTTGCTCTCTCTCTCTCTCTCTCTCTCTCTCTCTCTCTCTCTCTCTCTCTCTCTCTCTCTCTCTCTCTCTCTCTCTCTCTCTCTCTCTCTCTCTCTCTCTCTCTCTCTCTCTCTCTCTCTCTCTCTCTCTCTCTCTCTCTCTCTCTCTCTCTCTCTCTCTCTCTCTCTCTCTCTCTCTCTCGCTTACAGGTTGATCCAGGGAGGAGAAGCCAACTTTAACTGCTACTTTTTTACAAACACCAACTGACAAATCCTGCATGGTATACCTTTAAGTCCAACTTAGGCTAAATACATTTTGGACGAATATATACTGGAGGCTCAGGAATTTCATGTAACCTCTGGTAAATATTTGTTCCTAAAGGTTATTACTATTTTAAGCATCCAGACAATTGAGACCTAAAGAATTTTGCTCAATGTGAATGCAATTACATGTTGTAAGAGTGGTAGTAGAGTTGTACACTCAGTGTTGGGAAGCTTTTCAGAAGAGGACAGTTTGCTTCAATCCATCAACATCTGTCTTTGGCACATAATTAACTTCCAAATCATAATTGTGTGAATTGGTCAGGGTAATTCAAACCACTGACCCCCATAACCTACAACCTCCCACGTCTTTCTCTCTCTTCCTCTCTCTCTCTCTCTCTCTCTAACTGTGATAAATTGGGCTGGAGGCACTATGATGTATGAAG
This sequence comes from Scomber japonicus, assembly GCF_027409825.1. Lineage (NCBI taxonomy): Eukaryota > Metazoa > Chordata > Actinopteri > Scombriformes > Scombridae > Scomber > Scomber japonicus. The sequence goes on from NC_070589.1 coordinate 8,118,384, forward strand.
CCCACTTTGTTTTCTCTCGACTGTGGAGATGTCACATGTCATTTTTCTCCTTTGCTTTCATAGCTGGAAAGCTTTTGCACCTATCAACGTGAGGACCTGCTGGGTCTGAGAGCCTGACTGCCCAGCGCTCACATGCCTGACAGTTCAGGCTATTAGTTTTGCCTTCTGTCATTTTCTGGAGCATTACAACTGCTTGATGAAAAAAAAAATCTGGCTGCGTATGGGAATGTGTGTATGCATTTCTTTGCATTTGCTTTATGTGTATAAATATTAACACAGCCAAGTGTTAGATTTAATCAGTTCATATTTATAGAAATACATTATGTTACATGCATGAATCATACATGTTTGTGAAGTATTTTTGTCTTTCATCTTGCCCATGCAAAGCTTTGGACTTAAGTGTTTTTTTCGACAATTATAACGTAATGGTTTATTGTTTCATGTTGTATTTCCTAAGCAGGGAGTTACGGCTTTATGTGATTGATCAAGTTCAGCTGTGGGGCTAACTTTGTTAAAATTACTAAGCCATACTTTAATCTTTACCTCAGTCACTCTCAGTGTATTTGGATGATTTGTTTTATGTTGCATTCTTAAAAAAGAAGTTAAGGTTTATGCCTTTGATCAGGCTCAGCTGTGGAGGAAAATTTATTAATATTGCTTAACCATGCTTCAATCTTAAAAGGCTTAAAAGTGCTCTGTTTTGTTTTTTTATCAGAAATATAATTTATATAATTGCTCATTAAAAATACCCTCCAGGTTTGGCTCAGTGCTGCTTACATTGTTCCAACAGCCTGGAGGTTAGACAGGTGAGCTTGTGACTGGAAGATCTTAGCTTCCTGCTGGGAAGAGTATGGATGAAACAAGACTAGGTCAAAACCTAGTACAGGGGTATTCAATTAAAATTCAAAGAGATCCAGTTAGAAAGTCATAATGTCTAACTTGTGTTATGATTCAGTGCCACACAAATTGAAGTAGCCTAGTAGTGGTGTCAACATCTGTATGTAGTCAGCTGACTGCCAAGTTTGGACTTACGTACTTGCTAGTTCAGACTTGGCAAGTTTGACTTGGGAGTACAAACTTCCGAGGACGGGAGGATGTGGTACTATCATTCTGCAATTGTAGCGTACTTGTTGAAAGCAATAGCTCAGCTTCAACACAACTACCTGACTGTACCGTGACAAAATATCTCAACTCAAAACTCCACTAACACTTTTTCCCCCCACAAAATAATAACCTCATTAACAGAGAGGTGCAGCAAATTATGTTATTCAGTCTGTAATGTAGCTGTAATAAAAATCGTAACTGTTATGTAGCTCAATAAAATAAAACTAGATCTAATATAGACTGATCCGTTCCTTTTAATACATTTATATTTATGTAAATGTGGTTAGATTTCTGTGAGACCAACATTTATCTTCCAAAAGGAACTGTATATCAAAATGCTACAGAGGCATTAGAGCCAGCAGTAAATCTCCAAAGAGCTGCGCAGATCAGTTCATTGGATCATGTTCTCTCCAAGATGACGACAGACATTGACTGGCCGATCTTCTCAGGAGTCAGGTTATGGCAAGTGGATAGTGCCAATTTAAGGATTAACAGAAGGAGGAGAAAGGGCAGTCGACCCTTCCATTGTTGCCAGACCATGTGGAGTTTTTTAGACATTGATTAGGAGTGCAGACAAGAGGCCGTTGGAGACGTTAAGGCGAGTGCATGGAAGGAACGTCTGCCGGCAGCAGGGTGACTGCAGTGTATATCATGATTTGCTGTATAAAATACACCTGCTAAGTACATTTGAACTTGGTAGCTTGGTTTAAAGCCATGTGATATACATGTTGTCTCCATGTATGTTGAAAACATGAGAGAAAATTTCCATATTGCTGTTATTTGGATAAATAGACCACATATAGGGATCTTAATGGTTAGTTTCTCATTTGAAAACAAATCGAAACTTGATAACGTTACATATTAACAGTCTTACAGTGAAGATTACAAAAATTTAATCTCCATCATTGCTGCCGGTTTCCGTGAAATGCGTGAAGTTATGCCATTGGCTGCTTTCAATGGCCTAACTTCACCACTCAGTCAATGAGTCTGAATAAATGTACAAAGAGAACTGGATACAGCAACGGATGTGGGGCTCATTTATTCCTATGAAAGTTGCTCAGCGGTGCATGAAGCCAAACAAGGCACTTACTGCTGTAAAGAAATACCTGGATGAAAACTTACTCCACACACTCTATGGACCCAATGCGTTCATGGAGGATGCTCAGTAGAGGCTTCTGCTGTCTGATTAGACTGAATGGATCAAATTCTGATAGTGAAACTAGTCTTTACAGTGGTTGTGATGTTTAAAACAATGTATCCGCTGATTTACAAAAGTCTCTTTCACAATGTAGGTCTATGGGAAAAAGTCTTTTTGAGCCCAATAGCATCATGTAATTGCACGGGTTGGCCACTATGTCAAATTGGCTTCAAAGCCCGGTGCTCTTGCTGGGGCTTGGTTTCTAGGGCTGGCCCTGCTGTTACGGTCCAGCCAAAAAGAACAAAGTAATCCCCATCCTGCCATACACTACCGTCAATGTATCATTAAGTGAGGCATTTCACCTTTGAATTGGTCCAAAGGTGTTGCTCAGCAGCCAAGAGCCCTGCATGTGTGTAATCCTCCTCCTAATGCAATCCCTCCCTGAGTGCATGTGTTGTTCTGTAAATATGAATGTGTTTTCTCAGGCACTTTGCCTGCCTAAATAAGGTTTAAGATTTAAGATGCTTCAGGGAAACCCTGCTCTCACTACATTACTGAAGCTGAGTTCAGCCGAGGCTGTGTGCAGTATCCATCATCCTAGGCTATGCAATTGCAAGTGACAGAAAGTTGACCACTAAAGAGTTGACTCTTCAACTTTAGAGACTCAGAAGATGTCTCAATGGAAGTCTAAATCCAACCTGGCAAAAATAATAAATGGCTCTACATGATTGAGGTGAAACCCCTGGTTATGAATTTTAAAAATTACCATTTGTGGGCAATTCAAACACTGTGCGAAATCAACAGCAGAGTCAGCACTAGCACTGTCACCATGTAAAACTGTAACTGTGTGTCCATTTCAAATATTATTGTGAACAAGTCTGTTACTTTGAACTCTCACGAAACAGGAGACAGACTCTAAAAATATCACGCCAACAGCCAAAAATTTTAACATATTATATACTCAACTGTTCACTTCTGTCTTTGAAACTATGTTACATGTTGAGGTAAAGTAAATACAAAGCATCTACAATCCAAACATTTGTTCCTCAGGTCTTGATAAATGCAGTGCGAGGAGAAAATCCCAGCACACACAGTCACTTTTATTGCATGAGTGCAGAGTGCTTCGATGCAGAAGCGTACTTTTAACATACTGAGAACCAGTCACCCACAGCGAGCACTCAGCAGTCACATTTGCATGCAACGGCAATGTTTCAAATTTGGACAGGCATGCTATGGCAGGGTCAAGGCCTCGCCTTCGATAAACCTTTTCGCTAAACCCCTCCCCTAAACGGCAATTATCCAATCACGGCTAAGCAACTGTAACTAGGAGTGGCAGGCCTGTCAAGTTTTGGTTTTCTCAATAGCATGGTGTGCATGGGACTGCGGCGCGATACTCAGTTTTATGTTCTCGTTTTAAAACAAAGCAGCTGCAAACAATAAAAAGTCAGCTGGAAATAGCATTATAATAGCACAACCCATGGAGCTTTTGTTAGCTTAATTAGTGAGTAAGCTACAGCTGATAAAAATGTGCTAGTGACAGTTGTTCATTCAGCTGGCAAAACTGTGGGTTAGAATTTGCAGGTAAAATTGGGAAGTCTCTTTCTTTTTTTTTAAACACCTCTACCTGAAATCAAGGACCCATTGTTTCAAAGAAGGATTTGAGTAATAAATCTACCCTTATTCACCTAAACTGTGCTGTAAACTGTATGGCGCCATAGAAGAATGGTTAGCTTGACAGGCTTGGTAACGCGCTCACTTAAGTATAAAGCATAAGGCAGGCGTTAGGCTAAAGACATCAATGGATCAATCGTGAGGTAGGATTGTCCCACAATGTCATTCAGATGTAGAGCAGCGTTCACTGTTCTGGGAAACACTGTAGTAATGCTTTTTTATTAGTGAATAAAACATGACCACAATAAAACTTGATCAGAATAAAATTTGATCTGAAATAAGCATATCATGCATGAGATTTGCATGCACGTAAAGCGTCAAACAAGGTTGGAACAGGGTTGTTCTATCAGGGGAGTTGCCTGGAGCTCTTTGCGCACGAGCGCACTGTCCAGAATTTGCTGACCAAAAAATGTTAGCAAATCCTGGACATGTGTCTCAGCATAAATGGACATGATGTCCCCCAACTCCCCATCACTCCCTCTCCACCCTCGCCTTTCTCTCCATCTTTCCTGCTCGCTTTCCTTTCTTGTGATGCCAGAATCTGCGGTGTACCTGGCCATTGCTCGAGAACTGGCTCTTGACAACAAATTTGTGTCGTGACAGCAGCTGGCTTCGAAAAAACCTCTGGCCCTGTACTGGCCAACAGCAGCTGCACACATATAGGGTCCCACAATCTGAGTACCTGGCCAAGAGCTCAAAGAGAAGAAGGGGGGAGGGGGATATCAAAAACCCAGATCCCAAACATAAAACTGGTTCAGTGTTCTACAAATGCCAGCGAAATGTCATCCTCACATTAATTCTCTCTCTGCTTGAGAAAGATGCAAGTTGGGATCCAGGGACACACACACGCACGTATGCATGCATGCATGTCCAAGCACTCAAACACACAAAGCGTTTTCAACAAGCTGGGGTCAGGACCTTTCCAGAAGACCTACACTACTGTTAGTCCACCGGGTCCAGTTTTTATGACACTCTGGTCTCGTGTGTATTGGCTGTTCATGTTGTTTTAAGTGGAGGGTCGGGAGCTTATAGACAGGAACTCTGGCAAGAGTCATTGCAGAAGTTACATCACTGCATAGAAGCACATACTGTGACTTTAGAGTTTAGCTTTCAGATTCAGACTTGGAGAGACCTTATTTATGAAAGTCTCTCATGAAAAAAGAAAACCAGATCAAATCCAGAGTGGTGATTTATAAAAGCACACTCACATCAAAATCAACACATCACATTGATCTCTCCAATTCTCTGTCATATATCAAGCTAAAACCGATTCCCATTATTACCCAAAGGTAAGTGCGGTGGAAACATTTTCATTTGGTTCTTTGGAATCCTCTTTGCAATAACCATCAAATTAAATCTAGAATAAATCACAGAGCATTTCATGTAATTGAGGCCAAAGGAGCAGACCTCTTAATAACGGTGTGTTTGTGCAAAACAACAAAGCAGAGTGCTGTCTGCTGTCCAATTTTTTTCATTAGTGTCCATCTCCTCTCTGCAGGGCAGCGAGCTCAGGCTGAGAAAGGGAATATCTGACCATAACAACGGTTTGTCCCACCAAGCTCATGACAAGGCAACATAAATTAACATTTACTCATGACACACTCAAAGACCTTCCTGCACATGGCCAAGCAATGAGACCACACACGCGAGCCAACTTTTTTTTTTCTTTTACTTTTACCTAACTTTCACCTGTGTCTTCAAGGGAAAGAGTCAACTGAGCATTATGCTCATTTCCAGAAACAGCCCGTTTCACATTTCACAACTTCATACAGTTGCACATATTCACACATGGTAACTTCAAAGTGCAAACACAGTCTCCAACTCTTAGCCATTGGAAGCTGTCCAGTTCGACTTTTCTTCGTCTGTTGGCCACAGAAACAGTTGGAGGGCACCTTGAGCAAGGCACGTAAAGAGAATGTATTGTGCACATTTCCACATCCATAATTTTATTCTGGAGTTCTAGTGGAATATCTATGCAAGATTTACAGCTCAAAAAGGTAATTTTTTGTCTTATACTGGCTCTTTATGTAGCCCCTCAGTTCAACCTCTGTCTGAAACAGTCAGTTTTAGCTCCTGTCTCTTTAAGGCAACCCTCACGATGAGCCCACTCTGTTCTGATTGGTTAGCTTCTAAAAGCTTCCTGACTTCTACCAGCTCCGGAGGCTACATAAACAAACAGTAGTAGGAGGATTTCACTTTTATTTTGCATTAACGTTATTTACTTCTCAAATACATTGTAGAAGTTAAAGCCAAATCAGAGCAACCTTAGCAATGAACTCAGCAACAGGGTCTGGGTTAGGGTCAGGGTTAGGGTTACCATGATACATCGTGGAAAAATTAGCTCACTCCGGGAAATATTATTCAAATTTCAAAATAGCCACAACATCACAAGGAAATGTCATAAATTAGAAGTGTTGTTTCATGTAGCATTATAACTCCTCAACACTCCAAACAAGATAGCAAAATAACCCAACCGTTACCTACAATATATATCTGACATTGCAACTAAGACACGGGTATAGGTCTTACATTGGTACTACTTCCTGATTAGTCAGAACTAAAACATGGATAAGCTGCTATTGGTACTCATCGAGCATTTATTCATTTCTCAGAATGCTTTTTACATGCAGTTAAGTCTTTTTTTCTGTAGGTACTTGGCCATCTATCAATTACAGCACACTTGTAAGCATACATGAGGCTTTGTCTATTTTTTTATTCTTTATTATTTATAACTGTAGACAAATTATGAGGATTAATCATTTCTGAGAGGATGTGAAAATGTAAACAGGCTAACTTTAACTGTGTTTTCGGCCTTTTCTTACCCTTTCAAGCTTATGGCAAAGTGGGCAATGAGCACTCTACCATATAAACATATAAAGTTCAGTTTACTCATTATTATTTTTTACTCATAACTGTCTGTGAAAACAGTTGTCTTCTGTGGCTCTGGTGGGAAGTCTTACAAACCTGATGATGTCATTGGGGTTATTTTCAGCCTCTCTCAGCTTGGGCTCTGAGACTACAAACTTATAGTGAGTTTGTAGCGTGAGAGATGTGGGTATTTAAGTCTAAGAAAAATTATATTGAATTGTATTGTGGAAAATGTAGGATCCAACATTTTTGGAGCTAAAACAATACTGGGAATTAGAAGTCAAGGATATCTTGGCCTCTGCTCAAAGATTTTGATCATTTTTTAAAATAATGTGTCACTTGCAAGTCCCTCAACTTTATGGAAGTCTTCAGAGAACCCCTTTAATTTTCTAAATTATTTGACTCTTTTTCCAAAAGAAGCCATATGGACAGCACAGTATGTTGACAGTCTAAATAGTACATAATTATATGGTGCAGTTTACTCTTAAGTGAAATGAAGAACGCAATTTCAACTTTTGCTTTAGTTACAAAGTTGGGATTTGTTTTATGGCACAAGTAGTCATAATAACAAATCTTGTATATTGGTAATGAGAGGTCCATTTGATCAAAGAAAAAAATTGTGTTTTTCTGGTTTAAAAAACATTAATCCATCCCTGTGTTAAGCTGTCACACTCTGTCAACTCCAGACATCAAGTTCTAAATCTATCATCTTAGAAAATAGCTCCAGTTCCCATGTTCTGTTTCCCAGCGGCTCAGTGTAAAGCTTGTGGTTTCAGTTTGGTTTAAGAATCGGGTCTTTAAGAACCTGGGCCGACGACCTCATGGCGAGACTTCATGCAAGCTATTTGGAACTCTGCATGAGCCTGTCTGTCAGACCAAATGGAAGGCAGCAGGCTGCCGCTCGAGTTGTTTAGTAAAAATAAGTGTGTACTTTGGCCTCTTAACCCACCATCCCCACTTCACAGAACTCTCTCTAAAACCACTGGGGAAAGTGAAAGTACCAATTTGTACATGTTGCATGTTGAGCTGTTCATAGCACAGCCCTTCAGAAGCACTGCAGCGTGCTAAGACAGATATTCACCTCATGGGGAGTCTTATTAGTGGCCATTTATGCCCAGAGACTTCTTGCCCCTGGAAAAACAAGTTCTCTTCAGTGGCCGAAAAACCTAATCCCCCTGGTACTTTCTCTACTGTGTCTTACCTACAATGTAGCCTTTTAAAATTTCCTGTTAAAATGTTTGTGACCAGCTTCAACCTCCCCATGAAAATGAATTACTTAAAATGGTCTAAATACTGAGCCTCTGAGTCACTTTTTGTCAACATGCATGGACAAAGATGGTCATTGGTATTTTAATCCTACCTTTGATAATGTTTTATAAAATAGAATTATAATTAGACTCTGGAAAGATTCACAGCACTAATTTTATCTGTACAACAACACAGTACTGTCACGCTCACCACTCTGACTCCTCTGAGTTTCTCCTCTCTAACTAAGTATTGTTTTGATTCACTGATTATTTCCAGTCCCTTCCATTATCCCATTTTTGGACAGCGGTTAAGCTACTGTCACTGAAACCCAACACATCCTAGCCAAATGTTTCATATTAAAAGTCTTCCAGGGGCTCAATGGGCTTAATAACTCCTGATCCTGGTAGGCTTTTAATGTGAAAAATCTAAAAATTAAAAAAAAATTGACAGTAGCTTTAATGAGATTGGAAATAAGTAGTGAATGGAACCAATAGTTCATGCAGATACTGATATGACATTTGTCTGTTAACCTCACCTGTCAGGTGACTCAGGATCAAAGCAGGTCTTGAGGACATCTGTGACATCCGGGTCACAGCAGTCTCCATCATCATAGTCATAGTGTATACTGTTGCACTCCATGTTACAAACCCCGTCCTGTCTCTTCCAGTTATAGCAGGGCCCCAGTCGGAGGCAGTCCCCACCATCATGGCCCGTCCTTGGGTGGTCACACTCAGGATCACATTGGCGGTTACCAACCTTTCCAATTCGACAGTTGCTGAGAATAAACCGCTGTCGGAGGCTAGAGTTTTCAACAGTGTGTATGTTCATATCTAAGGTGATGTTGTAAGGACGAAAAGCCTCTGTGAGGGCCTGGTGCTGGAGCTGGATCTGGTCTTGCGACACGGTTGGGTCTCCTCCATCGTCATTAGAGAGGTTGACAATCCTGTAGCGAACCCGCTTTGGGGCACGGAGCTGCCAGTTGTTGTTGTAGCTGAGGATGATGTCAGTGTTGTCACATGGCGTCAGGCCACAGGGTGGCGGCAGGAAAGAGGAAACAAGCTCTTCTTCAGGGACAGGAGTGGTGATGATGGTCGGGTGAAGGCCAACTTTGTGTGGAGTCCACAACTGTTCCACCTAACAATTAGGAGCAAAAGCAATTAACTTTAATATTGTTTCCCATCTATTTTACAATATTTTGACTAGATGAGTAATGCTGATGAAGACCAAAATAAAATGTACTAAATCTACATAACCTAATGGCTGGAAACTGGACTGGAAAAACTGACAGTGTACTGTAGAAACTGAATATAGTTACATTAGTGAAGTCAGCCCACATCGCCAGGACAGGCTCGCTCTTATCAGTTTTGAGTGGTCGCTTCAGCAGGTCCTCGTGAGAGCGGGCGTAGCCCCACAAGACTACGCCTCCTATATGGCCCCTAAAGCTGTGTCCCTGCTCTGATTGGTTACTGCCGAGGAAGAGGGTTCTGCAGGTCTTCATGAAGGGGCTGTAGAGATTACCTGACTGGAGACTGCTTTCGCCCACCTGAGAGGAATGACAGGGAAGAAAGGTCCATCAAGAAGTGAGGAGTGGCAGAAACAGGTATTTTAATTATTAATCATGAAATCTGAAATATTCTTCATTTGGCTTAATGTTTCAAACAGCTAAGTGCACGTTAAGCACTAATAAGCACTAAGCGGAAAAATTACGTTCTAGGACTCAGTCTTACAATCTTTTATGCCAACTGTCATCAATCAGGTAGCCCAATGACTAATTTAATGTTAAAGAAAAGAGTGGTGTCGTCGTATTTCAGTGATCAAGAACCTGAAAATACAGAGGTACATGGCAAAAACACAACCTAATAGTGGACCAAAGCTTGCACCGAAACCACACACCTTAGCTCCATCAACATACAGGCTCATGTTGTGACCGTTGTAAGTGGCCATGAGGTGAGTCCAGGCATTTGTTCGGTACCGCTGGTGGCTGTAGACAGTGGTGGATTTCACGGCTCGGTCTGTACGGAGCGTGAAGTAGAAGCGTGCATCTTTGGCGCCTACAGATTCCACAGTGCGAATGCCTACCGACCAGCCCTTCTCACTCAATGAATGGGAACAGTTGTCAAACACACCTACAGCACAGGGGAAAAGGGGGTTAAAGTAAGCCAAAATGTTTTCTTATCGTAATAATTTTGCAGATTAGATGGAAAGCTAATTTACTAATGGCCACTACCCTAGAGAAAATGAATAAATAAACACACAAACAAGCAATCTTATTAAGTGATTACAGTCCTGCAGACACAGGAAGACTGGCAGGCAGAGAGGCTGAGACACACCGATAGAGAGAGTACGACAGAGACGGAGAGAATAGACAGAGCCAGAGACAGCGGGAGAGAACAGAGAGGGGAAGGAGGACGGAGGTATTTCACTCAGCCAAGGCAAGGCCCTGATGTTTCCATCTGCTGTTGCAACAGACACACACAGATCCACATCTGCTCCCCAGATGTCAAACACTGGGACAGCGAAGGGTCAGGGAACCCCTTCACCCTCCTCAACACTGTGTGTGTGTGTGTGTGTGTGTGTGTGTGTGTGTGTGTGTGTGTGTGTGTGTGTGCGTGCGCATGTGTATATGCTTACATGCGTTTGTGTGCATGAGTGTGTAAAGTGGGCAACTGTAGCAAAATATCCCCGAGGAGGTGAGCCAGTTTCATGGTTAAGCATTTAATTCAGTTAAAGAAAGCAGCAGTTAGGAGGCCATAGCTTTGCCAAGTGAATTAGATTATACAGTACGTCGCCAACTGTACTACTAAATGTAATTACGCAAAAACATAACTGTATATGCAACAAATGAAATGCTAAAGGTGCTATATATTGCACTTTAACATCAAAAATTCATCAACAACTTAACCTTCCATTACCAAATCCATAGCAAGGTTATTATTTTACGGCACACAACAGGAAGAGGATGCTGTTATTCAAAGTGAAATGGAGCTTAAGGTTTCATGTGGCTTCATCAAACCATTGATGGCAATGGTGAAAAACACACTATACCACACATTATTTGGAGACCATCAATCATCTCCACCACACTGTCATTTGCTTACCGTAATTGTAATATTGAATGTGTTGTTTAAAGCTGCGTTCATTTGTTTTCTGGCCACTTGAAGGCAGCGGGCAAACGTGTTAGCAAAGAACACAGAGCAACATTAGCATTCATTTGGAGTTACAAATGTACTTCTAATATTTACTCTCCTTTAAGCTCAGTTTTGAGCTCCACCGGCTATGAAAAAGCTGCTAAATGTACCATTACATTTACTATGTGTTTGCTAACAGCTGTTAGATGTTGGGAAGGTAGCGCAGCCAGAAAACAATAACCATGAGCTAAAGGATGCTAAAAACGTTAGCTAAACTAGGTAAACATAAAACTGAGAAGAATTGCGGCATCTGATTTTTCTGTGGTTTTATCATTATGAATGACATCTTTTACATTAAACCTAGTAATTTAAACCATTGTTTATTTGTTTTTAAATATGCAGATTTAAACAGTTCTACATGAAAAGAAAAAATAAAGATTGAAATCGCAATTATTACCATTTCTGGACAAATAACAAGTGTATTTTGAATCGAATTTATTCCGTAATAAACACCATGTCATGCACAAATTTAGCAGTAACTCTGTTGCTCACAGTTGGCACACACTGAAACATAACCTCCCACAATACACAGAACCAAATATTCAATAGGGCATAAAAATGAAAGACAGTTTTATATCAGATCCAATGTTAAAGGCATTATGTTTGTCTAGACTTGGTTTTAACACATTAAACGCAGATGGTCAAACTTTTACAACTTTGAAAATCAAACCCTGTTTTGAGAATCTAGTACTTGTATTCTCTTAGCATGTGTGGTCTTCTCTTTTTAACAATTTAACAATGTCATAATGTTGCAGTCTTGTTGAAATTGCGAGACCCATACCAATATAATAGCCATTATAATCAGGCAATGCCATCAGAAACACATTAGTATTGGTATAAATGTTTGTTGATATGCAGAAAAATAATAACATTATATAATGCATCACATTATTATACAAGGAAATGAGTTCGTGTCATCATACGTTTGTTGACCATCATACTCTGTTTACAGCAGAGGGTGAAATTAAATGTACAAATAAGTAGATCATCAGTGACCATTAGAAGTCAAACCAATGTCAATGTCATGTCTAGCAGAAACAATAGGAGTTTGTTTTGCACTGTATTTGTCAGATTCCTTCAGGACACTACAAAGAGAAAGGCCCATGCCACAAAATGCCGCCCTCACATAAGGAAGCAATGAGGGGAAAAAAAGTTGAGTAATGGAGTCAGATCTTTGATCAGAGTAAATGTGAGCGGACGTAACAGTTTGTGGTCTCCCTCACTATCTGGACAGCTGCGGTGCTGCACCATAGAGCTTTTATCCTCTTCAATTTGTTTGATGTATGTGTTGTTCTGTCAAATATGCAGCTTTTCTTGATGTGGGGCTCACTGGTTAAAAAAAAATTAAACGGCGATGGTCATCTTCATGTGAAAAGACTGGTTAAATGCGCCTGCAGCCGTTAATCAGAATCAATGGGAATCCACGGGCGAGCTGACTATGAGAAGCGGGACTGAATGAAACACACCCTGGGAATTTTCAGGGTTATGTAACAGCATACTCATGTAGGGTCTGGATTTAAAATGAAAACACTGGTTCAACTAAAAATGGCTTAAAACAGATTATTATTGAAGTTATATAATATTTATTTGAGTCTGAAATCACCTACATTTACCTGCTGGCTCTAGGTTTAATGACTATTTGCTGTCGATTACCATAATGTTGACATTATTGTGGCCATTGTGATCAACTATTATCATCATCATTATCACGACAAGCTATCCCCCCATCATCATCATTCACCTTCATTAACACATTACCTTTGTCAGTAACATTATCCAGTCATACTAATTGTAATTGCAACATTGTTGTCAGTATTATTATCCCATTACTCCCATCATAATTATTAGTGTTGTCAGTAGTGGTTTGACCACAACCTAAAAAATACTGAGGTTGAGAGGATGTGCTGGGATAGAGGTTTTTTTGTTGTTGTTTGTCTTTAAAGTGCTTAAATGGAAGACCCGATGTGCTTGACTCACGGTCTTGAGAGAGTAATGGGGGCCGACACAAAGAAAAAAATCACAAAAATAACAAATGGAGTCGTTGGCACTCTCACATACATGTATCACTTCTTTAATGATGCCCATTGTCTATATTTGGTAATTTAATTGAACATGCATTGCTATTTGGAAATATAATGCAGTATCTCAACTCTATTCTGTAAGTTTACCTTTGTATTTCATAGACTGATTTTCAATAAAGAAGCCTTCATCGAAGCACAATTAGAGTGATGTTCTGATTCTTTTATAGAGATAACCCAACTTCCTCTATCTAGTCTGGTTCATAAGTCAGCACCAGTTGGCAGAGCACATCTGTCTAGACTTGGATGAACCTCTATACATCTTCAATTGTGGTTGACAATTTTTTCAACTGACAATTATCAATGTCACCAAGGAGTATTTCAATTACTGATTGAGCTGTTGAATGTTCTGATTTGGTCTATAGTCTATAAAACAGTAGAAAAAGAGTGAATAAAGACATAGCCACAAGGTCAAACTGATTATTTCCAACCAAATGTCCAAAACCAAAAGAAATTCAATTTACAATGTTATCTAACAATGATTATTATTCATCAAACATCAAATTTGTTAGTGATTTGTTGGCAATATATTTTAATCGACTAACCATTTGATGTCATTATACATTCCTGCTCCCTGTGATTTTTTCATCAGTCAACATACCTCAATTAGAAGCCCTGTGTTGACCTTGTGGTGAACATTACACCCCTGAGACCAGTGTATTTTCCTTCGAAACCATATAATGAAGAAAAAAATCACATTGCACAAGAGACTGCTGTTAAAAGAGCAAACCCAACTGCTGTTAAGTTTACTGACTAACACAGGCTATTTGCAATGACATACAGCGTCATAAGGCACATGTAGCAGAATGACATTAAACAGAGTGGGAGACAGAACAAGCAACAGCAGACAAGCAGAGAGGTGACAACAAAGAGGCTGGAGCCACAAAGCAAACAGACACTAACTGATGCTGGACAGGAAGACATTTCTATCAACAGGAGCATGATAGAAATATCCTGAAACAGACAATTAACCTGTCAAGCAGAAATATAAACACAGGGTTATGCTTTAGCTAAGCCTGTCACCAGAAAATGATATTTAAATCCACAGAGAGGGCCAGTGTGATTGGATATAATATTTGAAACGTGTTCCACTCCTGATGTTATGCTGTCACTGAGCAAGGCATGTATCCTAAACTCAGTGTGTGGCCTGTGACTGTGGTTAAAACTCTCAGGTGGAAACAGGCTATGTGAGATGCCAGTAAAGACTTTTTTCCTACATTGGTGCCTGTGATGCACACATGAGCAGCTTTCACCCACCTGCTATGACCGCCGGGTTGCTCTGCCCTCCTTCGGGCTTCACCCACAGCTCCAGGCTGAACTTGGCCCTCGGCAGCTCCACCCCTGCAGCCGGTTTCACCTTCAGCTGCTCCCGGCGCCCACTGAAGTACAGGGCGGTCATCCAAGAAGGGGGCACCCTTGGCACGGGGCTCCCCCATGGAGAGGAGCTGCCGACGGGCAGGCTCGCAGGCTGATCTGCCTCTTCAACCTCCCCGGAATAGTCGCCGTTACTGTCCTCAAGAGTACCCGTCGAAGGCTGCTGATCTCCATCTCCTTGTTGCAGTCTGCGGAGCCCCTGGAGCCCCTTGGAATCTGTTGAGCTGTCGGGTAAAACTTTCTCCCAGCTGGAGTTGGTTTCCTCGTAAGGAAGCGTCCCGCGGAGGTTGCGAGCAAACCGGGAGCCGTGTGAGGACCGTGCGTGGCCGGAGGAAGAGACGCTTCGCCCGGCGTCTTTAAGTAAAGACTTCCCTGGCTGCTGTGTGGAGTCTTCGCTGGCGTAATTTGTGTCTCTCCCGTCATTCGGCGAGCGTTGTTCATAGACCCGTCGAGACAAGCCATCATGTCCGTGCCCCGCTCCCACAGCCACCGCCACATCTCCCGTGTCACCCCAGCTTCCCCTCTCCTCCCCCGCCGGAGCGACCCGGTGCACCCCGGTGTCAAACCCGCACCCTCCTGCACAAACCACAGGAGCGCTCTTACTGTACAGCTCTCTGTGGCTCGTGTGCGTCCTCGAACGGGCCACTGGAGGGCGGTGTTGGGACGGGGAGAGGGAGCGGGGCTGCCGCCGGGACCTCCAAATGCCGGAGACAGTGCAGGGTTCACCTGCTATCCTGGGGATCTCACGGTCTGCCCGCCGGGCCAGGGCGCGTTTGTACCGGCTGAGTGCATCGGAGCGAACCGGGTTGAGCAGCCACGTGTTAGTGATGAAGACGAGGAAGATAGCCAGTAGTCTGATCAACAACATTTTCTCAGGTTAGGCAAAGTATTTTTTTTATTTATTTAATTTTTTTATTATTATTTTTTTTTATTTTTTTGAGAATAAAGAAAAAAGAAAAGATCTTAGCTCTTAAAAAAGTCTGTGTCTGGTTTCCCAAGTCAGCAGCAAGGAGATCTCACACCAGACTGTGGTTATTAGATTTATTTGCGCAAATTTCACTAGAAATAAAGAAGCAGCTGTTAACGTTGCCTGTTTTGGGAATTTAAAAATTCACTTTTCTTGGTAAACAAATTAAGAGAGTAATCAAATATAAACTGTCAGTGCATTCCAAAGAGATCAAAGTAAAAAAGAAAAGAAAAAAGAAAAGAATTATAATGTCACATTCAGAGTTTCTCACATGGACTTATTGCATAATGAGGTTCTTGGTATATGTTTGGTATTAATTTTGAGCAAGGTAGACTTGAAGAATCACAGAAATCATTCAGATCTGCAGCTTAAATGAATGTAAATGCTTTGTTGGCGCAGCTGCAGTGGATCTCCACTCTCCTGCACTTTGCGCGGACCTTTCAGAGGCGACGCTTTACCTCCTTTCCATTCATGCTCACTTTCTGCAAAATATCTACAGCCTCTGTCACTTTCCTTTCTGTTTACTTGCAGAAATAATAATCCCCCAAAAAATGTAAAACCCTACTTCTGCGCGCGTTTCAGCACTAAACCCATGAGGTAAAGATTTTTTTTTGGAACGTCTTTAAGCTTTCTGATTTAAAAAAATTGAAATCACCTCACTTAATTATTTTATTACTGAGGAAAACATGAATAAATCAGAGTTCCCTCCATACTGATTTTGCACCAAATCTCCTACTTCTTTTTACCTGACCATTGCTGCATCATTTAGTGCGTCCTGTTCCAAAATATGGCTGCAAGGTGAATCAGAGTAATAATTTAAAAACAAAAACAAAAAGAAAAGGCACTCCAGAGGCAGAATGAAGTACAGTGCAAAGTGCCAGCCCTAAAATAGCTACCCTACTTGTTGAGGGGAAGAAAAGAAGCTTTTCCTGCAAATTTTCTCTGAGAGAGGACAAAAATATTAGTCCATCAAACCCTCATCACGGTTCTGCGTCCGAGCGCGTCAGGTCCTCTTGGTTTTTGTTGTGCGTCTTGTGTGTGCGCTTCAGAGAGTGACTTGCTGCTCCTCTGCACCGGTCCATGCAGTAGTAGTAATATCCTCCTCCATTCACTCCTCCATCTCTCTCTCTCTCCCTCTCTCTCTCTCCCTCTCTCCCTCTCTCTCTCATTCTCCCGAGTCCAAAAGGGTTGTTTTTTTTTATCAAGGAGCCCCTGCCCGCCCTGACATCACCGGTAGGGGAAGTGTGCTGGAGGTGGTGGTGCTGGTGCTGGAGGAGGAGGAGGAGGAGGAGTAGAGGAGGGAGGGTGGGGGGCGTCCTAACCTTGCCTTACGTTTGTGTTTTACAAGGGAAATCCTCTCTCTCTCTCTCTCTCTCTCTCTCTCTCTCTCTCTCTCTCTCTCTCTCTCTCTCTCTCTCTCTCTCTCTCTCCCTCTCTCTCCTACAGTCCTATGCTGTGCACCCCTTTAATGCAGAGGGCAGACAGGAAAACAGAGGGCTGTAAAGCTTATTTATGTATTTATTATTCTTGTCCTGACCTCCCATCCCACCCATCCACCCATCCACCCATCCATCCATCCATCCATCCGTCCATCTCCAGTTGTGGAAAAAGTACTCAAATCATAAAGTAAAGTATAGTAAAAGTATCAGTACTGTGAAAATACCCTGAATCCTACATTTAAAGTGATGCACACAATGGAATGCATTTAATAACACCAAGCTCAGCCTGTTGTGCTTAAGTACAACTTTCTTGTACTTTGTATTTCCATATTTCCATTTGATGCAACTTTATACTCCTACTGCACTCATTTCAGATGAAGATATTATAGTTTTTACATTTATTTCATCCTAAATTATAAGATTTTAGACATAAAACACGTGACAAGCTTGTACAACTATGTTACACTAGTACTAAACTGTGTTAATTTGGAAAGAAATAGCTCCACCTTCACCAGCTACATTCGTAAAATGCCACTTATATGAATGTATCAGTCATAATAATCCAATAATATCATTCATAATCATGTAACACTCACAGGGAATGAGTTATGAGTTGAATTATGAGCACTTATAGTACTTGACATTGACTTTTACTAATAAAAGTGTTGCTACTTTTATTTAAGTAAAGTGTTTGAATACTTCCCCCACCACTAGTATAATGTGGTGAAGTGCAAGGAAATTACGCCTCTCTATTATATTGTATTACATTATATTATATTATATTATATTACATTGATTTATTTGTGTTGATGCATTTATGTGTAATGTATTTTACTGTTGTAGTTTGCCATGGTGGTGCTACTTTAAAGTATTTTATATTCACAGTTTGATAGTTAAATCTATAACCATAAATCATATTGTACAGGTACAATATGAATGTGGTGGAATATGTGACATTAGATTGATGTATTCAAGTACAAATACCTCATAATTTAAGTGCAGCATTTGTGTAAATGTACACAATGGGAGGCTCCACTGTCAGCCTGGCAGTGGATGAATGATGGTGGAGGTGGCCGAGCTGGCGGGTGAGAGGGGTGGGGAGGGGTGAGTGGAAGGGGGGGGGGGATATGCTGCAGTAACATAAGTGTGTTTGATGTCTCCCACTCTCTTTCTTCCTTTACTCTCTCTCTCTCACACACACACACACACACATATACTCTCTCCAAAAGTGAAGGAGGTGAGGTTTGAGTAACCCCCCCCCCCTTCCCTCCACCTTCCCTCCCTCACCTCCCCTGGCCCCCTTTTCTCTTTTTCCTCTTCCTTTTACTCTCTCCCTCCCTCTCCTCTTCTCTTGATCTATCTATCTATCTCGCCAACTCATTCCCTCCAGCAAATCCTCCAATTAAACCCCCACATAGGTCGTTCCAGAGTGACACATAGGTGCATTTCCTAATCAGGCGAATTTAATAGGAATAATTAGCAGGATGACATCATTTGTTAAATCACTGCTAAAAAAAATAATGATGTTTTATGGCGTGACAATGCTACAGTTAAGGTCTGGTTAGGTTTAGGCACGAAAAAGCACTGGGTTGGGGTTAGAGGAAGGAAAGATCATGGTTTAGGTTAAAATAATCATTTGAAACATGGTGTGGGTTAAAATTAGGCAACCTTTCTCACCATGGCAACAGTAAACAGCACAACAAAACTGTCCTGACTCTCGGTCAAGAGCGTGACACTCGCTGTTGGAAACGGGAGATCGCTTGTCGCCATCTATCCATCTCACCCACCTCCTCCAATTATAGCAATTTGTCACCTAATATTGACGTCATCTGCAGTTCCGCACTTCTCCAGGTCGTAATTACTTCGGCAACTAGATGGCGTCGGTCGCACAAATTCACGTAACTATAGGTCGGTATTTTTGGGTTTTGTTTTTTTTTGTTGTTTGTTTTTTTTGTTGGCAACTGATATCAAAACCCCCGTTGCGTCGTTTTTTCGGTGTCGTTTTTTGGGGAAGACGGTCTCCAACATTCTCTGGTTCCCTTCAGTGGTACAACACAGACAGGCCCAACATCTGTCTCGCACATGAAAAGGGTTTTTTTTTTTTTTTGCGAGCTTTTTATCTTCCAAATATGCTATCTGCTTGTGTTCGTGTGGGCCGAGCCAGGACTGAAAAAACAGGGAGAGGACGCATCGGGTGAGAGAGAGGAATGAAAGCAGGAGAGGATATAAGGAGAAATATACAAGGAGAAATGTTATATAGTAATGGGAAAGCTGAAATAACTGAAAAAATATTAAGTAGGATGATTTAACATATTATTGGATGTGAGAGACTCTCTTTATGGTTTTAAAGGATGCTGAAAGTTTGAGTTGAGCTTTCAACCACATTAGATTTTGCTCAAAGTTTCAACCCACTGAGAAAATGCCATCCATTGAGGGTGACTCTAGGGGGGGAAGCTAGTTAGGGTTAGGGTTAGGGTTAGGGTTAGGGTTAGGGTTAGGGTTGGGGTTAGGGTTAGGGTTTAGGATTTTAGTTTTTTGTTTGTTTGTTTGTGTTGGTTTTTTTTTGGCAATCAAATTTTTCCAGTGTCAAAAATGAACTTTCCTTCCTGAGGATACACCGCTGTTTTTCCCATTAAATCGGGGCGACTGTGTTTCCATACGTTCTGACGGTAAATGTTACATCCACAGCCATCGCAATCGGTTACAACCTGCACGGTCCCTCGCGGCCACATCCTCCAAATTTTTGACTGAACAGAGTGATACTACTGGAGGAATTTTTTCCCCTTCATTCCTGCTTAGCCAGCAGAAGAGGTGACTCCTCAGAGCACAATGTAAGTGAATCTTCCTTCAGTGATATCCCACACAGAGTTTTTTTGCACTAATTCCAGCATTATCCAATTTTTTTGTAATTTATGTGTTGAAAACATGCATTTTAACTGTTCTGGAATGTCTTTATCTTTCATCCCTTTCTGTCAGACTGTGTATATTTGCAGCGTATCATATATGGTTGAATATTTTGACACATGAAAGATATCTTGCAAATGGAAAAATAGCTTTTGGCAACTTGTGCAGACCTTCCTAACTCAAAAGACAGGTGTACTCGCTGAGATGTTTCCAGCCACTCCAAACAAAATCTATACTGATCTTTAAAATACTATAAAACTTTATAGCCTCTATATACTGTCAGCTGTTTGTAGACTGTTTGTGTTTTAACAACCAGATGATTTTAAAGCCGGGGTTGATTTGTGCTGTCGTGTTTGCGATTATGACTAATTACCTCAATAAAAGATTATACATCCATTTAAATGTTTGTTTGTTGTTTCATTTATGTTTTCAGTCATTATTTATTCACCACAAAAAAAAAAGAAAAAGAAGTGGCTACTACTACTACGGGCATCTGTTGCTGTTCCACACCTTCTGAAATGTCGCCCCTTCCTATCCTCTCTCCCACAGACCTCGCTATTTTTTGTCAGGCTCAATTTGCAAACAGGGCCCTGGCTCGAGGCTGGAGATGGAGATGGAGGAGGAGGCCGCTGGCAGCTATGGCAGGGGCCCCCGAAGGGGCAAAAAACGGTTCCTAAAGAGTGGGAGGCAGGAATTCCACAATCCCAGCCTGCCTGACTGAGGGATCTGCCTGCTAAACATTCAGCTTTTTCTGCTGGCAAAGTGCCCTTTGAAATCCAGCTGCAACTGTGTTGGAGAAAGAAAAAAAAAAAAGAAGAAAGAAACAAGAGAAATAGGAGGGGTGGGTTTCAGAGAAAGCAACACACAAAAAAAAAAGCGAGGGAAAGGGAGGATGAAGGAGAAGAGACAGAAGAGGAAGAGAGCGATAGAGGGGTGTGCGATGTGGGGTAGAGCGTGTGTGTGTGTGTGTGTGTGTGTGTGTGTGTGTGTGTGTGAGAGAGACTATGAATGGGCGTGCACCACCGGGGCCTCACCCCCCACTGTAAGGGAACTCCACAGATTATCCTTCATCTGAGCTTGTCGGTCTTGACCTCACTGACCCTGAGGCCCGCTTTCTGTCTCCCCTCTCTCTCTCTCTCTCTCTCTCTCTCTCTCTCTCTCTCTCTCTCACACACACACTCACACACACACACACATTTGCTAAGTCATTCATTTCTCCACGCACCCTTATTATTTTCTCTCTTACCTCTGCTATACCCTCTGATGCGCTGCCGACCCCTCCGGCTCCACCCAGTTGCCACTGTTGCCACTACACACAACCACACACACACACACACACACACATACACACACACACACACACACACACACACACACAACCTGGTCAGTCCCTCGTGCAAAAGAGGGGGGGACCCAATAGGAGCAAATCCAGGCTGATGTGCAGGACAAATGAGGAGGGGAAGAAAGAAGAAAAGGGGAGAAAGAAAATAGGCGAGCTTTTCACCACCACCGGTATAAAATAGATGGTGGGAGGAGGAGGAGGAGGAGGAGGAGGGGTAGGGGGCACTGAGGGGGACAAATGCAACACGATGTATATACAGTACTGCAGGTGCTTTGCTTAAAGTGTCAGCAGTTGCATGTGTGGAGCTTTTAAAAGCTTCAAGTTAAAAGAAAAGACTGATAGTAAAAATGAAAAAAACGTATGCAGGCAAACATTTTTATAGTTTTATGTGGTTTTATTTTGTTGATATCCCTCCTATCACTCTACATAAATGCATTATCTCTATAAAAAGCCAAAAGTTGAATTTAATGACATAAAAAAGTGTATTTCTGTGTCAAAATGTAGAGAAAAAAAACACTAGAAAAATTCTCAAGTTGCAGCTTTAAAAATGATTGTAGGGTTTAAACATTTCAAACTGCCACGTTATATTTAATGCAATCAGCCAGAATGTTGCATAAATACTGAGTAACCATATTAACACACTGACTTTCTGTACCTATTTCTAAATGAAGCCCATCTTTTCCCCCACTCCACCCCCACCCTAGCTTGACTGACTGATGCTAAGCAGCACAGAGAAATCTGACATTTCACACGGTGGTCCTTTTCAGAGAATTTACTCTTCGACCTATCCAGTAATTTTCCTTTGGCTGAAAAATGAAAAAAACCTTATTTCACATCCTAACTTTGCTCCATAATGCTACATTTTTTTTTTTTTAAATCCTTCCACAAACAGAAACATTTGCCTCCATGTTGCCTGCTCGTGCCTACATGGAGGAACCCTTATTTACTCACGTGGAGGTAAAAATGGAAAAAGCAAGTAGCAGAGCTTGGATGAACTGCGAGTGTGAATGCGTTAATGCTCTTTAGGTTTTATTTGAAAAAAAAAAAAGCTGCAGGTGGATGCTTGAGTGACAAGACGCTGTTTTTCTTGGCTCCGTAGCTGCGTGGCTGCACTTTAGGGGACGTGACCTACCTGCTGGTTTTTGGATGTAAAGGCGATATCATCACAAATCATAAGGACAAACATGAGGAAAGAATCTGTGGTTCTATGCTGGAGTGAAACTATTAGAATAAAATACTTCTAATTTTCTAAGAAGAATAATAATTTTAAATATATTAGATATTTGTATATGATCCTTCTATAATGCAAGATTTCTTGATTATTATAGTATGGTAATGGTATTATGGTTCTGCTGCTATGGAGCTGTACTTTTTTATCATCTGTTTTATCAGTTTGCTGATACACCGGCCTTTTATTCAGTACTAGATATTGATTACATGCAACAAAACTGATGGAAAGGCTCAGCTTGATATTTCTCTTATGTGACATTTTGATCAGATTCCACAGAAATATATATAGATTTACTACGGCTGTTGCAATTTATTCTGAGTTTCAAATGAGGATTTCAGAACAAAGAGAATAACATTATGATACCTTTTATTTTTTTAATGGTTTTATCATATATGGTAAGGTAAGGTGAGATATCGTCATTGACCCCCTAGAGAGAAATTCAAAAACTGACACATTAGCCACGTAATGGTGAAAGTGATAACAATAAAATGAGATCAAATAAAATATACAAAAATCTCTGTATAAAATAATCTGCAATTATATAAATCTGCAATATACATACATTTCTGATACTATATACAAGAGTGCAATGTTCCTGGGATTTACAAAGTAAAGTTCAGTGTTTCTTGGATTCAAGTAAGGACAGCCTCAGTCTTTTTTAGTGGGAGTGGGAGGTACTATGAGCCATCAATAAATGCAGGAGTTGAACTGTTCTTGCTGAGAGACGACTGTTTTACTTCCTTTGTGTGTTGGCTTCATTTCATGTCTGCAGGCTGTGTTTTGAGGTGTTATATTGGATTGCATGTATCTGTGAAAACATAGTCTCAATTTAAAGATTCACTTTCTTTTTCTGAGCTTCTAACAGTATCAGATTCAGGTATGAGTTCAAAGCTCAGAAGTCCACTGATAGCTACATTCAAATGACTTTACAATATAATGGAGTCCAGTCAAACAACATAAAATACAGTATAATGCCAAAGACAGTTTGTCAATTTTACCAGTCAAACAAAAGAGGACTTGTATTAGATTGCACAACACCACAGCTCCCAGTACCTCCCATTCCACTGACTAGGACTGGGATTAAGACTCAAACCACACATCAAACACTCACAGTCAAAAAAAGACTGATGCTACACATGTTCAACAGTATGCATGAGTGTATTTACTTTATCCCAGGAACATTGCACATGTCTCAGATTTTCTGCACATTTCACATTCATTTTTATCAGTATGAGAGTCTCTATGTGAATCTCAGGAACATTCACATGTATATAATATCAGGAACTTCTGCATATTACACACTTATATATTGCAGATTTATTTACACAAAGATCCAGTGTACTGTTTCTAGTATTTTATTTATTTCATCCTATTTTGTCTTATTTATTGTTGATCCTATTTTTAGTACACTTTCACCCTTATGCTTCGACTTTTTTCCACTGTGCTGCTATGTTAATTTGAATTTCTCCCATGATTTCTCCCAGGGGGGGATCAATAAAGAATACATTTTATCTTAAAGACTTGATGGGGGGAATGTAGTAATTTATATTTAAGGTAAAATTAAAAAAAAAAAAAGTGGAAAGTTTTAAACAAAATATATATATTATGTGTGTCTAATTTTTTTTAATGTATGTATTTATTTTTTGTTGTTCTATCCTGCACAATCATCTCGTGACCCCTTAGATTTATCCAGCGACTCTTTGTGGGGGCCCCGAACCCCAGTTTGTGAGCCACTGATTTAACCACAGTGACCGCTGTGTGGATATTTCTATGGGCGCGGTTGCACTCCTGCTCACTAGAGGGCGCTGCGTGAAAGCCGGCGGACACTGGCTACCTGGGTAATCGAGGAAACTGAAGAGATTCCACTTCGTAGCTAACAGTTGCTAGCCGGCTAATCTCCTGGACAACGCAGTTGTGTTTTTTTACTGGCCGTTTCAATGTCCGTGTCTTTTTCTCTTTTATACTACTGTAGTTTTTACATAGTCCCGTCAGTGACAGAAGCGAGGCAGACACCGACAGGTGACTTTAAAAAACGCTGAATGTTTGGTCACACTGCTGCTTTCTCCCAGGATGCTAGCACATAAGCAAGTCGACTAGCTAGCCTGTCTGCTAAAGTAGCCGAATAAGCAGCGCCGTCCGGATGCTTTGAACAGCAACGCAGCGGATTTTGGGGAGTTTCTAGTCGGTCCTGTATGATGTCAAGCAACCGGTCACAGCAGGGCGCCGGCGGGGCGAGTTCAGTGCCCAGCACAAGTAGCAGCAGCAGCACAGGAGGAGGCACCGGGAACACGACCGGTGTCGGTGGGAGCAGCAGCGCAGTCACAAGTAATGGTAACAGCGCTGGAAATGTTGTGCCCTCCCGGACCTCGACAGGAGCCGGCGGCGAGGGCAGCGTGTCGGTGCCAACTTTGGCTGCCGTGCCGTCGTCCCGGGGAGGCTTCGCTTCTCTGAGCCGACCCTCTGCGTCCTCTGGTAGCAGGAAGAAGTCCCTCCACCAAGCCCCCCTTTACAACGGCCTCTTAAATTCATACGAAGATAAAAGCAACGATTTTGTCTGGTTAGTTTTTTCTTGTCTAAAAGTGTAGCTTACATTTAGCTGTTAGGTTGTATTGTAGCTGCTGTAAAAGTTTGAAAGCTGATTTTTTTTGACACTCGTTTAAATTGTTTTGTTTGTTTGTTTGTTTTCAGTCCCATTTGTTTCGAAATGATAGAAGAGGCGCACATGACAAAGTGTGGGCACAGTTTCTGGTAAGTGTTGTAGTCGTTTACACTGGAAATATAACACACCTTGCTGTAGAAAACTGCTCCCTCATATTTAACTTTTAACATAGTCATAAACAAAGACTTTCACCTTCCTCTAGATATTTCCTCATTTTTAGCAGTTTCCTCAACTTCTTAAATACACTTACTGGTTCCTCTACACCTCAGCAAAGTTTAAAAGCCTTATCAGGGTTCCCATGGTCATGAAATTCCTGCAAAAGCTATGAAATTAGAAACTGTTTTCCAGGCCTGGAAATGGTTTGGAATTAGGTGAATGTTTTGGAAATCGATAATCGATATAAGTCAGGCTGCATGAACCTGCCCCCTGAACTTTTACCATGTCAAAAATCAGTAGATTAATTTAATATGAATATACTAATCGTCAACTTCTACACTTTTAACTTTTTAATATGTTCTAATATGCACCATCATTTAGTTAGATCAAAGTGTCAAAACACCTGTTAAAAGGGACTAGAATACTCTGTTAAAGGTGTTCTGGGGGAGGACCCTTTGTTAAACTACTTAAATTAAGTCATGGAAATGGGGTAAAATATTACGGAAAAGTTTTGAAAATGCATTGGCAAAAATGTGTGGGAACCCTGCCTTATGTATGTCCCCTCTTTAACATATAAGCCAGTCTTTACATCATGTTTTACCCCTTGCAAAATATGAGTATTTAACAGGTATGGTCATGTGAGTGAAGTCGTTGTGTGTGGATGGGTACATGCTAGAGTTCAGGTGTCAAACAGACCGAAATACTGTAAGGAAAGGATGAAATGGTTCAAGTGTTAACATGAAATTCTCTCCAAAATCTATGTATTTTAACACAAACCCTTCTTCTCCCTCTCCCGCAGCTTCAAGTGTATTCGCCAGAGTCTGGAGGACAGCAACAGGTGTCCAAAGTGTAATTATATCGTCGATAATGTGGATCAGCTTTACCCAAACTTTCTTGGTAGGTGTTTAAAAGGCTGAAGTGGGGATTTGTTATTTTCCAGATGATCAGAAAACGGCTGAAATGAAACAGTTTTTACAGTGCTGGTCCCATAAACATATGATATAATTGTCTGTTAGTTGCCTTGGTGCACATCCATTGTCCTACATTTTTAGAATCAACACATTTAAATGAATTAATATGACATTTTTACATTTGCTACTATGATAAAGTGAGAGGGAAATTTAGTATATTAATGTTTAGTGAAATGGAATCATGACCCTGTTTACACCTGACAGTAAAATGCATCTGATCACAAATGGACAGGTGTGAATGCACCCGAGACGCATTGAGATCTGATCACTCAGACCACATTCTTGCCTGCATATGGCCTCATAGTTTCATCTGTGTACATGAAAGTGTCCTTGGGCCACACTGAAGGTCTGTCTACCTAACCGACGTCCTCCACCTAAGTGAAGTATGCACTCTGTCACGTGCCAGTGGCGTCGTATTAACGTGCAAAACAAGAAGCAGTCACAACAACAAGCGAACTGAATTCTTGTGGACGTAGTACACACAAAACACGCTGTCTGATTTCCACTCAAGCTGAAGAGTTTTGTTTTTGGTCTCTACAGATTTCTTCTTTTTTCTTTTATTTTTGGATAGACTAGACACAGGAAGGGTGTCGCTGCCTCCCGCCACTTAAAAAAAATAACAACAAGATATTTGTTCTTTGAAAACAGAAATGATGCACGATTGATTTGCATGTAGAGCGGTGGAAATGACATCTTGATCACAAGCGGTCACTGGAGACGCTAGGTGTGAACATCACCTATGATTTAATATTGTCAGTGAGTGAGGTTTGGTCAAGCACTTCATGTCATTCTGCTCAAATCAGAACAAGGTTTTACACATGATACTGCTCTTGAAGTGAAGCTTGCTAAACTTATAAAAGGATTAATTGGACTCTCCGTGAATTTAAAAGTAATCCACTGAGAAAAGATTTTTAAAAATCAAGAAAAAAAGAACCTATGTTATATATAAACACGTGATGTTTATGTATAAATGGCTCAGCTTATGTTATCACATGCTGCACAGGACAGATTCCAGTGATACTGAAAAAACTGCTATGAAAGCGACCTGTGTGTCCTTTTTAATCACAGTCTATCATGAAGCAAGGAAACTCGCTCACTCAAAGTTTCACAGCTGCTCCTCTGTTGTTTAAGTCACACTCTGGTTTTGTTTCTGTCATTTACTTATTGAGTTTTTCCCTCTCTCACCACCACCACCTACCCCTCCTGATCTCACCATTTCCCAGTGAACGAACTGATCCTTAAACAGAAACAGAGGTCGGAGGAGAAGAGACTAAAATTAGATCATCCTGTAAGTGTATAACACACATAATTGTTTGTTTCTCTCTCTCTCTCTCACACACACTGATTTTTATTCTCACATTATTAGGAAAGTTGAAGTGTTTACTAATCAGTGTCTGTGACCCTGCAGAATGGGTCCAGGTGGCAGGTCTTCCAGGACGTGTTGAGTCCTGACCAAGAGAACCTGGACCTGGCCAACGTCAATCTGATGCTGGAGCTGCTGGTTCAGAAGAAAAAGCAGCTGGAGGCGGTGAGTAAAAGACGTGCTTTTTATCCTCTTCTCTTCATTCTCTTCCAAACGTTTCTTTCATTTTGGCCGTTAAAAACTCACACTGGTTTGAGCAGTACTCTACGATGAAAGGTATAAAGTTATAATGAGGCACAGATGACTCACAAGCAGTTATTTTTTATGTTAACCCTTACATACTGTTCATATTCTGACCCAGCTTAAGTATTCCTTTATAATTAGTGCCTATGTCAAAGTTTGAATCGCCAATGTATATTGTGTTCATGTTTTCATTACATTTGACACCATTATACTCACAATCACACTATATTATGATCTTATGTTATCTAAAATAAGAACATAATGTGGTGGCAAAAATACTTTGCTCTGTGGTGAGGAATAATAATTGCAGAATCAACACTGATAACAACACTGAGCCCAATCATAAATTGAAAGAACTTATTACAGTGTATCAAGTCAATTTGAAACAAACAACAACAGAAGCCAACATACATAGACAGGGTCTCGTTATTCGGCCGAATAAGGTGCAGCCTCTCTCAGCCTAGATGCCGTCAAGAGTCTGGACACCTGTTGACTGTGAGACTGGCCTTTAAATATACTAATGACAGAGATGGTTACATAAGCAATCAATCAGTGTCTGTCCTGAGTTGTACTACAGACAAACAGTTCAAACTTTATTTACTGTCCCATGTTTTTTAACATTGTTTGTTTATGACTAGTCATTGAATTTAGCGCTATTTACCCAGACAGTTCATTCAAACACACATTCAGAGAGAGAGTACATTATCCGCACGATTTGTACATACTACATCAGAAAAACAGATTAGATATAAGATTTCCTTAACACATAACAGCCATAATCAGTAGTTGATTTACTGAAAGTGAAGGATGCAACAACATTTGAGCGGCAGGCTCCACCTTCAACAACCTCTGTGTGCAAAAATGTATACCAGCTGCACTAATATTCATAATTTTAAAAATATTTCCATTTTTGGGCATTCTAGGCCACTGTAGGAAAAGTCATGAAATTTCAGGCTTAAATAATGTCATTTATGTGTTTTTAGTTGCTTTCAAATGTTAAAATGGGTCAAATTGAACCTGAACAGTATATAAGGGTTAAAGGTAGAAAGACACACAGTCACTTAACCATTATATACTGTTCAGGGTCAAATTTGACCTGATCTTACATTTGAGGGTTGTACAATGTGCAAACTACTGCATAAAGGTGTCATGCAGCTGCATGTTTTCATTCCAACCAATCAGGAGCACACCAGGCTTCACTCATTTAATCAGCTGAGCTCAGTCTTCAGACAGTTGATTGGTCAAATCATGTGTGCTCTTGATTGCTTGAGACAAACACCTGCAGCACACAGCCCTTTATGGAAGAGTTTGCACATGGCTGCTCTATAATAAACACTAAACAGTTCACTGAACAGTGAGCAGCAAATCAACATTTCAGACACTAATTAATCATGAAAGTAGTGTAGATGCCATGGACATTAAATCAGAGGTTAGAACTGATATCAGGAATGCTTTGATTGCTTATCTACACAATAAGAAATGAGAATTTATTCATTATTATGAAATATTCAAATCATGAACACATTTTTGTAAACCTCCACTTTTGTTTTGAAAGGATGACAAGGGAGTTCTATAGAAATGTGAATGTTTTACATCACTCTGTAGGTATAATTATGGGAGTTTTTATACTAGCGCATCTACAGTATGAGGAGGTTTATCAGTTGCTCTCCCAGCTGATTCAGTGAGCAATGCTATATCTTGGATTAGCAGTTGTACCATAAATATACATGCAGTGTCCTGTGTTTCAGGATGTGTTGAAAGAGTCACGAGTTAAATGTTGGTGTTCTGTAATACTTACACACACACACACACACACACACACACACACACACACACACACACACACACACACACACCGTGTGTTTCCTGGATTACACTGGCAATAAAAAGCTTACTCTGAAAGTATAAAACATCCCTTTTTTCTTGTTTTTGACCAGCTGCATGAAATGAAAATGGCTCACAAGAAAAGAAGTGGACACCAGTCTTTCCTGTTGACTTAGAATGTGTCCCTTCAGCACTCTCTTATAGTGATAGCACACATAAAGCTTTAAAATCCTAGTTATGAAATTCCTAATAATATACAATTTATTTATATAGATGTTGTAATCCATAAACATCACCATAAATGTAATGACATTTAACAACTTAACAATAACATAGCTTATATAGGCACATGTCCATATATGAATGTGACAACATCAGATCAGATGAGGCTGTGATATATACAGCTGGTTAATATGTCTGTTGTGGGCACAGATGAAACACGATGTGCACCTGGCACAGAAGTGAAGATTTATTTAGATCAGTTCCACACTTACCAACTTTTAATTTAGTTACAGCCGTACTATATTAGTGGTGCAGCACATATGCAGGCTGTATATAAGACTGCCAGTGACATGTTCAGCTCATTCTGCCTTTTCTGGCTTCTAACCACCAGCAGTAAAGCTTTTCCACATGTTTACCACAATGTCCTCTTTAAGTTTCAAGTTATTTTATTTCTATAGCACTTTAAAAAGCAAACAAATTTTGCACCAAAGTGCTTTACAAAGGCAGGCATACGTACACGCATACAAGCATAGACAGAGCAAAATACAAGAACAAATTTCAAACCCTAAGAAATCAGATAACAAATAAAACAGATTAAACAGAGTTAAAGGCCAGAGAATACAAGCTCAAGCTGTCTCTGCAGTGAGTGACAGTTTTCTCCACTATTGCACCGCCCCAACAGAGCTTTCCTTACATAGAGAAATGGGGGCGTGCTAGTGTGCTAATTACCAATAATAGGATTCTAATTCACTGACTAAGAACAACATTGTCTGGTGCGCACGTGTCATAAATCCAATGGTAACTTTGAGCTGGACTTATTTCGTGTGTAAAAACACATATTACACCACATATTAGTACATATTAGTAAATGAGGCTCATTAACTCACGAACCTTATCCTGTAATCTAAACCTGACTCCAAGGTCTGTGTTCAAGAAACACAAAATCTCATCTGGAGCTTTAGTTTTGGAAATCGCATGAGCATAAAGAAAAAAAAAAGGTGTTTATTAGGGAAACATTGATGGCTTTCCACTGGATGTTTTCAGACCACAGTTTATAGATGGAGGTCTTATTTTCATCCTCAGAGCAACAGCAGCTGCTCCAACGTCAGAGCTGCAGCTCGGGTGAAGCAGGGGCATAAAAACAAAACTTTTTAGGCTCGTGTCCTGGAACACCACAACAACAGCACAATTTCTTCTTCAGGAGGAGAGCAGCATACAAATGTGCTCTAATCATAAAGTGCAGCTTTATTTGATCTGACTGTATTGTCCCTAGGGAGGTGAATTGATAAGATTTTATTGATACCAGATGATGATTCTGCTGATCAGTCTGAGTCTTGATTCATCCCTAATTGTCCCCCATGTGCACTACCACTGTGGGCAGTTCATCCTTCCATTGCTGTGAAGTGAGAGAATCACTAGAAACTCATATTCAGTCACTCAGTTTTCTCATACCAGTTGGAACAGAAATGACTCTGACTATCAACAGCCCCCCCCACACACACACACACACACACACACACACACACACACACACACACACACACACACACACACAATTAAATAACCATGTTATAAATTATGACTCAACAAAAACAGGAAAGGAGGAAACAGTCAGAATTCTCATGAATCTCCAATGAGGGAACAGCAGAGGTATGATAAAAATGTAAAAATTCAACATTGCCAGAAACAAATCAAATAAAAGATAAAAAGATATATGATCAAATATAATAGTAAATAATAAAATAAAATAGTGGACAACCAAGAGGACACGTGATGATATTAATACAATGAATAAATAGTTACATATATATAAATATCTCACACAGCCTTAACTGACCACACTATCCACTGCTTTACTGATCCTCAGTGATGCTTCTCTGATAGTCGTGTGATTTTTGGAACATGGTGATTGGGATTCAGATGAAAATAGTCTGTGTTTATCTTCCTGCTGAAATAGTTCATCTGGCTCATTCACTGAATTCACTTCAGCTGCTTTTAATATTTTTGGCTGGACCGCAACAGCAGCGCCAGCTCTACCAAAACCCCAATGTGTGTCCATCATTGAGTCATCGACTGACTGACTGACTGAGTGATGGACATTGGTCGTTTGAAATGGGGACAGCAAAGTATCCCAGAATGCATGTCTTTATTTAGAGGTAAAAATTTGGTTTGGCTTTCTATGCGGACGCCAATGTTTTTTTGCTTTGCTTGTTTTTAAAGAGGTTGCAACTTAAAGAAACAGTCCATCTTTTTTCTTTTTTCTTTCTTTTTTTTGACAGTGTCAGCATTCTCAAATATAATGAGATACACAGACAGAATCAGCAGTTTGTGTGTGTTTTTCAGCAGATCTTCTTTGGAAGTATTAGACTCTATTCCTCATGTGTTTTCTACAAATGTTACAGATTTTTGAAGTTTTGTGGTGGGGTTTCAAGCTCTTAAAAGATAATATCTCTTAAGTTGTTGTCGTAGCTTACTTCCACTGCTGTTTGTATTAGCTTAAACCACCAAATATGACCATTAATCCAAAATTTGACTTTACTTCCTGCCCTTGGTAAATTTTACTATTCTAGGCATTTGAAGCATGAGAAACCTCTGGCCACAGATGTCAACATTAGACTCCCAACACCCTATAAACACTTGGGTTTGGGATTGTTTCCTGTAGTTGAGCTTAAATTATCATACAATGATCTGTGCCTGGTTTTGAGTAGCAGAGCAATGAGATGGGTATTCTCAGGTGTCAGTTGATTTTCATGTGCCCAAATATGTTACATTTTTGTTAAATGACTCCAAATGTTCTCGGTCTTTTTTTCTGCACAACAGGGTTTAGTCTGAGTGGAAGTGCAGTCGATGTGAATATGAGAATCTGTGCTCTTTGTCTTTCCCATCGAGGGGCTTAACATTTTTATACTATTTTTATGATCTTTTCAGCAGATAAGCAAAAATAATGTGCAGCTTTACTTGTAGTTGTGTGAGATCATGTACGATGTCTGTCTCTCCACCAGGAATCCCAAGCAGCTCAGAGACAAATCCTCATGGAGTTCCTTAAAGAAGCCAGGAGAAACAAGAGAGAGGTGCTCTTATTTCTATACAATCTCCAAATTATCCATACATTGCTGCTTCAATGTTGTACAAATATAAGAAAATAAAAAAAAAAAACAACATAAGTCATAAAATGTGGTTTTATTTATGTGCATTTTTGGTTCTGTCAACAGCAATTGGAGCAACTACAGAAAGAACTCAACTTCCTCGAAGAGGACATTAAACGTGTCGAGGTAAGGCAACGGCAGCTCACCTTCTAGTCGAAAGATGCGTTACCAAACGTTGAATTCACAGTGTATTCTCATTGGGAAAGGTAGAGGAGCGGTGCTGCAGCATGACTATGAACATGCGTTATATCGCCAAAGGATAAAACAGAAACCTTCTCTTCATCTCGAAAGCCAAACATGTTATTTGCGTGCGTGTGTGTGTTTTTCCAGGAAATGAGCGGGCTGTACTCTCCAATGATGGAAGCAGAGTGTACCGTGCCTAATGTCGAGGCTCCCTCACCAGCACCCAGGTACAAATGACCCTTGACTAATTATCTTTATCGTGCATGACTGCACAAACACCATTCTGCCTTTTTTTTATTTAATTTAATTTATTTAGTTATTTCAAAAATAGAAACTAATTCCCAGCACAGATCTGCGCTTCCTTGATTGAAATGTTTTGCTTTTTATCCTGAATGACAACAGCAGTTTTCTGTATGTTTATTAAGCTGTACCTTCGGCTCTCCTCTCATTTGTATTTATCTATCATTATTTTTTATTATAGCTAAACTATCAAATCTCATGTACTTACGTGTGTGTGTGTGTGTGTGTGTGTGTGTGTGTGTGTGTGTGTGTGTGTGTGTGTGTGTGTGTGTGTGTGTGTGTGTGTGTGTGTGTGTGTGTGTGTGTGTGTGTGTGTGTGTGTGTGTGTGTGTGTGTGTGTGTTGAGTAGCTGTAGTAGTATTATGGAGCCACCAGACTACAGTCAGCCTCCTGGATTTGGTGGAACAGCCCAGGTCAGTCATAAACGCATACATAAACACAGCTGCTGTTTTTACTCATTTGCAACCTTGTTTGAAAGTCATTCCTGTTCTTTTCATCAAGATCTTGCTTGATTGAAGTTTTTTTTTTTTAGTCCCTAAAATGATTCCACAGAAAGAAAATAGAGATACAAATGTGTTGCAATATGAATTTCAATTCTTCCTAAAACAAACATGTAGGGAAGTTTTTGGCATGGAATCAATATCGTTAAAATCAGGACCCATATACTCAGAAAAATCAGCCCTTTTTATATTATAAGTCCTTCTAACAGTGTAAATGTTGGTATGACTGGTGGACTTTTAGAAACCTAATTTGACTGCACTGTCTAACAGGGAAAAAGACAGACCTGGTACAACAGCACTCTGGCGTCAAGGAGGAAACGGCTGACGGCTCATTTTGACGACCTGGAGCAATGCTACTTCTCCAATAAAATGTCGCGCATCACAGGTAGTAATCCTGCGGTAAACGCCATCAGTGTTCTCCTCCTAGTACAACAGCAACCAGACTACCAGCACCTGTAGATGTAGACTTGATGTTAAAATGAGAATGTATTGCATAGATGTTTAATAGCAGGATTTACAGTGCATGTCTGGTGTTTTCTTTTTAGATGAAGGCAGGAACTTAAACCAGCTGGATGACTTCATGGAGTGTCTCTCCAAGTTCACCCGATACAACTCTGTGCGGCCGCTGGCCACCCTCTCCTACGCTAGTGACCTTTACAACGGCTCCAGTATTGTCTCCAGGTATGATGAGGCAAAGCATGGTCTGATACACCTGGCAGCTTCAATCTTTAATGACTCAGTGTGTCACAAACAAGATTCTGAACAAGCCTGCGTTAGTCACATGGTGAAATTATAGAAATGATGTTCTCCTGAAATAATTGAACAGAATTGTGTGACTTGAATAAAACCAGTCTGGTCAAAGTCTAAATTCATACTTTCTTAAGTATACATACTGTCTTAAGCAATAACCAATCTGTGATTAAAAATGTCCCTAGCACAATGTTAGTTTCATATATATTTAACTTTTTTTTCCTTTTCAATAGCACAACGTTTTTATCACAATAGTGTGTTATCTATTATAAACTGTGGAAAATGCATGGATATGTTTATTCTAGGGTGATTTTGATCAGTCTACTGTCAGTGACTGTGTTCTCACCTGTGTTTCAGTATTGAGTTTGACCGTGACTGTGACTACTTTGCCATCGCTGGTGTGACCAAGAAGATCAAGGTGTTTGAGTATGGCACTGTGATCCAGGATGCAGTGGACATTCATTATCCTGTCAATGAAATGACCTGCAATTCCAAAATCAGGTAAATAACTAACTAATGATCTTTCTAAGAATATGAGGAGGGGTGAAGTTCAATGCTCTAATCCCAAATTTGTTTTTTCATAGCTGTATCAGCTGGAGCAGTTATCACAAGAACCTTCTGGCCAGCAGTGACTATGAGGGTACCGTCATCCTGTGGGATGGGTTCACCGGCCACAGATCCAAGGTCTACCAGGTATGATACCCAAGTCCTAGAGCATTGCCAATACTGGTCAATTCCATGTTCGACCAAATGGATGGTTCGGTTTAAACTATCCATTTCATGAACAATGTTGCCATGGTGACCTTTTTAAAGATTTCTGTCGCTTTATTTTCAGGAACACGAAAAAAGGTGTTGGAGTGTTGACTTCAATCTGATGGACCCTAAGCTCTTAGCCTCCGGTTCTGATGACGCTAAAGGTAACCGAGTCTGTCTGACAGGTTATCAGACAGAAATCACGTCCCACTTTCAAGCTTCTTTTACAACCTCTTTTCACCCATCATGAATTGTTCTCCTGTTGTTGTTTTGCAGTGAAGTTATGGTCAACCAATCTTGACAACTCTGTGGCCAGCATCGAGGCCAAGGCCAATGTCTGTTGTGTTAAGTTCAGTCCTACCTCCAGGTATCATCTGGCCTTTGGCTGTGCAGGTATGATAAGAATTAGCTTCAGGTTTTTACTGGAAGATGGGTTTTTTTTTCCTTCTTTGTGTAATGCAGTGTATCAGCAGATTTAGATGCAAAATGACTTTACATCCAGGTCAAGGGTGTTTTTGGGGGGTTTTTTTATAAACACTTCTAGGTTTACAAGTCCATAGTGAAATAAAAAACAAGCCAGACGTCTTCTACATCACAGACAGATAAACTTGTTTTCCCCTACTGCGGTGTCATATTATTGTTGTGCTCTGACATGGCACAAACACCTCACACCATTGCATTTGTCCTTGTAGACTTCTAAATTCTTCTGTGGTCACACAGACTCCGGTGGTCCAGACAAACTTCTGAAATCTTCATTCATAACTTTCCCAAGGGAGATATAAGGATTGTAGTACTGTTGAATTGTTGTACACAGAAACAGTCCTTAGAGTGATGAACATTGGATGAACAGAGCTCAGTGTTATCCAGCGGTGAATTGCCCTGGCTTATTTACCCCATTCTCTGTGTCTCTGAGGTCCAAGTCCACTAAGCCTAGGAAAAGGAAACCCCTCCTTGACCGTAGAGTTGTTGGTTTACTGTCAGGAGTAAATCTCCGACTCTACTACAAGCCAGCAGCACATAACTTGTTAGAAAAACATATTTTAGCAAGCGTCAACAAAGATTTTACACCACCAGTTCCTTGTGGCTACCTGCCTTGTGGTTACTGGGTATGGCATTGACATGACCTGACATGTTAAGAAGTTACGGAAAACACCAGAGATACTGATACAGAGACTGATACCATGACACAAACATCCACAGTCCCATGACTCGGTTCCATCTCCAGTGTTGCATGCCATACTAAAATATGAAACAAACAGAGGGAATTAGAATATACAATATAAACCAGCCTGGTACCCTCTGCAAGTTGAGGTAAATAAAGGCCCTGGACACTATTAGAGGAAATATGGTGATTTTGTTTACTTATTAATGCTGAGGACCAGTCTACTGTTTATTTTTGTGTAATCTATCTTCATGGTCTTCTTCAATGTTCTTGATATTCCACATTATCTTTTATTCAATAAAACCCAGAACTCCCCTCTCAAAAAAGAAACAAAACAAGGTCTGAAATAAGTCATTGCATCCCTAGAGGACACCAAACCAAACCAGAAACGGCTTCTTCAGGACTATTTTCTTCTTCTCTTGCTCACAGACCATTGTGTTCACTACTACGATCTACGCAACACTAAACAGCCGATCATGGTGTTCAAAGGCCACCGAAAAGCTGTGTCCTACGCCAAGTTTGTCAACGGAGAGGAAATCGTTTCTGCGTAAGTCTGCTTATATCGAAGGGGGTGGGGGTTCAAATCGATGCCTCACATGTTAGACTCATTCTGTGTTAAAACTCTTTATACGACAGGTCAACAGACAGTCAGCTGAAGCTATGGAATGTCAACAAACCTCACTGCCTGCGTTCCTTCAAGGGTCACATCAACGAGAAGAACTTTGTGGGTCTGGCCTCCAATGGAGACTACGTAGCCTGTGGTAAGCATTTACTGTGAATCAACCTGAGAGTATATCAGCCAGGGCTGCAACTGACGATTATTTTAATAATCGAGTAATCGGTCGATAATTTTTTCGATGAATCGGATAAAAAGTAATAGATAAATACTGGCTCCACATGTGAAGTGAACAGCTCCACGACATAGTGAGTGACGCATTAATCACGCAAAACATTTTTATCGATTTGTTGAAAATGAATGAGTAATTCAGCTTTCTCTTAATGTCAATACATCACCTGTTTGTTTGTGTGTGTGTGTGTGTGTGTGTGTGTGTATGCAGGCAGTGAGAACAATTCCCTGTACCTATACTACAAAGGACTTTCCAAGACACTTTTAACATTCAAGTTCGACACAGTGAAAAGTGTCCTGGATAAGGACAAAAAGGAAGACGACACCAACGAGTTTGTCAGTGCTGTCTGCTGGAGGGCGCTGCCTGATGGAGTGAGTTCATCTCATTATTTTATTGTTTGTTCAATATTAGACCAGCTGGTAAGTTATTGCTCTCTGCTCATAGGAAACAGAACATGTCAGAATAATGCACACAAGCTCTTGTTAAGTTGAAAGTGTGTTTGAGCCGTCAGCCTGTGTCTTCACCCTAAGTGGTATTGTGATGGGTAGAAACTAGATCAGTTCAATAGAAGGAATTAAGCAATTGATTTATAATAGGTTCCTATTTTGATTATTGTCACATTCACATTTTTTCTAATATTGTCCTTTAGTTAATGAAATATCCATGAAGTCACTTTCACTGTGTTGACCTTTTTATTAATAATACTTTCTTTTTTTTCCAGGAGTCAAATGTATTAATCGCTGCAAACAGTCAAGGAACAATCAAGGTTTGTATTTCAACACTTAATAATAACCACAGGCCTGTTGCTTCAGTTGCCAGACTACTGTGGTGAACTACGAACTACAGTCCTGTCTAGTTAGAGCTTCATTTTTTTATAGACAATTACAGTATTGTAATAATTATTGAAAGTCATTTTTCCAACAGAAAATGTCTCAAATCTGAGGATTTGCTGCTTTTCTTTGTCTTATGTAATAGTTTTTCTTTAGGTTCTAGACTGCTGTT
Source organism: Scomber japonicus (assembly GCF_027409825.1). NCBI lineage: Eukaryota > Metazoa > Chordata > Actinopteri > Scombriformes > Scombridae > Scomber > Scomber japonicus. The sequence goes on from NC_070589.1 coordinate 8,157,018, forward strand.
TCAACAAATGAGCAATTTTAATGTCATTTTTGGCTATTTGAAATGATAATGAATATTTTTATTTAAAAAATAGTTGTGAAACAAGAAATATTTAGAAGATTAGTAAATAATGAATTATCATTCTTATTTGCACCCCTCTGTTATTGTTGCCCCACAATTTGTCCAACAATTCCATATGTGATATCAGTTATAATAACATATAATTTGTCTTCAAAACATTCCCACAGTGACACATTGAAATGTCTTATTTTGTTTGACCAACAGTCCTACACCACATATTCAGTTTTTACACTGAAAAACCACAAATCGTCACATCTGGAAAGGTGCAACCTTAGATTGTGACATAGTTTGCTCGAAAAATGACAAATGATCAAAACCAAGGCCAGTTAGTTTCAATCAATCAACCAATACTTTGAGTTCCAGTGCAAAAGCCTGTGTTTTTCTGCATGTCAGCTATTATCGTACTTTTCTGTGAAGGCTCATTCATATTACAAATGATGCCTTTCAGAGCTATTGGCGGTCCTGCACAGATCATAGTTCCAATAAAAACAGTAATTTTTGGATGTTTGTACAAAACACACACTATAACAGTGACAATGAATTATATTTTCATATTTCAGAAGCTTTGTGTCTTCACTTAGTCTTCACTTTTGGACTTTTTATATCCATCTAAGCAGCATCAACATGTCTTTTCTCTCTGTGCAGGTGCTTGAGCTCGTCTGAAGGCGCTCTGGATCTTCATAGTGTGATGAGAACTACCTTCAGCCTCTCTCTGTTTGGTTGAGAATCAGTCTGATGTGATGGACAGAGAGGCCAGGCTGCCTGCTGAACTCAGATGCCCGACACCTTCGGGAGAGCTGAATAAATGGAATCTGTCTTATTTTTAATGAGCTACAGCAGAAAGACTTTGGACCAGTACATCAGTATAGAAGGAGATGTGCTGTCATTTTACAGCAAGATGAACTGAGGACCTTGCTTGGGCACAAAATGGAACAAGAGACTTTTGAAAGCATTTTTGTTTCTTTTTCAGTAAAGATATATCAGCTACAATAGAACACCTCTTTATGGTTTTAGGTCAAATCAAAACTTGTACCCTTTTTTTAATTAAGCTGTCGCTCCTGAAGGGTATAATCCAGCCAAATGCTACTAGTGTGATGCATTTCCCTTTTTTAAAGGCCAAAGCACAAGAGTCAATGACATGCAAAAATGATGTCTTCACATAAAGCTTTTAACTCCCCCCCCTACCCCCCCCCCCCCCCCTCATTGTTTGTCATTCTTGTTTTCCCTCTTTATGTGTAGTTTTTTTTTTGTGTGTTTATTTTTTTCCAGATTGGGACAAACCAGTTTTAATAAATATGATGAATTCATTCTGTCAAGCGTATCGTCAGTTCATTAGAAACGGCAATTGAGGAAGAGCGGCAAATTATCTAAATAATTCACTGTCACGAAATTCCTCTCTGCTGTGCTGATAGTTCTGTTTGAACAAAAAACAACAGTTCTCATACTATTTACGGTGTTGATCTGCAAAGCAACATGAAACTGGATTCTTGTTTCTTCTTACCTCACAGAATCAGATTTAGCTTTCAAAGTAGCAATGGAATTACTCTGATTATTATTTAAAAACTTGTGTGTCCGTAGAGTGGTGATCCATGTTGACTTTGACACTTGGAGAGGATTTGATAAACACCAATACATTCTAAGATGTGCTGGGACTAGGGCTGGGTATGAGTACTCATTAAATGATGAACAACAGAAATAATCGATACCAAGTAGTATCAAAACATCTTCTGTCAAACGATAACCTGCAATCGATCCTTTTTGCACCCAGAGATAGAAAATCTGACTATTTGTATGAACTTGCTCACAGCCAATCAACGCAAACATTCTATGATTTAATCAGCATGTGATTGGCCCACTGCTACAACCCGTCTGTGGTGGTGAAGTCGTGGTGGATTCCAGTTAGCATGTTTAGCAGTTCAGCAGCCAAGATACCATCTAAACACTAAAGCGTGTCTACGCCACACACCTGTAACGCTGGATAACAGCAAGTGCACAAAATGTGTGATGGGTATCAAATGAAGTACTCAGTTGGTATCAGTATCACTTTAAGAGTACTTGGATTGGTACTGATATCGTAATTTCTTAAACGATACTCAGCCCTGGCTGGGACACATAAGGGATGCTCCTAAAATCATCAGGTGTTTTGGCTCTTGCAACATCAGACACCCTCACTCAGGTGACCCAGCCAGGGTTGATCAGACCCTGACTTGTGTCCCAGCAGCATTGGCCCATGGTGTGAACCTAATGATCAGACCTTCTCCGCAGCCTCTAAGGTGGACTTGATGGCTATGCTTTTGTTAGCTCCTGTGATGCCAAGAAGGGTGTAGAGCTTGCACAATGAGTAACGGGCAAAGCCTCTAAACCCAAGCTTAATAGGCTCACAGTGAGCTTTTCTAGCTCTGGCTATGACACTACTCCATTTCTTTGTACTTGGACCGCTTCCGTTGGTTTGCTTCTTCTATGCTGTCCTCCCAAAGGACAGTTAGCGCTATGCTTAGAAGAGGCAGATGTCAGTACCACATTTGGTCTCAAGGAGGTTGCTGTAATATAGTCCGGGAACTTGAGCTGCCTGTCCAGGTCTACTCACAGCTCCCAGTCTGGTGACCGAGGTAGGCCAATCAGCTGGTGATGTAGGCCACCAGAAGTGCTACAGTGACTTAAAGAAAAAAATAAGAGTTAAGATGAGAAGGCCTTCCTGAATAGAAAGGTTTTCAGCCCTTTTTAGAAGAGTCTAGAATCCGTGCTGCGCATCCTCCATGGTGAGGAGCTTCGGACAAGGGGCCAAGCTGTTGGCAGATCTGAGGGTGCAGCTGGAGGTTTGCGTTTTGATCTGATTTTGTAGTTAAGGAGGTGCATGTCTGTTGATGGATTCGTAAGTTTTTGTGAGTAGCAGGGCTTTGTAGTCTGTCCCGAAGGAGACGGAGAGCCAGTGCAATAAAAAGAGAATTGGTGTTACATGTTCGTGTTTTTGCGCTCTCCACAGGATCCTGGCAGCGCTGTTCTGAATGTTCTGGAGTTCCTGGATGCTCCAGCCAGGGATCCCTGTGAAGAGCACATTGTAGTGAGGAGACAAAGACATCTGACAGGGTTATAGAGGGAGGAGGAGTTTAGAGATGTTTTTGAGAAGGTAGAAAGAGGTTTTGGATAGATGTCTTATATGGGCATCAAAGTCAGCTGAGGGTCAGACAAACCTAACAGCAGGATTAGCAACTGAGGAGGGAATGAGGATGTCCTGGGTGTCAAAACTGAGATGAAGAATGGGGGATGACTGATTCTGGAGTGAAGTGCCAATAAGGAGAGCTTCAGTTTAGCTGCTGTTAAATGGAGGAAATGTGCACTCATCCAGGCCTTTATCTCCTTATGACATTTATTTGTATAACTCAATAAATTATTTCGAAACGATTTTGTCATGTTTTATATTTTTTGGCATTTTCACGCATTCTCTTGACTGAGCTTATATGTGTGAGTGATGTGTTTACTGCTGTCATCGCTAATGGCTTTCATATGTAGCGTTTGAAAATCTTCAGATACACTTCTGTGTGAGCTGAGTCAACAGAGGAGCGGTATTCTACTTCATTTGTGTGAAACAAGCATCCCCCTGAGGAAACTTTACATGATCTTCTCTAATGTAAAGATACATATGGGAAAATAATGATAAGTGACTCGGCAGTACAGCAGGGAGTCTCAATTCTCAGATCTACAAGATGAGAATGAAATGAACTGAAAGTTTAACAGAAAGAATGAACAGAAAATGAAAAAATAAATGAGGTAATGCAACAATATTTAAAGAGGTGTGGTCTGAGGTTCCTTACAACCAAAGGGGATCAAGTAATCTCACTGTCTTGTTCATTATGGCTCATATATTTGTGTTATGTGTCACATTATATGTGTCATATTTAAAGGTCCTGTGGTTGTTCATTAAAGTAACATTTTATAAATCATATTTATTAGGTGTTTAACATTTCTTTATTTCTACACAAGCTTCTTTTTAAATTTATCTTTTTTTTAACAAATTGTACTAGTTATGTGTTTTTTATAGAGCACATCCATGTACAAATGAGATTAAATGTAAATGTTTTACAGTAAAATGATTGAGAAGCATATTTTTACAGTATGTATATTCTACCATGACAGTTTATGAGATAGATAGATAGATAGATAGATAGATAGATAGATAGATAGATAGATAGATAGATAGATAGATAGATAGATACTTTATTGTCATTGCACATAAAAATAAAATGAGCCCAGCAACAAATTATTCTGTTTTCATTTATAATCTGTTTTAAAGAGGTGTCGATTTACTTTATGGTAGTTTTGGAGGTTTGTGGTGCTGTTGAATTATATTGGGTTATACTGAGAACTCAGAAATAGATGAAAGAAAAACAAGACATGTTTCTTCAATTCATTTGGGTTGTTAGAATTCTACTCAGGTTGGAGTGGCTCTGAGGTGTGCTGGTCATTTTGTGAGCTTGGGTCACCAAACTCCCCATTTATAAGAATAAGATGAATATATTAGTAATAAGGTATTTTTAAGGCTCTTCCAAAGCAGATATTTTGAAATGTACAGGAGTTACTAACAATATTAATAATGGTTCTGTTTTATTCAGGTGTCCCAGTAAACCATGAATGACAGTGATCCAGCATGCACAATAGCAGGAGCCTGAAACTGAAGCAGCTAAATGAACTTATGCTGTGAAAAGGTCACTTGTCCAACTCTACAATATAAATAGAGGAGTGATGGAAACATCAGTCTGTACACACAGTCAGTAAAAACACCTGTGGAGGTGGAACACAGCTGTGTAAGAGTCTTTAAATGTGATCTTTTTTTTTTTTAACAAGCGTTGAAAATGCACCTGGAAGTGATAGATTAGAACTCTAAGCCAAAAGTTCACCCGTCTGATGTATCACTAGGTGCCTGAATGAAGCCCCATACACTTTAATGTGTATGCGGTCTATCATCTATCATCACTCATTAGATTAGGCTAAACAACGATTTTGTCGTATTATAAGATGATCTATTGTATGCATAGAGCCACTTTTGATAACCTGTTTACAGTTCACAGAAACAGATTCAACTGTATACAACAATAAAGATGATTCTGTTTCTGACTATATCTAATATTAAATGACAAGTAGGAGTTTTAGCAAGTCAACGATGATTATACTAAATTGTGCAACTTAGGGGGGAAAAAAGGGTTTCTTCCATTTTACCCCCAATAAAAGTTTTTGGGGGAGTTTTCTCTTATTTGAATTGAGGATGTGAGCACAGAGAATGTGTTGCTGTACAGACTACAAAGCCCCTAGATGCAAATTTGTGATATAAATCACAAATCATGACGTTTATTCATTTTAGATTGCTATTTACTCATTTCAATTTGCGCTATTTTTCTTTTAAGGTCAACAATATTTTGTTTTAATATATATGGAAGTGCCTACTAAAAATGACAATAAAGGAAATCTTGAATCTTGAAAATATTGAATACAAAATTGACTTGACTTGAAAAAATGCAATATTATGACTTTTTAAAATTCATTTTATTGTCACTAGAGCCCGACAGATAAAGCACTCCACCGATATTGGCTTATCATAGATATATTGGTATCTGAGTGTATGTTCCTCGATATGTGTCAATAGTTTTTAAAATGTATATATATATGTATATATTTAATACATCTTATATTTATAAATATGTTAAATGTGTTTTTTTCTTAATTCAAGTTTGATATATACATAAATGTTTTTTGTTTTTTTATTTATTTATAGTTATTAATAATTCAATTCCCAGTAAAGTTGACTCTTTCTGTTTACTGATGTCACTAAATAAAATAAGGTTTATTCCTAAACTGTAACAACATTTGATGGATCATTGCAATACATGTGTATTCATACCTCTATTCTATAAGTATATCGGCCGTTACATCGATATCGGAATTGTTTTACTCCCTATTGGTACTGGCCCCTAAAATCGATTATCGGTTGGGCTCTAATTATCACCATTCTTAAATTATGTATGTCTTCTTTTTTTCTAGAAGGAATAGGTTTCCGAACAGGGAGGAGAAGAAACGAAACCCAAACAAAAACAAAAAAGAGGAACGATCGTTTCCTTGGTGGCAGCGGAATGTTTTAGCAGACGGACCACGGACAACTAGCTAGTTAGCGGGGCCGTTGGAAACAAAACCGGACTCCACTGAGAGCAAGTTGTCAGTTTCCCCAGTTAACCCTGCACTGTGTTCAGTCTGTATTCAAGTCCCGCTTTGGTTTGAACTGTGTTATAATTGGGGGCTGAGGTTTCTGCGGTCAAGATGGGAGTGCCGAAGTTTTACCGCTGGATCTCGGAGCGCTATCCGTGTCTGAGTGAAGTTGTGAAGGAACATCAGGTAGGAGAGCAGAGATGTTTTAGCTTCACTGCTGAGCTAGCAGCGAGCTAAGTGTAGCGGGCCGTAGCGTTATAGTTCACGTAGCTTTAGCTAACCAACAGGACAGCTTTCTTAACTCCAACATAAACACCTTCGTTATTTAATAACATACACAAACAAACGACGGAGCGGAATTCCAACACTAAGCAGCTTTATATTTAGCTCCTCTTCATGTACACACCATAGCACAGGTCGGACTATAACTGAGCTATTATATTTACCAGCTTGTTTAGTCTTTGTTGGGCAGGAACATTCTAAACAACAATAAAGCTCCCAGTCAGCTAGCTACTCTTAACTAACTAGCTGAATAGTGGCTTCCGCTAGTTACTGTTGTCAATTTACACACATTACGTGACGTTACTTAAGTTGTTACGTCAGTTGCTTAAAATGCGTTAATTCTGTAGTCAACTTGCAACGTAAACTAACTGGAAACTGTGAAGTAGAACTCAAACGAGTCACTGAGTTGTTTACGAACTTAAGAGGAGCATATTATGGACTTTTTGGTGACCTAGTTTACTGTGCGGCGGAGGAAGATAGTATTTCATTGACTGAGTGGCGGTTTCATCAGCTGGACGTTGTTCAGTGTCACTCATGTTGCATAAGACAGTTCGAACCTGTGTGTGAAGCCAAAATAAAGACTTTGTATTGTGATCAGCTTTATTCTGGATATGAACAATCACCAAGTAAACCCCTCTGTGATACTAAAGGTCACTCTGCTGTAATAGGAGCAAAATATAACAAATTAGAGCTGTAACAAGTCCATATAGTTATAGTAAGAGAATGATTAGTCAGCTGCCACGTATTCAATTCATTACCAGCTATTTTGATAAGTTAATTGGTTTGAGTTATATTTTTTTTAGCATTCCAGCTGCTCAAAGTGCATATTTTCTGTTATCTTTAGTGCTCTATTAGAGTAAACGGAATCTATTTGGCCTGTTGGTTAGAACAAAACAAGACATTTGAATCTGTCAGAAGCAGTAATACACATTTTTTTTTACATTTCCTGACAATTTATGGACCGATCGACTAAGCGAGAAAATAATTAACAGATTCATTGATGATGAAAATCATTTTTAAAAGCTTTACAACTGGTAATATTTTAGTCTCCTTGTTAGAAAACTAACATGTCAGTGTTGTGGGAGAGGTTACATTTTTTTTGTCTGTATTAATTTGGAGGAACTCACTGGAATGTGTGTGTTGATGGACAAAGATGAGCAAAATTTGTCATGTTAAGGATACCCTACTCCCACACTTATTTGGTGTATATTTTACTCATTATCACACATAATCATTGCATTATTTTTGTTTGTTTTTTCGCTTCAGATTCCAGAATTCGACAATCTCTATCTGGACATGAATGGGATCATTCACCAGTGTTCCCACCCCAACGATGAGGACGTCCACTTCCGCATCTCCGAGGAAAAGATCTTCGCTGACATCTTCCACTACCTGGAGGTGCTCTTCAGGATCATCAAGCCGCGCAAGGTTTTCTTCATGGCCGTGGACGGCGTGGCGCCAAGGGCAAAGATGAACCAGCAGAGAGGACGCAGATTTAGGTAGAGAAGTTTGTTTATTCTCTTTTTGGTATTTTGGGTCATGTATAAACTTCTTAACAAGAATGAGGCCCAAACACACTAAAAATAAAATGCACAATCTTCAGTTTGGTTTAAGATTGTAAAAAAAACAGTCTGCAGGCAGAGTAACAGCTAGAGGCTGACCCACTCTCTTTTATATTGTCTTTTGTGTGTGTGTGTGTGTGTGTGTGTGTGTGTGGGTGGATGTCTGTGTGTCTAGGTCCGCCAAAGAAGCAGAGGATAAGATAAAAAAAGCTCTGGATAAAGGAGAGGTGCTTCCCACAGAGGCTCGCTTTGATTCCAATTGTATCACTCCAGGTAAGTGACGCTCTGAAGCTTTAACACAACATGAACAGCACACATTAAAACTGATAATATGAAAGGAACCACAGTGGAATGTGTAGAGTGGGCAAATGGATGGTTCAATCCAGTTATTTTGTATTTTTTCAAATTCGCAGTTCATCTCATTTGCCATTTGTTTGTTTTACATATACTGGATACACAGCCTGCAGCCCTGTTAATTTATTTTTATATTAATATCAAATTGATTTCAAGCATAAAGCTCAGCCTGGATATGCATTCATTTCCATTTGATTCAAAAAAGCATCTCAACATATAACATCTTCAATTTTATATATTACTGCATGACTTTCATCAATTGATACAAGAAGTCGAAAGATGAATATTAACTTTATTTAAAATAAGCTCTAAACCTAGTAGGGGTGGGAGTCTCACCTGCCTGTATGAGGATAGCAAACTGAGGGTGGGAAAGACATCATTGTACAACAAGCTCAACATATTTGTAACGCAATGGCAGCAATATTTATAATGATAATTATGTATCTGTCTTCCAGGCACTGACTTCATGGCAAGACTCCAGGAGCAGCTCAAGTATTTTGTCCACAACAAGCTCTCCACTGATAGGCTGTGGCAGAATGTCAGAGTCTACCTGTCCGGTCATGAGGTGTGTGTTTCAATTTGTGTACAGCTGATTGTGACAGCTAAAGAAAGTCAATGCTGATCATACTGAGTGTGTGTGTGTGTTTGTGTGTTATCTCCTCTTCCTTATAGACACCAGGGGAGGGAGAACATAAGATCATGGAGTTTATTCGCTCTGAGAATGGCAAGCCGGGCCACAACCCTAACACCCGACACTGCCTATACGGTCTAGATGCTGATCTGGTAGGGGTTGTCTACACGTGCTTTAAATTTGTATGTTATCACTGAAACTCTCCAGATGCTCACACTGTCTCTCCCTCTGTGTGCTGTAGATCATGTTGGGTTTGACCAGCCACGAGCCAAATTTCTCCCTGCTCAGAGAGGAGGTCCGCTTCGGAGGAAAGAAAAACCAGAAAAGGTTTAACACGCTCTCCTCTACTCTTAACTTGTTTTCTGTTTTCTTTACTGTTATTTACATGTCTGTTCTAAAATGTTCTTTTTCTTTTCTTCTGTTGTAGGATAACAGCTCCAGAGGAAACAACTTTCCACTTGCTTCACTTGTCTCTCATGAGGGAGTACATTGATTATGAGTTCTCTGACATCAGGGTGAGACACACACACACACACACATAATATGGGATAAACAATATATAGACCGCTTTACTACATGCAGTCTTTATTCTGATTATGTTCATAAATGTTTTGTTTTATTGTTTTAGAAACACATTGGTTCTGACTATGACTTGGAGCGAATAATAGACGACTGGGTCCTAATGGGGTTCCTCGTGGGAAACGATTTCATCCCTCACCTTCCTCATCTTCACATCAACCACGATGCTCTGCCACTGCTGTACAAGACCTACATCAGTGTACTGCCCAGCCTTGGGGGTGAGAAACACACACATCAAGCTTTACATTTCGCTTATCTTCAACGCAAGTTACAATGTTGAATGTAAATATCAAACAAAAGGGCAACACGTCATACTGTGAAAGCACACAAACCAGATCTGGTGCCGTAATATTGCAACCAAGGGCTGAAACACTAATAAAAAATAATGTGACTTCCCTGTGACGGCACGCACCTGTCACTCAAATTAGTCATGGCTTTAATTATATATAATTTCAACCCTTAATAAAATTGAAACTGGTGAGTTGTATAAAAATGCATCCCCTGTACACTTGTCATGAAAGGGAAAATTAACTATAGAGCCAAAAAAAAAAGAAGAAGAAATAAAGAAAAGTGTTTTGTACCAGGATGTAAAATGTTTATTTTTGCTGTAAATTTAGGTATTTTATACATTGGGGTCTATGAGGATTGGCTAGCTTTTGGAGTCAGCCTCAAGTGGCCATTCAGGGAACTGCGATTTTTGGCACTTTTTCTGCATTGGCTTCAATTTTTCAGCCTCAGAGGTTGCCACTTGGTCGGCAGTGCATTTCACCACACAGCACGTTAGGGCATTTTTCTGTTGATTGCTAGCAGACAGAAATGATAAGGAGACACCTTCGCACAATACAAAATCACTGGAGAGCAATGAATTATTCTCCCCTATGAGTGAGGGTGGGAATTCTCTATTGTTTTGTTTACATACATAAGATACAAAGCTGAATTTGACTCTTTTTTTACCCAGGTTATCTGAATGAGAACGGCCACCTAAACCTTAGGAACTTTGAGAAATACCTGGAGAAACTTTCTGAGGTGAGACAACACACCAACACTCTAAAACTCCAAATGAATGAATGCAAGCAAAACATGTTTTTCTATTATTTTGTTGAAACGTGGTTAGTGCTGTTTTTTGTTATTCAAGTGAGTCTACAGCCAGTAGACTGAGTGATCCATTTGTTGTGTTTTTTATGAATTATAACCTGGGCATGTATTCTAACAAACCATCATTAGAACCTTTTTATTATAAGTAACTATAAACTCTTTCTGTCCAGTTTGACCGGGAACATTTTAGTGATGTGTTTGTGGACCTGAAGTGGTTCGAGAGTAAAGTTGGTAACAAGTATCTGAACGAGGCAGCGGGCCTGGCAGCAGAGAAGGAAGCTGCCAGCAAAGACACCAACAAGGAGGTAAAGACTGCAACACTCACTCAGTGTTTTCATGTATAGTTCCAGTCCTGTATCAATAACCCTAATGATTTGTTGTGTGTGTGTGTAGGATTCGTCTCTCTGCCTGGCAGCTCTGACCTCATCAGACAGAGTGACGGAAGGAGGGAAAGCAGAAGACGAGGAAGAAGAGGAGGATATGTTTGAAACGGAGTTCAGACAGTACAAACGTACATACTATATGACCAAAATGGGCGTGGATGTGGTGTCAGAGTGAGTGTATAAGCACAAATACACACTTAACATAAATCAGTTGAGTCATTTGCAGATGATCCCTAACATATGCTTTTTATCCTCATGTCTGCAGTGAGTTTCTAGCCCAGCAGGCCAAATGTTACGTGGAAGGTATCCAGTGGATTCTGCACTACTATTACCACGGCGTCCAATCCTGGAGCTGGTGAGGACTTCTCTCTTATCTCACTTACTTTTTGTTTGTTTTCATTCCAGCAGCCTGAGGACGTCACATCATGTATCACTCACAGATTTCTATCTAGCAATCAATCAAACTTTATTTATATAGCAGCTTACATTCAGGTTAATGTAGTCTAAAGTGCTTCACAGCTGATTGACTAGCTGATAAGACAGAACAAGTGAAAAAACAAAAAACAAATTACAAACAAAATTGAGACCAACGCACACAAGAGAAAATAAGTGATAAGTAAAATAAATAAATAAAAATAAACAAAACAAATCAAGTTATGAGTAATTAAAGCACTTAGTGATTAGTTAAACATCTCCTCTCTACCTGCTCTTAAATCAGTCTTTACATAATGCATATGTCTCTCTCCAGGTACTACCCCTACCACTACGCTCCCTTCCTGTCCGACATCAGGAATATATCCGGGTTAAAGTTGACCTTCGATCTCGGAAAACCCTTCATGCCCTTCCAGCAGCTGTTAGCGGTCCTGCCTGCTGCCAGCATGGCACTGCTGCCCGAGAGTTACAGGGTAACACACACACACGTTGCATACATTTTGCATATTTATCAACCTATTCAGGGATCACGCAGGACTCTCATGTGAAATGATGAAAATTATGTTTTTAATGTTTCAGCCCCTGATGACCAGTGAAAATTCAGCCATTATTGAGTACTACCCTCTAGACTTTAAAACGGACCTCAATGGGAAGCAGCAGGAGTGGGAGGCTGTGGTGCTCATTCCCTTCATAGATGAGGTAAACACACACACACACACACACATACACACACACACACACAAACAAACACATTGGTGGAGATAAAATAATGCCATTGTGCTTAGTCATGGTGCACTCGTGTGCTTTTGTTTTTTTTAACAGAGGTGCTTGCTGGCAGCCATGGAGCCATGCAATCATAAGCTGACTAAAGAAGAGAAGGCCAGGAACTGTCACACAGAGTGCGCCGTCTACACATACGACCCCGAAATAGACTTCTCCTACAGCTCCAGCCTACCTCAGTTGTTCCCCGACATCGTCCACTGCCACGCCAGGTAGATACATCACATCGAATGAACTGATGCCACATTTTCATTCCACACAGGTTAATGGAGTTGTGTTTGTATGTTACAGGAAAGCAAACATCGCCATGGACGCCTGGCACGTGGGGTTAGATCACGTGGGCAGGCGCATGGATAAGTCAGCTCTGTACTTCTGCGGCTTCCCCACCCTGCAACACATCAGACACAAGGTAGAGCCGTTACACTGAAGCTACACTCATTTTAAGACTAAACATGTTGCTATTTTGTAGGTTACTTGGAAATACAATAATAATAATAAAAATAATGCTCTTTATTTCTCTCTCTTAGTTTTACAAGAAGAAGAGTGGCGTGGTTGTGTTCCAGCAGAGCAGCAGAGGGGAGAACACGATGCTGGACATCCTCCCCAGCCAGGAAGGAGAGCCGGTGAGCTTTTGTTTGTGTTTATTCCTTTTAATCTAGAAGTATTTATTGGGGAATCAAAGCAAGACTGTCGGAATTTCTGCTGAGCAGCAGCAACAACAGCGGCCTCTGCTGCTCACAAGTGGTAATTACAGGACACTGGTGCATTTAAATCTGTTGATATCTGAGCAATGAGGCTGCTGCACTGTTATAACATGAGGGTATGCAACACACTAAAACAGTTATGTTGTGTCTGGACCACAAGCGTAGCATGAGCTGCCCACGCTACGCTTGTGGTCTGGACACAGGGTTGCTGTTGTGACATCCCTCACCATGCTTCTGGCTGATCTCATTTCATCAACATCTAAACCCACTGCAGCTGTGTGCTAAAATGTAGTTGGGAACAGTGAACAGCTTATTGTACCAGTACAACCCAAGTTGCATAGTGCAAGAACAGGAGCTTGAGGCACAGAGTGGGAATAAAAGAGGTGTCAAAAGTGATTTTTTAATTGTTATTTTATGGTAAAATAGTTAAAATAGGATCATATTGCTTTAAAGTTTCCGTCTGGAACTTTTACAAATAAATTAGCGTCCGTTACATTCAAGCCCTCGCCAAATGAGTTCACACAATGCTGATTAATCCTATTACTGCCAGATAAATCTCTCTGTATTTCACAGTATACAGTAAATTCCTGCTCTGGCTGTTCAGTTTTGCAACCAGAGACTTTCAGTTTAATCTCTGCTAACTTGAATGGGGATGAAATCATTTAGTTGTTTGGCTCTTCTAGAATTTCCAGATATTATTGGACCAAATGGCAACAGAGTAGACTGTGGTGGAGCCTGCAGCATAAGCACATGTTAACAGTGTTTTTGTAATAACGCTCACTGCCAGAACGGGGAGATGAAAGTCACACACTCCAGCTTTGAGTTCTTTAAAAGTTTGCATTACAGTATTATTTGATATATATATAAATATATAATTATTAATACATATATACCAACACATTTATATTCAATAAGCTATTTAACTGACATGAATGTTAATAGACAGATATAATGAAAGTAATAGAAATTCTCAATAAGTGGTGTGGAATTAGTTTAGTAGAGTAGAATTAATTAGGAATTTGAACAGAATTAATCATTTTTAAGAGTGTAAGCTTCTGCGTGTTCTTGTCCACATGTCTTTTTTTTATCTCTCTATCTGCAGGTCTGCGATGATGTTGCTGCACGAGTACTCGGCAAGCCGGTGTTTGTCAACTGGCCGCATCTAGAGGAAGCTCGTATTGTTGCAGTGTCGGACGGAGAGACAAAGTGAGAATTTGACACCTTTGCCAACAGTGATGTATATAGCTTCTAAAATATAGCTTAAAAAATTATTGTCAGTGTGTCAGTGGATGCTGACAAAGAAACTACCACTGGGGGGCGCCAGAATCAACACATCGTAGCATGCATAATAACCCTGAATCATCCATTCTGAATCAAATATTCAACTGTGCTTTGTAGGTTTTCTCTAGAGGAACCACCAGGTGTCCAAAGAATCTATGACAGGCCCTCCACTCCCCCTCCCACCAAAGTCAACCGCCTGTCAGACAAGGAGCAGAAGGACTGGGTGAAAGACGTCCAGGGAATCACTGAATAGTAAGACACAAATGAAATGAATGCTGAAGTAAAGGTGTTATAACAAGATAGTTATATTGAGAAAGAATATTGTATTGTCCCCAACATTACAAATGCTTTCTTTCTTTCATTCTCAAAGTTTCATGAAGAGGAAAGGCATCATAGTGAATGAGACAGTGGTGGTTTTATACGGCCAGACGCTGACGGGAAGGAAATACGTCCCCAAAGCCAACGGGGTGGTGGAGCTAGAGAAACAGTGGTCCAAACAAGTTCTTCCTTTCGCCTACCAGACTGTGGTTAAGGTACACGCATACATATATACATATATTTATATATACAAGAAGGAATACACTGATAAAACTCATTGAATCATGCAAAAACTGTTAAAACTGGGGGGGTTGAGCATAGCTTAGCGGGTAGCGCACCCGCCCCATGTGTTGAGGCTATAGTCCTCGTTGCAGGCGATCCCGGTTCGAATCCCGTGCCGAGCGATCTTATCCTGCGTGTCATTCCCCCTCTCTCTGCCTCCTGTTTCCTGTCTATCTTCACTGTCCTGAACATTAAAGGCAAAAAAGCCCGAAAAAATATACTTTAAAAAAAAAAAAACTGTTAAAACTGAGAAAAACTTGAGAACACTTGAGAAAAGGTTGGAGTCATGTTTTCAGTTATGAGGTTTCTCACACACACACACACACACACACACACAAATACAGACACAGACAGAGTTGCAGTATCACCTAGTTTGAGATTTGATGCTAAACTGTGCTGTTTCCCATCAGGGTCATTGAGGCTACAGAGGAACCTGCCTGAGCTGAGGAGTGCAGACAAGCTAATTCATTCTAAACTAAATAAACTTTGCAAACAGCGTGTGTGACTGTGTTAATCTAGTGCAGGATTTAGTGAAGTGAGGCACATATCACAGTGTACATTCAACTGATGATCTTAATAATCCACTCTTTCATCACCTTTCTTACCCACCCGCTCTTAAAATCTGTGTCTCCTTCCATCTTTAACAGGACATCAAGGCCTTTTACTCGTCCCTGACCTGCTTTAAGAGCTTAGACGAGCTCTTTCCTCCTGCAACTACCGTCTTCATGGTGGGGAACCCGTACTACGGTGCCATTGGAGAGGTGCGTTAGCTGATCTCTGCTTCTTGAGGATTAGCATCCCTTAGGCTGTCATGATAACTACTTTTGTGGGACAATATATTGGCTCAGAAATAATCATGATAAACAATATTATTGTCATTTGAAGATCATTTTATATCACTGATGTAATGATAATATTGTAACATGAACATGCAAAGAGGGGGGGGTATTGGAGAGTGGGTGCTACACTTCTGTAAAAACACAGACTGCCTTTATGGTTGGGACAGAGTTATTTACCTTTTTAGTTCCACTCAGGACGTACACAGTGATGAATGGAGGGCACTACTTGCTTAGCTAATGTGACATGAATAGCCTCTTAGCTGCTAATGTGAAGTGTGGCAATATTGATGTAAAAAAAATGATCAAGGTCATGTCCAAGTATCATATAGTCCATATATAGACATGATGATTTCGATTATTACGTTTTTATACGATAAGTCATAATTACTGTGACAGGATTACATCAAAAGTGTCTCCTTTTCTAAATATCTGTTGCTTTTCAAACCTTACGGAACAGGTGCAGGACTCCAGCGATGTCATCAAAGACGGCCGGGTCCGTGTGGTCTTCAACGTGCCGCACGAGCCTCAGTTAGAGCCCTTAATCCAGAACCAGCATGTAAGACACACGCACACTTTTTAAGGCATTCAATTGAGAGTATTCTTCATTCTCACCACCTAAAAACTCATCTGTGTGTATCTTGTAGAAATACTGTGTGAAGTACAGTCCCGGATACGTCCTGGCGTCTCGCCTTGGCATCACCAGCTACCTCGTCTCCCGCTTCTCAGGAAGTGTTTTCATTGGCAGAGGATCAAAGAGGAAGTGAGTTTTTAGTCACCTTTTGTGATCTGATGTATCACAGAAATATTGAATGCATCATAAATCATCTATGGTTGTTTGTTCCTGCTTTCTCTCTGTATCAATGTGCTCTTCTCCTCTTCTCCCAGTCCCTGCGGTGAGCAAAAAGCTAACGTTGGCCTGAATCTGAAGTTCAACAAGAAGAATGAAGAAGTTCCCGGATACACCAAGAGAACTGAAAAAGAGTGGCTATACTCTGCTGCTGTGGAGGAACTGCTCGCTGAATACCTGGACCGGTAAGAACAATAAAACATTTTATTTTAAAAGCGGTCATTAGAAAAGCTTTTGCTTTCAAAGTAGCCTCATGAAAGAAGTGTCATTTTTGATGGTTTTTTTATGCCTTCATAGATTTTCCGAGGTATTTAACTCAGTGTCCAGAAACAGCCATGATGATGTTTTCTATGAGGATGACATCTGGCCTGGAGAGGACCAGAACGGGTAAAAAACACACACACACACACACACACACACAAAAACCCATCACACTTTGTACAATAGATTCTGTCTCTTGTTATTTTGGAGACAGTTGACACAATGTAATTGCACAATTTATGAGAAACCCACAACTCTGTCCAACTGTGGCTTCTGTTGTTCATTATCTCCTCTAAAAACGTTCTGGCAAATCTGGCAAAGACTATGTTTACTGCAGAACTCAGTGTTCACATGCACCAAAACAAATCTTCCTTCCAAAAAGGTCTGCAACCCAAAAAACATCACAGATAAAGATGTATTCAATTAGGAAATGATTTTAGCTGCAGCTATTCTATGTTAAATGCTAAATTTAACCATCTGACTGGATTTTGGATGTTAAATTACTTGATGGACGTCCCGCAGGGCCGAGAAGGTGTCTGAAATCACCTCATGGTTGAAAAGCCACCCAGTCAGCTCCATCAGCAGGTCGTCATGTGACCTGCAGGTGCTAGACACGGCCATCGTTGAGAGGATCGAGGAGGCGGTGGAGAAATCCAAGGTGACACACACACACACAGCTTGTAAAAATGTGTCTGCTTCTCTGTCCTTACAATGTGTTTCTGTCACACTACACACACACACACACACACACACACACACACACACACACACACACAGCTTGTAAAAATGTGTCTGCTTCTCTGTCCTTACAATGTGTTTCTGTCACACTCTCAGGTGAAGAAGAGCACCAAGAAAGTCCGTGTGACTGTCAAGCCTCACCTCTTGTTCAGGGTAAGTTTATTTCACCAGCATGTCAGTCTGAGGGAATTTTATTATTTTGGGTTAAAGCAAATGTAAATCTATTTCCTGGTGACATGCTGTAAGATTCCACCTTAAAGAGTCAATACATTTTCTCACTCTTCTCTTGTGATATGTAGCCAGTGGTCACAGTGTCGAAATATTACATCATAAAAAACTTTTCTCTGCTCACATCTTATTAGAGTCTCATGCCCAGACAGAAGTAAATCATATTTGGTTGAGGCCCCATTTATACATACCCGGTTATTTTTAAAAACGGAGACATTAACCATCGTTTGCACCCTCTGTTTAGACGCAAACGGAGAATTCGCCCCTGAAAACGATGCTTTTTAAAAACTCCGGCCATAGTGGAGATTTTGGAAAACTCTGTTTGCACGTTTGCATGTAAACGGAGAAAAACGGAGATTTGGGGAACCGGAAACTGCTCCTTGGTTAAATGTGACATTGTTTATAATCTACAGTCTATGTTTATAATCTATGGTGATCATGGATGTAGAATAGTAGTCACATTTATGTTGGTGCAATCCTTTGTATTGGTTTGCATTTGCAAATACAAGTGTTGTACTATGTGGAGGAATGAAGTGATGTTGTTGTTGTTGCTATGCGGGATTGTGATTGGCTAACGTGGGCTTGAGCTGCTCTTGATGACATATATACACGGGTTAGTGTACACGGAAACTTTTCTGAAAACAGACTGGTGTGCACGCAGTTCTTTTTGTAAACGGAGAGGGTGAAATGTCCCTTTATGAAAATAGCCGGGCACGTGTAAACGTAGCCTGAGTCTGACTTTAGATGTTTTATATTCAAGCTCATTATCAAGCCCTTAACAAGCTTCAGCTGCTTAATAACAAGTTAATAAATAGAATCAGGTGTGTTTGATTGGGGAGATACCTAAAACATGCAGAGCAGTAGCTCTCCAGGAGCAGGGTTGGTGACCACTGTTATAAAGTTTCTTGAAATTGGTCAATTCTAGTTAGGAAATGACACAAACTGGTTTTAATAAGCACAGAAAAAATTATATCAAAGCCTGCCAATACGACTATAAGCTACTTCCATTAACTCTTACTTACTGTTCATATTCTGACTCATTATTAGTCTCTCTACACCAATTCACATTCATAAATTCACCATGAGTCATTAATAAATGTTTGATTAATTCTTCTGTTTGATTCATCTAATGTAAAAAAAAAAAAAAAAAACGTTTAAAAAATGATGTCATTGGCTTTGTTTACCAGATTTTATCCAGTTTTAAACGTGTGTGTGTCTGTGTGTAGCCATTGGAGCAGCAGCAGGGTGTGGTCCCAGACCCCGACGGCGAGTATCGCCTGTTTGACAGAGTCATCAACGTGAGGGAGAGCTTCACCGTCCCTCTGGGACTCCGAGGAACCGTCATCGGCATTAAAGGAGGTGAGGACACGCACACTGTCTTCCTCTCATTCCTTCATGTAGATTAAAAATTCTACCAAAGCGTCGACCATTTTCTGGGGTAAAGTGAAGATGTCTGATGTGAAGATATGAAGAAGAAAACATCATTCAGTTTAATATTGTGTTTGTGTCTGCAGCTGAGCGGGAGGCAGAGGTTCTCTATGAGGTGCATTTTGATGAGGAATTTGCTGGAGGACTGAACATCAGGTAATTCAACACTCATAGTCAAGTCTTGCCCAGACAAGCCGTCTCCTTCACGAAAATGAACAAAACATACCTGTATATAATACATAAGTGTATGTGTAATCACAGCACTGTTGAAATATGTCAGCTGTTTGCTAATTGGCTAATATTTCCAAGTTAAACAGCTGTTCAGAATTTCAACCGTTCCACTAGTCAATTCAAACTCTCCCTTTTGACACCAAAATGATTTCTGATCTGATCACGTGTGACTGTGTTCGTCCGCGTCCTCAGGTGCGCGTCACTCCGTGGTTACCGCCTCCCCCCCTGCGCTCTCATCAACCTCTCCCACGGCGCCCGAGTGGATCACACCTCCCACAAGCTCACCGCCATTGTCAAACCTCAGCCCGCTGCGGCCGGCAACTTCAACTCCCAAAGGCAGATGGGCGGCCTCAACCACTCGCCGCGGTCACCCTTCATACCCACACAAGTAAGACAGCTTAACAGCTTCACTGTTTTTTTTTCTCTCCACTGTTTGAAATGATCTAATAATCAAACCTCTCCTCTTTATCTCTTTCTTCCACCTCTGCAGCACAACAACAAACACAACACAGTGAAAGCAGCGTCCCAAGGCAACAGGAGCTCTCCCTCTAAGGGTCCCATCCAAAAACAACAGGCCAAGGTAAGCAGGGGGCATTTTTGTCAAGCCTCCTTCTCACTTTTACTCCTTTTGACAACTGTGGTGCTTTAAATGTGCTTTCTGTCCTCCTCCCAGGGTAAAGAAGAGTACAGTAATGTGTGGCAGACTCTGCAGAACTCAGGACCTCCTACCAAACCTCCTGCTCACTGGCAAAATAATGTAAGTTTGTGTGTGTTAAACGAAGGAGAAAGGAGCCTTATATAGCTCTATACGTATATTCAGATTCATGTTTCATATATATACTTAATGTGTGTGTTTGGACTTAGCAGGCCCCAGCTGGTAACATCAGGCTATTGAAGAAAAGCGAAGATGCCAACTCTCTTTTACCCACACAGAACACAGCCAATAAGGTACACACACTTCCTTTTTTTTCTTTCTTTAATCTCCCTTTTTTTAACTTCTGTGTGTTTATTAGTACTGTAAAGGGAGAGTACAAAGTTTTAAGGTTGGCAGGGGTCATATCTACTCTGCTGTGTCTTCTCACATTAGACCACCACTGAGTTTGAGGACCTGATAGCCAGTCTCAAGATTTCCAAGGGTACCCCACCTCCTGCTGCACCTGCACAAGCACCCACCAGCCAATCAGACGGGCCGTTGTCTCCACAGTCCTTTGCCATGGTGAGTATAAATAAAAGGCACCCATTGGTTGAAAAGCATTTTTTAGTGTTAAGTACAATCACAATCACATTATTTTTATAAAGGATAATTGAATTGACCTTGTGTGTGTGTGTGTGTGTGTGTGTGTGCTGTTGTAGAAGGGGACCATGATGCTGAAGGAGATGCTGAAGATTGACAGCGCTGGAACAGGAAGTCCCTCCCCCCAGGACATGGCCTCCTCCGGGGGTCAGCAGCAGAACAGGAGACGATCATCCAAAAAACTGGGTAACAAACTGTTCATTACTGCTGACTGCAACATGATCAAGTAGTTAAAATTAGGTCTACAATTACTACTGACTCACAATTTCAACCACTTTTCTTTTTTTCTCCTGCTTTTTTCTCCCTCCAGCTGCAAACATGAACGTCCCACACGGAGACACAGCTTCACCAGTTCCTCCTGCGTCCGCCACCTCGGCCAACCTCCCCAACACCATGCTGGCCAGTAAGGTGTCAGAGCTGGCGTGTGTGTGTGTGGGGTTGGGCATGGCACCACCCGATTTCAGCTTCATAAGGAACAGACAGGTAACACTGCGCACTCTGTGTTTTTACTATGTGTTATGCTCTCCTGAAAAGTACACAGATTTTTCTTATATTTTGCAAACCTTGTCCCCTCTGTCTGTGTGTGTGTGTGTGTGTGTGTTCAGGGTCTGGTGGTGTGTCAGGTGAAGCTGTCCAACGGGTTGATGGTTCATGGTCCACAGTGTCAGTCAGAAAATGATGCCAAGGAGAAAGCTGCTTTCTTTGCCTTACAAAGACTGGTACAACACACACACACATTTGTGTTTATGTGTGAACGTGTGCATGAGAGAGTGTGTGCGTTTATCCATCAGTCAAACTTTATTTATGCAGCACCTTTTAATACAGGTTAACATAATTCAAAGTGCAAAGACAATCTGATAATAAGACAGAACAAGTGACGACATGAAGAAAAGGAATAAAAAACAATGAAAGAACAAATTGCAAAGAAAAAACAGTGACCAAAGCATGCAAGAGAAACTAAAATAAATAAAACTTTAGATAAAGTAAAATATATTAAGAATGAATAAATATATAAGAATTAAAGAAAAGTTTTATTTAAAGTTAAAAAGATTAAAAAACAACGTTAAAGTAGATTGAAAAGACAAAAGAAATAAAGTTCATTAAAAGCTAGATTAAAACTAGGTTAAATAAGAGATTACAAGACAAAAGAAGCATCAGATAAGAAGATAAAATCTATAGAGTAATAATAGTAACAAAATAAAATAAAGTAGAACAAAGTTTTAAAAATATCAAAACAAAATTTCAACACTTCCAGCTGTTCTCAGTTTAGTGGCAGTTATACTTGGTAGGGTCTAAAATAAATAATGAATTATTGTCACAAGATCATCACTAAGCTGTTGTTTAGAAGCAGCACACAGCACGTGATGCTTTTATTTGAACCATCCATCCTTCAAAATGAAGAAAAAGATTAAAAAATGTTTAAAGAGCAGCCAATAAATGGAGACTTTTATCTTTATTTTCATATCAGGAAATAATGTTGGCAAGTGATGACTCATTCTTGACAGTGTCTCATAAACCAGAGCACACACTTTTTTTAAAAATGTATAATTGTACCCAACAAAAGCAGAACTTCATATTTTGGAATCTGTCATTCAATGAATTACTGTTGCAAAGCCATCTGTTATCCAAAGAAAGAAAGTTCAAAATAAGTGTTTTTATTTTCAGTCTGAATGTGATTATAGCAGGTTACTTTAATGACTGCTAAACAGAATACTTGTTTTTCCAAATAGCACAATGTTTTAAATATGAATGAAAATATCAGAAGTGTTGTTAAGATCTCCATTTAAACCTTTTCTTGTCTGTTTTCTCTTGTTTATCTGTAGAACTCAGTGGGCTCAGGCTTCCCCCTCCCACCTCCTATGTTCCCCGGGATGGGCCAGATACGACCTCCACCTATTGGAGCCATGAACCCAGTCTTCAACCAATCAAGTAAGTGTCCCCGAGTGTTTCACTCTGAGTGATTGTGATCCCACCGGGCATCACGTTTCAGAAGCGTCTCTCTGCTCCGCTGTGCTATAAATACGCACCGAGTCTGTTTTCAACAGAAGGCAAAGCGGCGTCAATCTCATGTCAAGATCGAGAAATAGCAAAGAGCATCCGGTCAATTTTCAAAATAAAACAACCTGTCCAGACACCCGGTTGTATTTCAGCAACAAACACGAATAAAACAGACAAATAGAGACCATTTAACTTCTTAGTCTACTGACCCACAGTAGAAGCACAAAAAAATGACCAAATGTCTAATAGGATAAAATGGGTTTTAGATTGAAAAGCTTCACCTTTAACATCATAATGTTCTACAAAAACACTTTTCTGATAGTTATTCAACATCAGAACTCAGGAACAGAAGAGGAGATTGTGACCATATTTCACATTTAGTCAGATACTGAATTGGTGACACTGATCTTGGGTGCCCACCTTGAAACTGTGGTGATTTTATTAACTAAATTAAACTAACTAAATTGTCAGTACAAATATTATATGAGTCTGAACTGACATGGATGTAAACTGTAACTTGATTGAGTGGCAACTACAAGATGCTATTTCTAGTTAATTTATTGGTCTTTTTTTCTGTCTTGCTTGAGTCCACATAAGTAAATTAACTGTAGCTTTTCAGTAGGCAGTTTTCTCATCAGTCCACTCTGTTCTGTTTTTGACCAGAACAAAGAGATCAGAGCACATTACTCCAGTTTTAAAGTCTTTACACTGGCTCCCAGTCAGCTATAGAATAGATTTTAAAGTTCTGCTACTGGTCTACAAATTACTGAATGGTTTAGGTCCAGAATACATGAATGACATGTTAGTAGAATATAAACCCAGTAGAGCTCTGAGATCTACTGACTCAGGTCAGATAGTTGAGCCCAGAGTTCAAACTAAACATGGTGAAGTAGCTTTTACACAACTGGAACAAACTACCAGCAGAACTGAAATCAGCCCCAACAGTGAACACTTTTAAATCCAGGTTAAAAACACTTCTCTTCTCCTGTGCTTATGATTGAGCTCTTTTAAAGAACTTTCATTTGTACTCTATGTCCTTTTAATGATTTTAAAGCTAATTTATTATTTTATGCTGCAATCATTTTATTTATGTCTTTCTATTTTTCTGTACTTTGTTTTTATTATGGGGGGGTGGGGGTGGGGGTTAATTGTATGTTTTACATGTTTTTCTGTTTTATGTAAAGCACATTGAATTGCCATTGTGTATGAAATGCACTATATAATAAAACTGCCTTGCCTTGCCTTGCCTTCTGCAGGTGGCTTGCTGTTGCCCCCCCAGGGTTACCCCGCGCCTCTATGGGGGATGCCTCTTCCTCCCCACCACCACCAGAACCAACCGTTCTTCGGAGCTACTGGGACATTCCCCGGTGCTGCTCGCCCCCAACCTGCCACATCACTGCCCATCGGCTCACACAACCAGTTCATCCCGTTACAGGTCAGCACATAAACACACACACAAACTTACACACGAATGAATAACTGTTGCTGCTTTTTATTTTAAATCTGATAAAGTCACATTACAGTCACAGTAACAAGGCTTTTCTTTCTTCTTGAACATCGACAGGTGACTAAGAAGCGAGTCTCGGCCAATAAGAAGAACCAAGAAACTCGAGAGTTCTACAGCGCCGCCCACACCGTCGCCAGGAACCAATCGCAGAAAGCCCAAAACCAGGTGTCCGGCCAATCAGACCAACAGCCCGCCAGCAGCAACCCCTCCTCAACCAGTCCCAGCCCAGCAGACGTCGTGCCCATGACCCCTCCTCGGCAAAACCCCCCATCGACAGGCCACACCCCCGGCTCATCCTCAAAAAGGAAGCACAGGAAGCTGGCTGTCAATTTTGAAGCGGCTAAAGTCTCTGAGTGATGAGCTGCTGTGTGTGTTTGTGTGCGTGTGTGCGTGTTGGAGAGAGCGAGATAGGCTCAGCTGTATTAAGGCCTGACTCAGCATCTCTGATCAAAACCTCCGTCATTGTGAAACATTTTCACGCAACGTTTCAGTGCAGAAAGCAGCTTCAGTCAAGACATTGGGTCATATTTTCATGTTTTACTAACAGGAACATTTCCCACTTTTATTTTGTCATCTGCCTCTAATCACACAGATCAAACATGGCATCTCTTCACCTCTTCACTTCAGGTCAGGTACACTTGTTCATCAAAAGTTTGCTCCATTCTGTTAAAATGAAACAAACATTTTCATGAGGAAGGAGGCATACTTTTTATTTCAACTTGGATTCTTTTTTTGGTAGCTGTGGCAATAAGTTCTAACAGCAAGGAAAACATTACAAGTATTTGCTAAGATTGTAGAATTGGGGAACATTGCGAAAAAAATTAGCTAACCGAAAGGTCAGTCAGATGATTTCTTACATTCTTCTTTACTTTGCTCGACTTGTAGTTGCGGTTTTCTGAGATGACTGGCGTGGAGCGTAAAGACAGCCAGCAGCAAAAGTTTAACAAATGTCATAACAAATTCTCATATTCAAACCAACCAATCAGAATACGACATGAAATGACATAGAATAAGCTGGCCAGCAAAACATTTCGGAAGCACAACTTCCGGAGGGGCGGGCGGGCGCTGTTATCCACTACATGAATTGCACATAGCCTCAAATTGGGATCATAGAGTTTTTTTGCATAGTGTGACGTGAAATAAACCTCCATGATAGTCGTCACACAGTCTTGTGTGCTGCATATTTGAAGACCTATTGAAGCGTAACACTGCCTTAAAAGTGCATTGTCTTAATGAAATCTGCATTTTAGTGTCAATTCTATTGATAAGCAGTAACTGCTCACCAGTGCCGATTTTTACAAAAACAATAACCCTAATTTCAGTAGAAAAACCTGTTTCGAGTCATATGCACAGTATTTCAAATTTAGATGAGCTTAATTGACTAATTCTCAGATCTTTTTAGCCTTTACAGCCTCCTCATGTCAGTCTCAGCTCTGCCTCTGCACCTCTTTTCAAATGTTGCCTTCTGTATCTGCAGCTGAGGGACATCACAGTTTTCACATTGACTTTAGGCACTAGCATCATGGCAACATACACTAAGAAGAAACACTTCTTGATGTTTGGTAAAAGCTCTTGATGAAATCCGGATCTTTGGTCTCAGGAACGTGTAGCCGTAATAGAAGCTCTCATCATACACGAGTCTTAGATTTGCGCTGCAGTAGCAACTTGGGCCTGCTTTCCGAACACTTTCCTCTGAACGCTCACACACATACTTCGTTATTTACATGCACGAATTTTAGAAGACTTGTTTGCATGCACAGTGGGGGGTGTTGGTGTATTTATAACGCTTAAAATCGACCCTCTATCACAGCTACACTGATCAGAGCATGAAGAAATAAAGCTTACAGTGTTCACATGCATCAGGTTTGTTAGGTTTGCATCAGCGGTGTGTTAATACGGCTAACATTTATTAACTGTTGTGATGTTTTGTGATTGTTTTTTTCCCCCCGTCAAGATAGAAGCTTTGCTACTTTTTATTTCCTTCAGTGACCTTTGACACCCTGCTGCATTTTTATACTTTTTTATGGTTTGTTTATGGCACCTAAAAAGTAAAAAGTTTTCGGGGGTTAATTTTCCACTGCAGAGCTGCTTTACACCAGCACATCAACCAGAGTCAGATTCCACCTGGAGTAATTAGTGTTGCACTCACCTTTTGATCTGTCCTTTTTGATTTTATTTTTTTTACTATAATGTGGACCTTGTGACAAAGTCCTTTTCAGAGTTTCCAAAAGCATCCTGATTATCTTCAAGGCTGGATTTACACAGGTGCAAATAATTCAAATTTTACCCTTTTTTTCCCCTTGGTATACATTTTTAGGCTACAAACATTTGAAAAAAAAATCTTGTAAATATATGGACGCTCACTTGATTTATTAGGTCGAATTTTGTAAATGAAATCCGACGATTTCAGAGTTTCTTTTACGGAATAAGGTCTCGCCTGTGTGTCGATAGCTAGAATTTAATGTGACAGTTGTGTGTATCTGCATCATGTTGTTGTCACGGTCCTCAGAGAGTGTGTGTGTGTGTGTGTGTGTGTGTGTGTGTGTGACCTGGGATCATACATGCACACACACACACACACACACAGATAAATTAAATTAATCTGTTGTAATCAGATGAAAAAATGTAATTTCTGTATCTGTGTAAATGCAGCCAAAGATCATTATTAGTTAAATGTAATGATGAATAATTTAATGGCGCGGATGCATTCAAAACAATGAACATTTCTTTGAATATCTTTGAGATGCTTTTGGAAAGGTTCCAGCAGGTCTTGGTTGACAGTTTTCTTAAGCTGTGTGGCTATTTTAAATCCTGGCCTTTATTATTCTTAATATACACATTTGTACACCTGGACTTATTTACCCAAGCACACATACATACGAAGATCTGTCCATTTTAAAGATTTCTTTTCCTTTACGAGCTATGGATTTTAATCTATACCCTTTTTATAGACGCTCTTGGGGTCTTTTCTAAGCAAGCGGAGTAGTAATATTGTTTGAATAATGTTTGTGGTGAAGCTACAGTGGTGGAAGCATCTGTAGCGACAAGTAATATGTATTTTACTTTGTCCTTGTTTTGAGGGACGTCGGCCTACAGTATGTTTTCAATGTTTTTGTCTTTTTTTGTTTTTAAGGCTGATATCCTCACGCCAAACCCTGGGACTCAAGTCTATAAGGCTCTGGTGCAATAAGGGGAGGTTTTTTAAAAAATTGAAAAAAAAAGTGGAAATTGAAGCACACCTGTTGTATATCTGTTTGTTTGTTTGTTTTTTTTGCATATTAAAAGAAGTTGAGAATTCTCAATATGAAGAGATAATGACTTGCTGTTTTGATTCAGGAATGTGCTGTACATATCCATTGATTAAAGTGACTTTTTTGTTACAACATGTCTGCTTTTTTCGTACGAGGAAATTACTTTTTTCAGATTCTTGAAAAATGACGAGCATTGATATTGCACATCTTTTCATAACCTTCCCATAACGTTGAGCTATGACCTGACTGCAAATATATGAAATGCTGATTAATTGTTAAAACCCTGATGATACATGAGATCAATGTGTGGACCATGACAACTGATAAGTCTACATCTAAGGAAGGCTATCATTTTATGAATCAAAGTAAGGCTTACTTAGATGTAGGGGCTGTAGTAAGGCTATAACCTTACTTAGATGTAGACTAATCAGTTGTGATTTTATGAGTCATCTACATATTGTTCTCATCAAGGTAAGGCTGTAGGCTTACTTAGATGCAGGGGCGTTAGTAAGGCTACAACAACTGATTAGACTACATCTAAGTAAGGCCTTACTACAGCCCCTACATCTAAGTAAGGCTATAGCCTTACCTGGATGAGATCAATGTGTGGATGACTCATAAAAATCACAACACCTGATTAGTCTATATCTACATGAGGCAACAACCTTTATACAGCCCCTACGTCTAAATAAGACTATAACGTTACTTTGATGAGATCAATGTGTGGATGACTCATAAAATACCAACTGATTAGTCTACATCTAAGTGAGGCTAAAGCCTTACTACAGCACCTACATCTAAGTAAGGTTATAGCCTTACCTTGATGAGATCAATGTGTGAATGACTCATAAAATCACAACAACTGATTAGTCTACATCTAAGTAAGGCTATAGCCTTACTACAGCCCCCTACATCAAAGTAAGGCCATAGCCTTACTACATCACCTACATCTAAGTAAGGCTATAGTCTTACCTTGATGAGATCAATGTGTGGATGACTCATAGAATCACAACAACTGATTAGTTGATAACTAAGTAAAGCTATAGCCTTACTACAGTCCCTATGTCTAAGTAAGGTTTCGGCAGGGCCTCTCCTGCCGAAAAGTGACTGCACCCTATAACTCTTTATTGCAAGGAGTGATATTGTCCAAATTGACTGTACGTGCACCTGGTCTCCTCTACTACTCATGCTGAAAAGACAGAGAATGTAACCCCTTCCAATCCAGAGTTACCGGGTGCAGTCACTTTTTGGCAGGGCTTCTCCTGCCGAAAAGAGAATGTAAGCCCTTCCAATCCAGAGTTAGGGGGTGTAGTCACTGTTTGGCAGTGGGCAGGGGCAGGGAAGACAGTCACTGTGGATTCAGAGACTAAGTCACTTACAGTATTCTATAATTAAAAAGAAAAAATGTTAATTTAAATTTGCCATTGTATGCTATACCTATGTATACATATACTTTAAGAAATAATTATGTTAATACATGTTAAACTTATGAATCATTATTTATTGTTCTCTGCTTTCATATATTATCACTTTATTTAATTGTACTTGGGTGTGTTTTTTCCAGAGTTGTACATTGCTGTACCATAAAAGATTATACTGAGGTCAGCACATCCGTATTAACAGGAAAGAATATTTTAAGGACACAATATAAGAGGAGCATGAGAGTAAAATCAATATCAATTAAAAAATTGAGTGAACATATTTTCCAAGAGGTTGAACTGTTCCTTTAGGATAATAAAAGTATCAATAGTGACACAAAGTGGTGACAAGCTGAAGTTAACAGGCTATTTCTTACAGCTACCTTCTGTAATAATTTTGCACTGCTTCAATGGTATATCACTGAAGATGTGTCCAGACTAGGCATCAGAAGATGTATGTACACAGCAAATACCCTGAGTGATCAGTGACAGCCAGGAAAGACTGGATGACAACCATGAATAGTGTGGTGACTACTGGAGAGTCAGTGACAGCCCGGAGAGACGGCAACCGGGGCAGAAAGGGTCGGCAACCCAATCTGCATCCTCTGAGAGGAGGAACCCCACCAAGCTACGATGAACTCTATGGAAAAATACCCCCAGGGGTGCCCGAGAGGGGGGGAGGATGAGCAACCCAGCCGGACAGATACAACGTTAACAGACCCAGGCAACGGACAAACGACTACGAGCATGCAGTGTACATGCGGTAAAGTCTGCAAAAACATCCGTGGCTTAAAGATCCACCAATCGAGGATGAAGTGCCTGTTGGGAGCAGCAGCAACACTACGCACAGGTGTTACACCTGGTGAGACGCAGGAGGTGCCAGGCCCGGAGTCACCCCATAGTGCCCAGAACCTCCAAGTGTTGCAAACTAATCCCTCGAGCATCCAGTCGGACAGAAGGTGGATCAAATGGCCTGCAGCTAGCATGACTACCCTCTGGAAGCAATTCGATGACGACGTTGACCATATTCTGGAGGCAACTGCGAAAGGAGAGGCTGACAGGAAGCTGCAAGCTTTGACAACAATCATTGTCAGCATTGCAGCTGAAAGGTTCGGCGAGGAGGAGAAGAAAACCGTCACAACAACGTACTCCAAGAATCAGAGAGCTGTGAAGATTCACAACATCAGGCAGGAGATGAAAGCACTGAAGTCCCAGTACAAGGCAGCAGGACAAGAGGAACGCACAGGCCTAGCCCAGCTAATGTGCATCCTCCGGAAAAAGATCAGAGTTCTCCGCCGGGCAGAGTGGCATCGGAGGCGGCGGCGCGAGAGGGCATGTAAACGTGCTTCTTTCATTGCTAACCCCTTCAAGTTCACAAAGGATCTGCTGGGGCAGAAGCGCAGTGGCAAACTGGCCTCCTCACAGAGAGACATAGATCAACATCTGAAGCAGACGTACAGTGATCCAGCAAGAGAGCAGGAGTTGGGAGAGTGTAAGCACCTCATAGACCCCCCTGTACCAGAAGTGCAGTTTGACATGTCGGAGCTGCAGCTAAAGGAAGTTAGGGAGGTTGTCCACAAAGCAAGGGCAAGTTCTGCTCCAGGACCGAGTGGCACTTCATACAAAGTGTATAAGAACTGTCCCAAACTCCTGCTGCGTCTGTGGAAAATCCTGCGAGTCTTCTGGAGAAGGGGGAGGATCCCAGAACAATGGAGAGTGGCTGAAGGGGTCTGGATCCCAAAGGAGGAAAACTCCACTCGGCTAGACCAGTTCCGCATCATCTCCCTGCTGTGTGTTGAGGCAAAGGTTTTCTTCAGCACTGTTTCCAAACGTCTGTGTACCTACCTGGCAAAGAACACCTACATCGATACATCTGTCCAGAAAGGCGGCATTTCAGGAATGTCAGGATGTTTGGAGCATACCGGTGTAGTGACACAGCTCATCCGGGAGGCCAGAGAGAACAAGGGCAACCTATCAGTGCTGTGGCTTGACCTGGCAAATGCATACGGCTCCATTCCACACAAGCTTGTTCAGCTCACTCTGATGAAACATCATGTACCCAGCAGGTGTAGAGACCTCATCGCTGATTATTACAGCAATTTCAGGATGAGGGTCTCTTCAGGAGCAATAACATCCAGCTGGCACAAGGTAGAGATCGGTATCATCACAGGGTGTACTATCTCTGTGACACTGTTCTCACTAGCCATGAACATGCTCACTAAATCTGCTGAGCCAGAGTGCAGAGGGCCCCGTATGATTTCCGGACAAAGGCAACCACCCATCAGGGCATTCATGGATGACCTCACAGTCACGACAGAATCGGTCCCAGGATGCCGGTGGATTCTGAAGGGACTTGAAAGGCTAGTGGATTGGGCCCGGATGCGTTTCAAACCCGCCAAATCCAGATCAATGGTGCTGAGGAAAGGGAAGGTGGAGGACAAGTTCCGGTTTACCATCTCAGGCACAGCCATCCCAACTATCTCAGAGAAGCCAGTTAAGAGCTTGGGCAAGGTTTTTGACTGCTCTCTGAGAGACACAACATCTGTCCAGTTGACATGTACTGAGTTGGAAGGCTGGCTGAAGTCCGTGGACAAGTCAGGCCTACCTGGGAAGTTCAAAGCCTGGGTCTACCAGCACGGCATTCTTCCCAGGATCCTGTGGCCTCTCCTCGTCTACTCAGTCCCTATCTCAACAGTAGAGATCTTGGAGAGGAAGGTCAGCAACCACCTCCGGAGATGGCTTGGTCTACCCAAGAGCCTAAGCAGCATTGCACTCTACGGGAACAGCAACAAACTGCAACTGCCCTTCAAATCCTTGGAGGAGGAATTCAAGGTAACCAGAGCCAGAGAAGTGGTTCAGTACAGGGACTCATGTGATCCGAAGGTGGCTAAGGCAGGGATCCAAGTGAGGACTGGCAGGAAATGGAGGGCAGAGGAAGCGGTCGAAGAGGTAGATGCAAGGCTGCGTCACAGGAGCCTGGTGGGAGTGGTCACTCGAGGTCGAGCTGGGCTTGGATCCTTTCCAACCCCCCAACTTAACACCAGGGGGAGGGAAGCGCGGCGACTTGTTCAGGACGAGGTGAGAGCAGTAGTGGAGGAGACAAGAACCTGCAAGGCGGTGGGTATGAAGCAACAGGGTGCTTGGACAAGGTGGGAGAATGCTGTTGAGCGAAAAGTGACCTGGGCTGAGCTCTGGAAAGCCGAGCCACAACGCATAAAATTCCTAATCCAGGCAGTGTATGATGTACTCCCAAGCCCGTCAAACCTCCACACATGGGGCATAACTGAGACACCAGCATGCCCTCTGTGCTCCAAGCGAGGAACCCTGGAACACATCCTAAGCTCCTGTTCAAGGGCACTTGGAGATGGACGGTACAGGTGGAGGCATGACCAAGTCCTTAAGACCATCGCTGAAGCCATAAGCACAGGACTGGCGTGGGCAAAACAGTTCCGCCCCTCCAAGAAGACCATCGCCTTTGTCAAAGCTGGGGACAAGCCAACTCCTGCCAGAAGAACATCAGCAGGCATCCTGACGTCTGCAAGAGACTGGCAGTTGTTGGTGGATCTTGAACATCAGCTGAAGTTCCCCAGCCACATCGCAGTCACCACCCTGCGACCAGACATTGTCCTTGTGTCTGAGTCCACCAAACAAGCGGTGCTTCTTGAGCTTACAGTTCCGTGGGAAGACCGCTTGGAAGAAGCTTTCGAGAGAAAGCTCTCCAAGTACGCAGGGCTGGTCAGCGACTGCCATCAAGCTGGTTGGAGAGCGAGGTGTTTCCCTGTGGAGGTTGGATGCCGAGGATTTGCAGCCCGTTCTTTGGCAAGAGCCTTCAGCTATTTAGGTATCGATGGAGAGAGGAAGAGGAGAGCCATCCGCAGTTCCACCGAAGCGGCAGAAAGGGCCTCAAGATGGCTGTGGCTCAAAAGAGGAGTACCATGGAGTCATGGTGGTTAGCTAGCCGTCTGGACACAAGCCGGGACTTGATCAATCCCGGTTGGGTCACCTGGAGGAGGGCGTATGATTGTTGAAAGACCCGAAACGTCCAATGAGTCCAGGCACATCACTGAAGATGTGTCCAGACTAGGCATCAGAAGATGTATGTACACAGTATAAAATATGAAGTTTACTAGACATAAAGTATCCCTCTCCACTGTCTGTTAAAAAAATGTGTATTGTTACTTCACTGTGCAGTGATTGAAAGTTGAAACTTAATAACAGTTTTCTGTCTGCGGGGGGCAGTGCCTCAGTAGTTAGAGCGGTTTGATTCCCGTTTCCTCCATTCCACGTACCAATGTGTCCTTGGGCAAGATTATTAACTCCAAATTGCTCCCGATAACTGCCAACAGCATACAGTATGAATGGGTGTACAAATGTGTCTGTGAATGGTAGTCCGCCCTCCCCCCGGTGAGAAGGTTGGCACCCTGCATGGTACTTTTATAATAAATATTTCCCGAGTATTTTTTTTATATTGAATATGTCTGGCAGAGCTCTTTAAATAACTCATACCTGTGAAACTAGTAATTACAGCTGATTTATGTAGACATTACTCAGCCTCCTACTCGACAGTCATTTGTTACACTTTAAGTTTAAGAGACACTGATACTGACAGCAGACTAGCCATATTCAGCTGTTGTTTTTCATATCACAGGGCAAGAGTCTTTGTGAGTATTTGGCATTCCTGGAGCCCATGAGAGTGGATGTCAACCAAGTGGGGGGCACGGAAACTTATTAGGTAACTTAAATAATAAACTGTTTTTCAATAAGTTCACAGTTAACAAATGAACCCTTGTTCTCAGATGGCTTTTGTTATTTACTTCTACTGAATGTTGACATCAGCTTCTATTCTATTCTTTATATATTGTCTAGGTTAATCTCTTATTAGTTCATTCTATGTATGGAAATGTATGGCAGTAGTCTCTTCTTGCACTACTGTAAGGTTACAGTTAAGCATTCATTACATATTCTTGCTTTAATGTTTAATTATGCTTATGTGTGGAAGCATGTACTGTATGTGGTTACATTCATTGTTTGGGTGTATATTGTCTGTCTATGTTTAACCTTTGGGCAAAATAAAACTGGAACAAGAAGTTAAGATGTGAATACGTGTGGTTATAATTTTAGACAGCTGCTTTGTCTGTTTCCATCACCTGCTCACCTATTTAGCCTTATTTTGTATATTATCACAGAAGGATAGATAGGTAGGATAGGTTATCACATAGCAAAACCGAGTCTTGTCTTCCCCAACATATTCATTTTGTAATATCTCTCTCCTGGTTGGATGCTCCTGCTTTGCATAATTTCTCTTCCATGAAATGCGCCCATCAAAAACAGCTCCACTGAATGACAGTGAATAACTACTCTGTTCTTACAAGAAATAGAGTTGGGAATAATACAAGAAAACACAGAAGCAAAAGTAAGCATGTAAAGCTTGGGGAAATAATTGATGATAATTGATGTAGCATATTCTTAGTGGTTTCTAAGTTTCATAGCATGGTAAAACAGAAAATATGCCACATATCTTGGAAGCATAATCTTATTCATCTATCAATGAACAAAAATAACATGTTCCAATGTTTTTATTTATACCTTTTTTGTCTTTGACGTGAGACTGGATTTTGACTCTGCAGATATTAGGTCAATATGCGAAGGATGTACAACAACAGCCAGATGACCAGGATCCCTGAGAATACTTCACTTCTCTTTTGTGAAGACTCTCCCTACTACACAAACATGTTGGGCATTGTGGTAGACTGGGTGATATTTCTTGTAGGACCACCTGAAGTCTGCCTTGCCTGCCACGCTCTCCTGAATCTAGTCAAGAAGGAAACAGCAGCTCCGATCTTCGCCATAAACATAAATCATCAAAGTCCGCTGTATGGCACGAATGTTCATCTGCTTGGGCCTGACCTCCAGTTTGGGCTTCATGTTGCTGATTTCTGTAGAGAGGTATTTAATGGTGGCCTGTCCATTGTGGTACCACACAAAGAACAATGCAAATTTTACCATCCTGATCTCAGTTTGCATGTGGACTCTCTCTCTCTCTCTCTCTGGCCTACTGCTCCCTGGATTTTGTCCTCTTGACCCACACCAGATACTCCTTGTTTCTATTCTCCATCACCTGCCTCCTCCCTGCTCTTGTGGGTCTCTTCATAGCCACATGGAAAGCCCTCAGCAGGCGTACAGCCACTTTATAGATGGACATGATCTTTAAAATAGAATATCAATTTATTTGCCTTTTACCTGTTTTTATTTCTTGTTAAATGTGTCTGTATTAATATAATAGTTTGTTTAGAAAATATGTACATTATCTACACCGGTGGTGAGTGTTATTATCAAAATGCTGTCATAAGGCTCAACCTCATTGCAAAGTGCCTCTAATTTTCTGTCTCTTAGAGACACCTAGTGGCAAAATTATTGTAAGACATAAACCACAGCACCTCTCAGCTACAGTGTGGGCTACCAGGTGACATGCTTGAGAACTGATAACACAATGCTTAATCTATGTGATGTAAAAAAGAAAACTAGTGTCAATCTAGAAATTCAGTTCAAAGAAAGGGAAGGCGGCACTCTCCAGTTGGTGGTGAGGAAATGCAACAACAGGTACAACCACTTCAACATCAAGGCCAATGATCCGTCTCAAGTCACAGGACTTCTGGAGAAGATTAAGTGGATAATTATAGACAGCATGCTCTATCTTAATGCAAGTGAGACAGACAACTGGGAGGAAGAGCAAATTGCGGCAGAGACCATATCATCTCCTGGGGAGCCTTGTTGAGATGTTCAATGATTTTCGCAAAGGGAGAGAGGAAGACCTTGTGCTGAGTATTAGGAGAATACTAATCCAGATAGACTCATATTCAACTTTACAGAAATTAATCTTTTCCAGACAGGGTATTTCAGTGAGTCTTGACTTTTGTGTACATGCTAGCTAGACTAAGCTGGTGAACATGGTAAATATTATTTTTATATGCTTAGCATTGCTGTTGTTAAGAACGTGAGCATGCATTTAGCTCAAAGCATCACTATGTCCAAATTCAGCCTTCCAGAACCACTAGCATGAATGTAGTCTTGTTGTAGCCTACTATATTCCCAGGAATCACTTGTAAATCAAATGGCATATCCCGTACTTTAATGTCTTCAGCTCTGAGCTTCTGGCTTCTGTACACCAGGAAGACATGTTTTATCAAAAGCTGAGACTGTGAAGGTATGATCTTGACAAGGGACGAATAATTGTTCTGTTACTTAGTTTTATATGACAATTCTATAGGGTATATATTTTAAAATACCTTAGATGTTATGTTATGTTATGTGATGTCATGTGGTGTGTGTGTGTGTGTGTGTGTGTGTGTGTGTGTGTGCGTGTGTGTGTGTGTGTGTGCGTGTGTGTGCGTGTGCGTGTGTGTGTGTGAGCACAGGTCCAATGAGAAGAAAGTTTCTACATGGCTGAGAGAGCAGCAGTGTGGGAGACATCTGAATATCATTCTGATCTTCAGTCATCATGGAGCTAGGCAAATTAATAAATGACGTACAGTACATTGCAGAACATAGGCCTACATCTATTTCAGCAATTGGATATCTTATATTCAAGTTAGACAAGGAAATTATTTTGGCACTGATATTAAATATTGTGAAACTACATTCTCCATACAGTCAGTTGTTGGTTTATAAGGTAAGATTAGCTAAGTTACAGTTTGGCACTTATTACATATTCTTGCTTTTCTGTATTATACTTGTGTATGGAAGCATGTACTCTATTTGGTTACATGAATTGTTCAGATATATATTGT
Source organism: Scomber japonicus (assembly GCF_027409825.1). Classification (NCBI taxonomy): domain Eukaryota; kingdom Metazoa; phylum Chordata; class Actinopteri; order Scombriformes; family Scombridae; genus Scomber; species Scomber japonicus. The sequence goes on from NC_070589.1 coordinate 8,193,783, forward strand.
ATATACTTTCTGTGTATGGGTTTAACCTTTCGGAAAATAACATTGGAACAAGAAGTTAAGATGTGAATACATGTGGTTACAATTTAAACAGTTGCTTTGTCTCCATCACCTGCTCACCTGTTTGGTCTTATTTTACATATTATCACAGAAGCATAGGTCACATAGCTGGACTGTTTGTTCATTACATAACAAAACAGAGCCTTTCTTCTCCGACATATTCATATGGTAATATCTCTTTTGTGGTCTGTATAATTCCTCCTCCATGAAATGGCAAGATCAAAAAACTTTGGACTGCTCAACTGAATGACAGTGAAGAACTAATCTGCTCGAACAAGATATTGAGTTGGGAATCATGCAAGAAAACACAAAAGCAAAGGTGAGAGTTTAAAGCTTGGGGAAATAATTGGTGAGAATTGATGTGAAATTTTTCTTGGTGGTTTCTTAGTTTAGATTCTCAGTTTACACCTCATAGTAAAACAGAAGAAAGATACCTAATACCTTGGAAGTATAATCTTATGGATTTAACAAAAATAATATGTTTAAGTAATCTTATTTAGTCCTTTTTAGTCTTTGACGTGAGACTGTGGATTATTAGTTAACATGTTTTTTTTCATGTCAGGATGTTTGGAGGAGGAAACGGACAAAAACTATTCCTTTAGTGTGAATAATTCCACAGCTGAAAGCATCAAGGTCGATACTAAAGATGTCCAACTACAGCCGGATGACTGGGAAACATTCTCTTCTCTTTTGTAAAGACTCTCCCTACTACACAAACATGTTGGGCACTGTGGTGGACTGGGTGATAATTCTTGTAGGACTACCTGAAGTCTGCCTTGCATGCTGCGCTCTCCTGAATCTAGTCAAGAAGGAAACAGCAGCTCCGATCTTCGCCATAAACTTGCTCCTGTCAGACCTCATTCAGATTGGACTCTCAGTTGTCTTTATCATCACTAGGTTTTTTGATGCCACCATTGAGCCCTTCATCAAAGTCCGCTGTATGGCACGAATGTTCGTCCGCTTGGGCCTGACCTCCAGTTTGGGTTTCATGTTGCTGATTTCTGTAGAGAGGTATTTGATGGTGGCCTGTCCATTGTGGTACCACACAAAGAACAATGCAAAGTTTACCATCCTGATCTCAGTTTGCATGTGGACCCTCTCTCTGGCCTACTGCTCCCTGGATTTTGTCCTCTTGAGCCACACCAGATACTCCTTGTTTCTATTCCCCATCACCTGCCTCCTCCCTGCTCCTTTTCTTGTGGGTCTCTTCATAGCCACATGGAAAGCCCTCAACAGGAGTACAGCCATGAGACATGAGAAGAAAAACAGGAGGAGGGTTTTAGGGGTTCTGAGTCTGGTATTGGGGACATACATAGTTTTATTTTGCCCCTTCAGTATAAGAAATCTTTACTACTCTCTCCAAGATGATAGTACAGAGGACTCGGCCAGGGAATGGTCTGGTATTTTGACTACTGCTCTGCTCTACATTAGCCCTCTGATAGACTGTTTTATCTATATTTTCATTAGGAAGGACATAATGGACACAATAGAAGCTTTTCCTTGCTGCAAAAAACCACTGATGAAGCTTAAAGAGTTTCAGGAAAAGGTATCAAGCACTTCTCAGACAGAGACAACATTTTAGCTTGAGGGCTACAAAATGAGCTTCTACTTGTAGGAGTTTTCCTTTGCGACTCATATCGGGGTCTATCTCACGCTGTCAGAAAACAGAATTCAGCTGGAAAATCCTACAAAAGCAACACCAAAAAAACTAAACCACTCCAAATGTGGAGCAGGTTTTAAAGTCAAACTGTTTTGATCAGTGCTATTATCCAGCTTATTCAGGAAGACAGATGGGAAAAAAAAGCTGAAACTGTGAAGAAAAGAGAAGTTGTGCTACTTGGTCTTATATGACAATTCTTTTCTTTTTCATTTCTATTTTAAAGGAATAGGTTTATATTTTTGGGAAATAAGCATATTGATACCCCTCATATGTTTGAACAGTAAGTAGGTTAAAACCAGGAACCAGGTTATCTTAGCTTAGCACAAACCAACCAGCATAACCAGGGAGTAAAAAGCTAGCTTGGTTCTCTCCAAAGCTAACAAAAAAACACCCAACCAAGAAATAATCCAGTCCATAACTCCCTGTAAAACCACAGATAGTAATTCTTACAGTTCTGCTGTCATACTGGTTAAACAAACAATAAAAATGCATAAATTAGTGAGTTTCATAGATGCTATGGCATGCAATAGAGCCAGGAAATCTGTTTCCAGCTGCTTACAGTCTTTATGCTAATCTAAACTGAATAGATGGTAATGGAAATTTGCATAACTTTCTTTTCAAATATGGACTAATGTAATGATACACTATATGGACAAAAGTATTGGGACACACCTCTTAATCATTGAATTCAGGTGTTTCTTACAGACCAGACCCATTGCCACAGGTGTATCAAATCAAGCACCTAGCCATGCAGTCCGCATTTTCAAACATTTGTGAAAGAATGGGTCATTCTGAAGAGCTCCTTGAATTTAAATGTTGCACTGTCATAGGATGCCACCTTGGCAGTAAATCAGTTTGTGAAATTTCTACGGTCCACAAGATATTACATTTTCTTGCTTTAATGTATTATGCTTGTGTGTGGAAGCATATGCTATATGTAGTTACATTAATTGTTCAGATGTATTTGCTTTCAGCTGAGATGTGAATACATGTGGCAACAATTTAAATAGCTATTTTTCTGTCTCCATCACTTGCTCACCTGTTAGGTCTTATTTTGTATATTATCACAGCAGCTTAGGTCACATATCTCTACTGTTTATTTATTACTTAACAAAACAAAGCCTTGTCTTCCCCAACATATTCATAACGTAATATCGCACTCCTGGTTTGCATAATTTCTTTTCCATGAAATAGGCAGATCAAAAAGCTTTGGACTGCTCAACTGAATGACAGTGAATGACTACTCAAGAACAAGAAATAGTGTTGGGAATAATGCAAGAAAACACAAAAGCAAAGGTGAGAGTTTAAAGCTTGGTTTCTCAGTTTTGTTTCTCAGTTTACATTTAATTTTAAAACAGAAAAAAAGATACCAAATACCTTGGAAGTATGATCTTATGGATTTAACAAAAATAATATGTTCCTCTGTTCTTATTTATTCCTTTTTAGTATTTGATGTGAGACTGTGGAATTTGACCCTCCAGATTATTAGTTAACATGTTTTTTCATGTCAGGATGATCGGAGGAATGAGTGGACACTGATAAAAGGAAACGGACAAAAACTATACCTTTAGTGTGAATAACTGCACAGCTGAAAGCATGATGATCAGGACACTTAAGAATACTTCACTTCTCTTTTGTGAAGACTCTCCCTACTACACAAACATGTTGGGCATTGTGGTGGACTGGGTGATATTTCTTGTAGGACTACCTGAAGTCTGCCTTGCCTGCCACGCTCTCCTGAATCTAGTCAAGAAGGAAACAGCAGCTCCGATCTTCGCCATAAACTTGCTCCTGTCAGACCTCATTCAGATTGGACTCTCAGTTGTCTTTATCATCACTAGGTTTTTTGATGCCACCTTCGAGCCCTTCATCAAAGTCCGCTGTATGGCACGAATGTTCGTCCGCTTGGGCCTGACCTCCAGTTTGGGCTTCATGTTGCTGATTTCTGTAGAGCGGTATTTAATGGTGGCCTGTCCATTGTGGTACCACACAAAGAACAATGCAAAGTTTACCATCCTGATCTCAGTTTGCATGTGGACCCTCTCTCTGGCCGACTGCTCCCTGGATTTTTTCCTCTTGAGCCACACCATATACTCCTTGCTTCTATTCTCCATCACCTGCCTCCTCCCTGCTCCTTTTCTTGTGGGTCTCTTCATAGCCACATGGAAAGCCCTCAACAGGAGTACAGCCATGAGACATGAGAAGAAAAACAGGAGGAGGGTTTTAGGGGTTCTGAGTCTGGTATTGGGGACATACATAGTTTTATTTTGCCCCTTCAGTATAAGAAATCTTTACTACTCTCTCAAATATGATAGTACAGAGGACTCAATCAAGGAATGGTCTGGTATTTTGACTACTGCCCTGCTCTACATTAGCCCTTTGCTGGACTGTTTAATCTATATTTTCATTAGGAAGGACATTATGGACACAGCAGAAGCTTTTCCTTGCTGCAAAAAAATACTGATGAAGTTTAAAGTGTTTCAGGAAAAGGTATCAGGCACTTCTCAGACAGAGACGACATTTTAGCTTGAGGGCTACAAAATGAGCTTCTAGGAGTTTTCCTTTACACTTCATGCATTTTTGCTTGGACTGCACTATAAACTAGATTTGTCCATTCTCATATCAGGGTCTATCTCACGCTGTCAGAAAACAGAATTCAGCTGGAAAATCCTACAAAAACAACACCAAAAAAACTAAACCACTCCAAATGTGGAACAGGTTTTAAAGTCAAACTGTTTTGATCAGTGCTATTATCCAGCTTATTCAGGAAGACATGTTTTCTTAAAAGCTGAAACTGTGAAGAAAAGAGAAGTTGTGCTACTTGGTCTTATATGACAATTCTGTAGGTTCTGTAGGTGTATTAAGGAGGACTTTTTTCATAGATCAGATTGTTCTAAGTTTTGTTTTCTATTTTAAAGGAATAGGTTTATATTTTTGGGAAATAAGCATATTGATACCCCTCATATGTTTGAACAGTAAGTAGGTTAAAACCAGGAACCAGGTTATCTTAGCTTAGCACAAACCAACAAGCATAACCAGGGAGTAAAAAGCTAGCTTGGTTCTCTCCAAAGCTAACAAAAAAACACCCAACCAAGAAATAATCCAGTCCATAACTCCCTGTAAAACCACAGATAGTAATTCTTACAGTTCTGCTGTCATACTGGTTAAACAAACAATAAAAATGCATAAATTAGTGAGTTTCATAGATGCTATGGCGTGCAATAGAGCCAGGAAATCTGTTTCCAGCTGCTTACAGTCTTTATGCTAATCTAAACTGAATAGATGGTAATGAAAATTTGCATAACTTTCTTTTCAAATATGGACTAATGTAATGATACACTATATGGACAAAAGTGTTGGGACACACCTCTTAATCATTGAATTCAGGTGTTTCTTACAGACCAGACCCATTGCCACAGGTGTATCAAATCAAGCACCTAGCCATGCAGTCCGCATTTTCAAACATTTGTGAAAGAATGGGTCATTCTGAAGAGCTCCTTGAATTTAAATGTTGCACTGTCATAGGATGCCACCTTGGCAGTAAATCAGTTTGTGAAATTTCTACGGTCCACAAGATATTACATTTTCTTGCTTTAATGTATTATGCTTGTGTGTGGAAGCATATGCTATATGTAGTTACATTAATTGTTCAGATGTATTTGCTTTCAGCTGAGATGTGAATACATGTGGTAACAATTTAAATAGCTATTTTTCTGTCTCCATCACTTGCTCACCTGTTAGGTCTTATTTTGTATATTATCACAGCAGCTTAGGTCACATATCTCTACTGTTTATTTATTACTTAACAAAACAAAGCCTTGTCTTCCCCAACATATTCATAACGTAATATCGCACTCCTGGTTTGCATAATTTCTTTTCCATGAAATAGGCAGATCAAAAAGCTTTGGACTGCTCAACTGAATGACAGTGAATGACTACTCAAGAACAAGAAATAGTGTTGGGAATAATGCAAGAAAACACAAAAGCAAAGGTGAGAGTTTAAAGCTTGGTTTCTCAGTTTTGTTTCTCAGTTTATACCTAATTTTAAAACAGAAAAAAGATACCAAATACCTTGGAAGTATGATTTTATGGATTTAACAAAAATAATATGTTCCTCTGTTCTTATTTATTCCTTTTTAGTATTTGATGTGAGACTGTGGAATTGGACTGGATTATTAGTTAACATGTTTTTTCATGTCAGGATGATCGGAGGAATGAGTGGACACTGATAAAAGGAAACGGACAAAAACTATACCTTTAGTGTGAATAACTGCACAGCTGAAAGCATGATGATCAGGACACTTAAGAATACTTCACTTCTCTTTTGTGAAGACTCTCCCTACTACACAAACATGTTGGGCATTGTGGTGGACTGGGTGATATTTCTTGTAGGACTACCTGAAGTCTGCCTTGCCTGCCACGCTCTCCTGAATCTAGTCAAGAAGGAAACAGCAGCTCCGATCTTCGCCATAAACTTGCTCCTGTCAGACCTCATTCAGATTGGACTCTCAGTTGTCTTTATCATCACTAGGTTTTTTGATGCCACCTTGGACTCTCAGTTGTCTTTATCATCACTAGGTTTTTTGATGCCACCTTCGAGCCCTTCATCAAAGTCCGCTGTATGGCACGAATGTTCGTCCGCTTGGGCCTGACCTCCAGTTTGGGCTTCATGTTGCTGATTTCTGTAGAGCGGTATTTAATGGTGGCCTGTCCATTGTGGTACCACACAAAGAACAATGCAGTTGTCTTTATCATCACTAGGTTTTTTGATGCCACCTTCGAGCCCTTCATCAAAGTCCGCTGTATGGCACGAATGTTCGTCCGCTTGGGCCTGACCTCCAGTTTGGGCTTCATGTTGCTGATTTCTGTAGAGCGGTATTTAATGGTGGCCTGTCCATTGTGGTACCACACAAAGAACAATGCAAAGTTTACCATCCTGATCTCAGTTTGCATGTGGACCCTCTCTCTGGCCTACTGCTCCCTGGATTTTGTCCTCTTGAGCCACACCAGATACTCCTTGTTTCTATTCCCCATCACCTGCCTCCTCCCTGCTCCTTTTCTTGTGGGTCTCTTCATAGCCACATGGAAAGCCCTCAACAGGAGTACAGCCATGAGACATGAGAAGAAAAACAGGAGGAGGGTTTTAGGGGTTCTGAGTCTGGTATTGGGGACATACATAGTTTTATTTTGCCCCTTCAGTATAAGAAATCTTTACTACTCTCTCCAAGATGATAGTACAGAGGACTCGGCCAGGGAATGGTCTGATATTTTGACTACTGCTCTGCTCTACATTAGCCCTCTGATAGACTGTTTTATCTATATTTTCATTAGGAAGGACATAATGGACACAATAGAAGCTTTTCCTTGCTGCAAAAAACCACTGATGAAGCTTAAAGAGTTTCAGGAAAAGGTATCAAGCACTTCTCAGACAGAGACAACATTTTAGCTTGAGGGCTACAAAATGAGCTTCTACTTGTAGGAGTTTTCCTTTGCGACTCATATCGGGGTCTATCTCACGCTGTCAGAAAACAGAATTCAGCTGGAAAATCCTACAAAAGCAACACCAAAAAAACTAAACCACTCCAAATGTGGAGCAGGTTTTAAAGTCAAACTGTTTTGATCAGTGCTATTATCCAGCTTATTCAGGAAGACAGATGGGAAAAAAAAGCTGAAACTGTGAAGAAAAGAGAAGTTGTGCTACTTGGTCTTATATGACAATTCTTTTCTTTTTCATTTCTATTTTAAAGGAATAGGTTTATATTTTTGGGAAATAAGCATATTGATACCCCTCATATGTTTGAACAGTAAGTAGGTTAAAACCAGGAACCAGGTTATCTTAGCTTAGCACAAACCAACAAGCATAACCAGGGAGTAAAAAGCTAGCTTGGTTCTCTCCAAAGCTAACAAAAAAACACCCAACCAAGAAATAATCCAGTCCATAACTCCCTGTAAAACCACAGATAGTAATTCTTACAGTTCTGCTGTCATACTGGTTAAACAAACAATAAAAATGCATAAATTAGTGAGTTTCATAGATGCTATGGCATGCAATAGAGCCAGGAAATCTGTTTCCAGCTGCTTACAGTCTTTATGCTAATCTAAACTGAATAGATGGTAATGGAAATTTGCATAACTTTCTTTTCAAATATGGACTAATGTAATGATACACTATATGGACAAAAGTATTGGGACACACCTCTTAATCATTGAATTCAGGTGTTTCTTACAGACCAGACCCATTGCCACAGGTGTATCAAATCAAGCACCTAGCCATGCAGTCCGCATTTTCAAACATTTGTGAAAGAATGGGTCATTCTGAAGAGCTCCTTGAATTTAAATGTTGCACTGTCATAGGATGCCACCTTGGCAGTAAATCAGTTTGTGAAATTTCTACGGTCCACAAGATATTACATTTTCTTGCTTTAATGTATTATGCTTGTGTGTGGAAGCATATGCTATATGTAGTTACATTAATTGTTCAGATGTATTTGCTTTCAGCTGAGATGTGAATACATGTGGCAACAATTTAAATAGCTATTTTTCTGTCTCCATCACTTGCTCACCTGTTAGGTCTTATTTTGTATATTATCACAGCAGCTTAGGTCACATATCTCTACTGTTTATTTATTACTTAACAAAACAAAGCCTTGTCTTCCCCAACATATTCATAACGTAATATCGCACTCCTGGTTTGCATAATTTCTTTTCCATGAAATAGGCAGATCAAAAAGCTTTGGACTGCTCAACTGAATGACAGTGAATGACTACTCAAGAACAAGAAATAGTGTTGGGAATAATGCAAGAAAACACAAAAGCAAAGGTGAGAGTTTAAAGCTTGGTTTCTCAGTTTTGTTTCTCAGTTTACATTTAATTTTAAAACAGAAAAAAAGATACCAAATACCTTGGAAGTATGATCTTATGGATTTAACAAAAATAATATGTTCCTCTGTTCTTATTTATTCCTTTTTAGTATTTGATGTGAGACTGTGGAATTTGACCCTCCAGATTATTAGTTAACATGTTTTTTCATGTCAGGATGATCGGAGGAATGAGTGGACACTGATAAAAGGAAACGGACAAAAACTATACCTTTAGTGTGAATAACTGCACAGCTGAAAGCATGATGATCAGGACACTTAAGAATACTTCACTTCTCTTTTGTGAAGACTCTCCCTACTACACAAACATGTTGGGCATTGTGGTGGACTGGGTGATATTTCTTGTAGGACTACCTGAAGTCTGCCTTGCCTGCCACGCTCTCCTGAATCTAGTCAAGAAGGAAACAGCAGCTCCGATCTTCGCCATAAACTTGCTCCTGTCAGACCTCATTCAGATTGGACTCTCAGTTGTCTTTATCATCACTAGGTTTTTTGATGCCACCTTCGAGCCCTTCATCAAAGTCCGCTGTATGGCACGAATGTTCGTCCGCTTGGGCCTGACCTCCAGTTTGGGTTTCATGTTGCTGATTTCTGTAGAGCGGTATTTAATGGTGGCCTGTCCATTGTGGTACCACACAAAGAACAATGCAAAGTTTACCATCCTGATCTCAGTTTGCATGTGGACCCTCTCTCTGACCTACTGCTCCCTGGATTTTGTCCTCTTGAGCCACACCATATACTCCTTGCTTCTATTCTCCATCATCTGCCTCCTCCCTGCTCCTTTTCTTGTGGGTCTCTTCATAGCCACATGGAAAGCCCTCAACAGGAGTACAGCCATGAGACATGAGAAGAAAAACAGGAGGAGGGTTTTAGGGGTTCTGAGTCTGGTATTGGGGACATACATAGTTTTATTTTGCCCCTTCAGTATAAGAAATCTTTACTACTCTCTCCAAGATGATAGTACAGAGGACTCGGTCAAGGAATGGTCTGGTATTTTGACTACTGCCCTGCTCTACATTAGCCCTTTGCTGGACTGTTTAATCTATATTTTCATTAGGAAGGACATTATGGACACAGCAGAAGCTTTTCCTTGCTGCAAAAAAATACTGATGAAGCTCAAAGTGTTTCAGGAAAAGGTATCAGGCACTTCTCAGACAGAGATGACATTTTAGCCTGAGGGCTACAAAATGAGCTTCTAGGAGTTTTCCTTTACACTTCATGCATTTTTGCTTGGACTAAATTGTTTCTCACACATTACCACTAACTGCTTGTGAATTTCTGAAATACACCACAAACTAAATTTGTTCATTCCCATATCGGGGTCTATCTCACACTGTATTAAAAGGAAGTCAGCTGAAAAAACTAAACCCCGACAAATGTGGAACAGGTTTTAAAGTCAGTGACCAGAGTAGCTCAAGTCAAGACCAACATCAAGAGAGAGAGAGCGGTATTTTTCAAAGTGCAAATACTATGCAAATTTCTTCAACATACTAAACCTTTCATCAATTCATGCCAGTGTATATAATAGCTGACTAATAAGTCCATAGATAAGATAATAAAGGTACTAAAGGTAAAGCTGAATAGATCTATTCTCCTTCTTTTTCGTTATTTTTTTTTCAGCTGCATATTTACTGTTTTGGTTCACTTTCACTACAATCAATCACACATCAGACTTATTTCCCGCCTCTTTTGGTGGGTTTGATCCTTCACACAAGACTTCTGTGCACACATACACACACACACACACCTCTGATCAACTGACAATAACTTGAATTGAATATAGAGGTATATTATATGTAAAACATAAATGTATTTGATTTTTACCTGTTTTTATTTCTTGTTAAACATTTCTGTAACAGTTTGGTTTAAAATATGTACATTATCTACACTGGGGTGAGTTTTATTATCAAAATGCTGTCATAAGGTCAGCATCATTTCAAAGTGCCTCTAATTGTTTGTCTCTGAGAGACACCTAGTGGCATAATTATTGTAAGACATAAACCACAGCACCTGTCAGCTACAGTGTGGGCTACCAGGTGACATGGTTGAGAAATGAAAACAAAATACTTAATCTTTATGATGGTGATTCAAAAATTTCAACATTGAAATTGCTCAAGCACCTAGACGACACTTGAGCACAGTTTTACCTGAACACATCACACAGTCTGAATGTACATATCACACAAACACTGCAGAAATTCATATTGTTGCTGCTTCTTCCTCCTCATTCTCCTGATTCCAAAACTGATATAATACTGAGCCATCAAAATGAATTCTTCATAATTCATGAAATTAGTGGTTTTGGGAAACAACAGAACGGAACGTCTTGCTCAGTAACCACTAACCACACAGTCTTTCCAGCTACAGCACCATCATTAGCTGACAAATTCAGTTTTGTGCTGCGACTGTTAAACTTTAAGTCCCTGTTGACTTTCTTCACACCTTGCTCAAAATAGTCACAATCTGAAACTGGGATATATTAGTGTTTCAGCAGTACTGCAGTCAGGAGGGGAATTATCTATAATCTCTACACATTAGGCCTACTATACATCATAGTTTATAGACTATGGCGGTTCAACAGTGATAGAGTGAGTAAATTAATAAATGAATGATACAACGTGAGACAAGGAAGTTCTATTTCTGCTATAACCACATTGATACTTTAAGAGCCAACTTGATCACCAGTCAACTAACCACATTAAGACATGCAAGATACATTCTAGTTCCTCATAAGACTGTAAATACCTTGTAGGACTTGGCTATTATTGGATTTTATTTGGATTGATGGATTTGTTTCTATAGATTTTTTTTAAATCTCCAAATGACCTAAATAAAATGGTGAAGTGGTCCAAGTACTTGTCTTTGTCAGTGGAGATGGTTGCATTGGGTGACAATTTGGGTTTCTAGATCATCTAGATCAGTACTGTACATCTATACTTCCTGTTCACTGTGAGTCAACGACCCACAATAGACCTTTAAAGAGTGTAATGCCAACCCATCAGATGTATTGAGATAGCAAGAAACATTGCAAATCATTTAACTAAATGACCTATTTTTAATTAAAATCTGAAATAATAATGTTTTTTATTACAAAGGTGGAACCACCATTATCCACACCTGTGCCAATCTTACATCACCGTCACTGATTCAGCCGTGCTTTTGAAGTGTGTGCCCGGGCCTGTGCTCCTATGTGAGCTGCACACTGAGAGCCAATGTGGAGGTAACCTGTTTCCCAGAGGACCGTCTGGCTGCGAGGGCCATTAATTATAAGAGACAGGGAGCCAGACAGACAGAGAGACAGACAGATTGAAAGACAGACAGCCAGACAGACAGACAGCAGGACAGACAGTACCGCAGAGAGCGTAGACAGGCCGGACAGGAGCAGGCCCCGACAAATACAAAGAGAGGAGGAAGAGCACGCACGGCCAAGAAAAAAATAATCCTCCCCCTGTACTGAGTACTACAGCTGTCTGCACCGCCCCTGTCTTTCCTCCTGCCAGTGGACTATGAGTAAATACATTCACGCATAATAACCCTTTGTCATAAGAGAAAGAAACGCGATTTGCGGCGGAGATAAATAATTGAAAAAAATGCGGCTGTCCGACTGCGCATCCCTGGGAGTGAATAGGGAAATGCTGCGCCAGTGTCCCGGCTGAGAGACGGAGCTGATCTTACCCAACATAAGCTCCGGTGCTTTTCCCCCCTTGTCATACACAATATCGCTGCCAAAAATCATCGTTTCAAACATGGTAAGTTGTTTTTGTGTTATTATTAAGAAGGTTGTGTCGGCGACGAGCGGCCTGTGGGGGAAATGCACATCCGGGACTGTATTTTTTGGAGAAGTCATAATATTTTATGAATCATAACTTGTTATGATGTGGGAGCGCGCGTGGCGTGCAACAGGTCGCCGTACAGTAGCGGGGACGCGCATCTATTTTTGCGCTTGTCTCCAAACATTGGAGAGAAACGTCCGACCGTCGTAAACGCGATCATGTTGGCAAGATGGCACGAAAAACAGGAATGCGTTGTTGGCACAATAGACTTCGGGATTTATAAAAGCAACGATATTGCCTGTTTTGACTGTTTTATAACTATTACAGCTTACACTTCTTTTTGCATTTATAAAATATGATCAATTACGCAGTGACGCATGTGTTTATAATGATCTTCTTTTTCGATCATTGTTACTGTTCGGAAATCACTGCTTGGTTTGCATAGACAAAAGTGTCCACAGGGCCTTTATAGAGAGGACATAAATCCAGTGTTAATCTGTCCATTGGGGTGTTGAATGAATAAGACTTCCACAGTCCAACAAAAGCAGACGTTTTAATTAATTTAGTGGTCATTAACTGATTGGATAACCGCACTGTAACAGTTAGACTTCATATCAAACGTCGGAAGCGTTTTATTATTCTGTCCACAAGCTTCAGGGAGACAGAGGGGAGGTGAAGGGGTGTTTAAGGGGGGGGGGGGGCGGTGGGGTGTCATAGGGCCCGGGGTGAAAAATGATTTTCCTTCTCACTCAGGCTGTGTCTTTCTTTCAATAGCCTACCTCTCTCCACGTGGTAAGCAGTCGGGATGAGGGTGAAAAGGGAGCATTGTGCGTCCAGTCAGTGGCCTTATGTGTTGGAGAGGCTCTGAGAGGGTGATGTTCACTCAGCTGTGCTCCCTCAACGCCATTGTTGCAAATTCCTCCTCATTTCAGTCGAGTTGTTGACTGAGCTCACACGGGAGCCTGCTGGTGTTGAGGCAGCATCATGTAGTCCCACACCACACATATATACACACCTTGAGTAGTGTTCATGTGTGGCAAGGTGACCTGTGACATATTATATGCTTTGGTGAAATGTCAGAAAAATGAACCAGAATTATTTTAACCTTGGTTGGCTTTTGCACCCACCTACACGCACGGTTTCCTCCTGTTACGTACAAGTAGATATATAAAAGGTAAATGCGTAAAGGCTTACCAAAGGATTGCCACTCTGAGTTTTTCATATCACTAATCGCAAGCACAGGCAATGAGGGCCATTATGTGATGAACTTAAGCGTCAATGTATGAGGGTTTACTGAAGAGAGGCAGTGGACTCTTGGCTCAAAAGAAGGGGTGTTCACTCGCCATTTGAATGCAAAGTAGTGGATGAACAAGTGAGCTGTGTGTGTGTGTGTGTGTGTGTGGAGAAGAGAAGGAGGGCCAACGGTGAGTTTTGAGAAAAGGGAGACTTGTTGAGAGAAACTGTCACACATGCCTCTTTGGCACTTTAGTGCTGTTTTTCTTTCTCTGCACCACAATGCCACCAACGTGGACCTGCTTCATTATGACTAATCGACCCGGAGCACCCAATGTAACATTTTTGGAAATTATAGGCTATAGTTTTTCCTCATTCTTTTCCATTTAAGTAATTTAGAAACTTACTTTTTTCAGTGTGCAGGGAGACAGAATAAACGTTGTGTGTTGGTCAGTGCTCCCCTGCTTCGGTCCCATCCTGCAGGAGCATGTCCCGTCGGAAACAGAAACGACCCCAGCAGCTTATGAGCTTGACCCTCGGTGCCTGTCGGATACTTGAACATGGTGAGAAATAGACAACATATCAAAAGATTAATGGTTATTCAGTATCATGAGATTAAGATTGAATGAGACTTTTAAAGGTCACTAATGAAGTCACTTTTCCTCAACATGAGGAGAATGAATGAATATTAGTGTCTGATTTTATGATATATCTCAAACTGTATCATTAGACATTTTGTACATATTGTGAATTTTCACCTAGAATGAATTGTCCAGCCTCATATGGGAAATAGCAGTTTAGGATTTTGAACTGAAATATTATTATAGGTCATTATAGGATTGTGACTTAATTTAATTAATTAAGGTGATTATGAGGTGCTAATCAAAGTTTAATCAAAATGTAATATGGAATTAAAATGTATGTTTTGGTGCCTATTATATTTGCCCTCCAAGAGAAAGAAGGCATGTTAAAATGATTTGCTTACTCTGTCTTTGTGGTTGCAGTGATTAGTTGCTTTCTCTGTCCTGTAAAATCAAAGTGTCTTCACTCCTCCTCACTGCAAGGTTCAAAGACACAGACCACCCAGAACAGGAGGACAGAAATCCACAGAGAAATATTTGTTTTAAAAAAAGAAAGGAGAAAAAAAAAGAATGTACAGTGAATTTGGAAATGTGTTATAAAGTCTAGATACGGATTTGTAAAAGATTAACCATGAGAAGGTCAACGAAAAGGAAACTTTGTGAGGCACTGTATAAGGTGTTGTAACTGCAATAGCATTAGACCCCATTGTCCCTTTTGAGCTTTGTTGCTGGGCACTGGAGCATGAACATACCCATGAAGAAGTGTGTGTGTGTGTGTGTGTGTATTTGACTGTGTGTGTGCACACTTGTGTGTCTATTTGTGTCTGTCTGTCCACTCCAGTTACAGGAATAGGGGCCACCTTGTCACAAAATTGTAGCTTTCAAACAAACAGCTTTCAAACAAACAGCAATAAGTACTGTATGTGTCTGCGTGGGCATTAGCAACCCTTTGCATATAAAGTGCTTTTTGTGCTTATGTGTGTACTGACAGGTATGCTGTGTGTGTGCATTTTCACCTCTGTCCCTCAATACTTTTCTGGGCTAATTTACTTTGTTGATGGTCTGTGATTCATCATGTCTGTATGCTGGGCTGTTTGTTTTCTTTGCACGCCACCTCTCTTCCTCTGCCTGCCCCTAAACCGTATCAGGAATGCGACCCCAGTGTTTAAGGTCAAGTCTGCCAGCCAATCAGGCACCCAGTACAGTGTCCAGTACCCAACCAGAACCTGACCCCTAATACCCCATTGGGTTACTGGGGGAAGGGCTCTTAAGAAGATAAAAGCAACATTGAATGGAGGAAAAGAGACGGAAGAGGAAAAGAAGCAGGGATAGAAGAGTGTCTTGGTGTGTGACTGTGGCTTCTTTTTTATTAAGGGAGGGGGGTGTAAACTCCATTGTCTTGTGCGTGTTGCCCTGGAAACAAGGTAGGCTTCTCTACTGGTGAGCAGTGTATTATTGCAGACCAGTGGAATCTCTGTGTATGTGTGTGTGGAAGCATATGTGCCTGCATGCATGATGTGTGTGTGGTCATGGTGATGGGGAGGCTGCAGTTGATGAGGGTAGACAGGACAAAGAGGAAAATAAAGCAGTGGTGAATGATAAGGTGGTTGAAATTAAACCCAGATGTTAAAAGTCACCTCTTAGATCCCTGAACGCTATCATTTCCTACACCTAATAACACCATCTACTAACTACTGACTTTTGTTAGCTATCTGTAAGTGTCCTACAACTTTTATTATGATTAAGCTATATTATAAATAAAGATTGCAGACTACTCTATAAACCTTGATATTTTTTCATGATTTTCTTTTCTTCTTTCAATTTCCCTAGATGACCACTTGGCAGTGAAGTCAAACTCCTATCTATTTATCCCGGATTCTCCCTTGTGCTCTCCATCTTCCTCTCCTCAAAGCTCTCAGCTGCCCCTCGCTCTTTGCCCAACTTTCAAGGGCTCACAGACACCCCCCCTACCCATTGAGGGTCCACAGCCATCCTGCTCACCAAGCCAGCCCTTCCACCAGCTTCTTAAAAACCCACAACCTTCCGTTTCCCCCGATTTCCCTTACCTTCCTCTCTCTCCCCAAACTCATAATCCAGCAGCCCATCCACTCTCTGTTTGCAATATTGCGTCTTCTGCAAGTGCCCTCATCCACTCTTCCCGAAGCGCACACATGGCCTCTCCCAAACTAGGGCTGTCAGCCACCACCACCACCTCCTCTTCCTCCTCATCATCGTCTGCATCCCTATGTCCGCCACCGCACCCCGGAAGCCCCAGTCGTGTGCCTGAGGGTCCCCCAAGTCCTGTTACTCCCACTCCAAGCCCAGGAGTGACATCTGCTTCAGCTGCACCTTCTCGGGCCCAACTGAGCATTGCCCTGATCCTAGAGGAGTTGCGAGTGCTGCAGCAAAGGCAGATCCATCAGATGCAAATAACAGAAGAGATCTGTAGACAGGTACTACGCCTGGGTGGAGCATCGTATGCCATAGACACACCCTCCCAGTATCTCCTCCCTCCCCTTCCTCAGCTATGTCTGGAAGGCAGCAAAAGGGCTGCCAGCCCAACAACGCAGCCAGGTGCATCTCAACCTTCCACCTCTGTGGCTCCTCTACTGGCATGTTTCTCCTCCCTGCTCCCCTCTCAGGCAGCCAACAAATCCTCAAAGCCAAGCAGTTCTTTGTCTCAAATCCTGCAACCCCACAAGCCCCAGATGGAAGGCACAGGAGGGACTGCAGGGGCTCATGGTTATCTGAGGGCTAGTTCTCAATCCTCAGCCTCTTCCACCTCTTCCTCTGCTGCCATCTCCATGGCTTCCTCCAACTACCCACTAGCCCTGTCTTTAACTCTGCCCAACCGTTATCTTCATGAGAAATCTCCAAATACCACTTCAGTGAGTGGGCACAGTGGCCTATCCTTCCTGAACTCATCCCTCCCAACATCAGTCTCTGTTGTCCCAAACGCCCAACATGCTCTGCAATCTGTCTCTGGAGGAACAGACTCTTCCTCTACATCCAACAATACTGTCCGTCTCCACCATGCCTGCCGCTTTTGTGGAAAAATGTTCAGCAGTGACTCTGCCCTGCAGATACATTTACGTTCACACACAGGGGAGCGGCCCTACCAGTGTCCAGTGTGCCTCAGCCGCTTCACCACGCGAGGCAACCTCAAGGTGCACTTCTTACGCCACCGTGAGCAAAACCCAGAGCTCTCACTTTCACTCCTGCCACCATCATTGTTTGGGGTAGCGCTAGGGTCCACTGGGGGGTCCGATATGGGACAGACTGTGAGCAGTGGTTGTAGTACGAGTGGCATGAATATGATTCAGAAGAAGCGAAAAAGCAGGCCTGAAGATGAAACATATGGAGATAATTTGGAGGTCAGTGGTACCAGCACTGGGCTCTCTCTGGGGGCCTCTGGAGGAGCCACCCCTTCTACCCTACCTCTGCCTCCAAGTGTGGATCTGGCTTTGATTTCCCACTCTCTGCTGCAGCTCAATAGGGCTGCAGCTGTAGCCGCTGCAGCTTCTATTGCCTCTGGCTCTTCCCACTCATCCTCCTCCTCTTCAGCTTCCACCTCCTCTCTGGCCACCTCCCTCCTCTCTAATTCTTCCTTGTCTTCGTCTTCCACCATAACAGGGTTATTCAAGGGTGCCAAGCAGCAGCATTTTGATGAAAACACTCCTCCTCATGGCCCCATCCTTTCTCCTGCAGCCTACTCCCAGCTAGCCCACCTACCTAAGCTCCTTTTCCCATCTGTCTCCACTTCTTCTGCTACCACTGCTGCACATTCATCTCTCTATAACCATCCAGCATTGGGATTGCTACGGACTCCACTACCCTCTACTCCAGGGTCCCACCAACTTGCCTCTTCCAGCCATTCTCAGCTTTCTTTCCCATTCTCTTCCTTTCCTAAAGTCCCAGGTCCACCCACCACCACTCCATGCTCCGTGCCTTCCTCCATGGCTACCTCCACTCCTACGTCTGAAACTTCAAAGCTGCAGAGGTTGGTGGAGAAGCTAGAGAAGGCTCCTCCCCACTCCACCTCTCCATGGACTTCTCCCTCTACTTCCACGTCCATGCTGGAGGTGTTATCTAGTAGTACCACTACCTCTTCAGCAAGTTCAGCCAACAATCGTTTCACAAACACCAGCAATTCTGCAACTTATGTCATGGCATCCCCATCATCCTCGACTCTTGTCACCACTTCTGTTTCAAACTTCACTCGTGAGATGATTGCTGCCCTAGGCATGAGTGCCAATGGAGCAGGTGCTATGGCAGGGGGCATGCTACCATCACTGAACATCACAGGTCCAACTGGTAACCTGACAACCAATCAGTGTGGGATGTGTCTACGGGTGCTAAGCTGTCCCAGAGCACTCCGTCTGCACCAAGCGACGCACCTTGGAGAACGCCCTTTCCCATGTAAGATATGTGGGCGATCCTTCTCTACCAAAGGCAGTCTACGGTCACATCTGGCCACCCATCATGCCCGACCACAGAATGCACGTGTGCAGAACTCTTGCCCACTGTGTCAGCGGAAGTTCACGAATGCCCTAGTGCTTCAGCACCACATCCGTATGCACCTTGGTGGACAACTGCCCCCAGATGGCACAGAAGATTCTTCACATGAGATGACAGCTGAATCTAATACCAAACCCTTGTCACAATCCCAGACCCAATCCACTGACTCAAATACTGTCTCTAATAAAACATCTCCTCAAGCCAGACACTCTAAGAGCCCAGCCCCAAGTTCACAATTTCAAACGCCACCTGTTGGCTCAGTCTCTGTGTCCGGCAGTATGAAATCAGTTGAGTACACCAAAAATCCTGGCAAGTGTGGGTCCTCCAGCCCAGAACTCATCCCTCCATCTGACCTTAGCCCTGACCCCTTCATACATCCAACTACACAGACGCCACCACCAGGCAGCGTGGAACCCCCTGTCCTTTGTGTTAGCGTCCCCTTGCCAGCCCCCCAGCAGACAGATCAAGCTTCCCATGTTATTGAAGATAATCAAGTTGAACAACAAGCCACTGCTGATGTCCCTCTCGCTGAATCCACCTCACCTATTTCCTCCATTGTGACAAAATCCACAGTGTCCCCTAATGCTATGGTAGTAGATTGTGGAGCAGATGAAACATCTACCTGCTCAGATGCATTCCTTGGTTCCAGATCAAACCAGGATGATTTACAAAGTACAGCTGCCCATGGTGCCCACCATGCTTACACCTGTTCTAGTACTATTTCCAACCTGAGTCAAGACATTCCTGATGATCTTGCTACACCAACCCTGGAGTCAGATTCAGTCTCCCCCAGACCTCAATCACCAGAGCCCATGGAAGAAGACAAAGACCAGTCTCATCCACCAGCAACACCAAAGCAAGACCAAGAAACTGTGCCTGATGAAGATCCCAAAATGACGCCAGCTTTGGAGACTGCAGACACCATCAGTGCTGAAGAAGGGGGTGCATCACATAGAGCTGCCACATTTGTAAGGGAGACACGTCAGAGCTTTAATTTTGGTTCATATGGGAGGGAAGACCGAATGGAAAGTGTGAAAATTAGCGGATCGGCTTCAAGTGAAGTGGCAGATGTTTCTGTTCCCATCAACCTTGCTCCAACTCTCCCATCTCCAATGTCTCGCCCTGAGAAGAAAACCTATTGTTGTGCTGAATGTGGAAAAGAGTATGCTAGCCGCAGTGGGCTGAAGGTAAGGAAAAAGACATTCATGTGGTGTAAAAATCATTTGGACAAATTAAGTATTACCTGTTAAAAAACATCTACATGTGCTGGTTCAAATAACAAACTAAAGGTACATCAAACAATCTGCGCAGGTCCAAGTGAATTTAATTTAATGGAGCAACATTTTAATCTAAAAGATAACTTTGTCAGGCATTGTCATCATGAAGCAGAACTAGCATACATATAGACACAACTACATCCATAACGTCATGATTGAAAGTCATTTTACTCTTAGACCGAACCAATCAGGGCAGAGCTGGAAACACATGCTTCTATGGAAAGGACCAAAATAGAATAAAACATTAACAAGAATGTTACAGCAGAACATATTAAATTGGATAAATCCTGAAAATGTAATACATAAGTACATAAATAATTCAAAAAGGTAACGATTATCATTAAAACATTTAGACTTAAATAGTAGATAATAATAGTAGGAAAAATCATAAATACTTGGAAAAAAATTAAAATTGTCAATACTAAAATTCCACCTTAGGTGAAAAAGGTGTTACGGGTAAAGTTATTCCTTTCTCTCTTCAGAGTGATGTTATTAATGTCTCTTCCCCTTCTGGAAATTTTCCAATGTTCGGACTCAATGCATCTTAGTATAGATGGATTATGTATAAACAAAATAAAATGCACAACCACTGGATTCTTTTCATCAGTAATATGTATGGTACAACTCTGAAATAATAAAAAATATTCTTAAAGAAATTATTTGAAGTTAATTGTAAGATTAGTTTGTTATAGGTCTGTATTGAAAATGTAATTTACAGTTTTAGTACAGCATCATATTCTGTAGTTCAGGACTTGCACGCAGCATCAGAAAAATGTTGCGTGCTCCAGTCAAAGTTGAGGCTCAGTTACCCATGGATTTCATTCTGCACTGCGTTTTATTGTTTACCTTTTGATAGTCACTATAACTGAAATCAGAATGATTTTTACACATTATTCTTTAAAAAAAATCTATTCATTCACAGGGGCACATGAAGCACCATGGTATAGCTACCAAAACAACACGTCCACCAGCCCGGAGTAGTCGTTCCTCCACTGACCAACTTCCTTCTTCTACATCTATGACGTCCTTGAACATTCCTGCCACCAGGAGCTCGGCAGGTTTCTGGAACCAGTACCAAGCTTTCCTCAACACCAGTACCGAGTCAGCTGATGACCCAGCCTCTGGCAACAAAGGAGAGAATGAGTCGCCCGTTCTGTCTCAGATGGATCCAAGAGTTCCAGAGGACGCTGAGGAAGAGTCTAGTGAAGGACCATGACTTGAGTCAGCATGATTGTCTGGCTGATGTTCTGGTGTCAGTGTTCACCTTTTGGTGTATGGAAAGTATGAAATTTTGCATAGTACTGCTTCCTTAACACATTTCAAGTAGCCTGTCAGTTTGATAGTCAGAGTAATATGTATGTGAAAGTTGTGCGTCAGTCAGCTTGGTCTTGTGTTAAAAAAAAAAAAAAAAAAAGCTATTGTACAAATAAAAGTAAAAATATTCAAGTAACAAAGTGAGTCCAGTAATTGCTGTGACACTATGCTGTCTGGCTGAAGTTGTTAATAATTTGATGCAAATTCTAACAAAAAAAGAGTATCTCTTTTGTATCAATGTTTCATATCAAACCTGGGTCAATTAACTCTTGGTGGGGGGGTTTTCTGAACGTATCAGGCGCAGTTAGTTCACAGTTGAACAAATTTGATATTATCAGCTAACAAGTCAAAACACACAAATTGTTTCAAATAATTTTAATCCATGATCAAAACATTTTCGTACTCATTGTGTTTCATCATGTACCAAATCTGACCCAGTGGGCACCAAAGGAGGCTCAAGACAACCAAAAGTAAATGTTTCTGCAAATGCTACCTGGCGTAGGTCTGTTTGATAACTAGACAATTGGTTCCTTCAATCACAAAGGAAACTGATATGAATGAGGTAAGCAAAATGACATTTTGTTTTGCAATAGCAAACAAGGCCAATATGAATGTGTTTTTATGGAAAATATTAATTATTTTGTCCCCCATCTTGTGGTTCAGATAAACTACTCTGTCATGTCATTGTGATTTACTTTTCACTGTATTGTCCTGTCAAAACAAGAAGCACAGCTGCAGTGTTTGTGAACCCAGTTAGGACATGGTCTTTGTGTGACCTTTGGCCTTCAGCTTTGTGAATATTATGAATGTTGTTTGGTCCAAAAGTAATATCTGTAACACATTTTCAGTTACTAAAGTTACTAATACTTTAAGTTACTATATATATCCGAAGTCTCTGTCTGTTTGTTGTAAGATGTACTTTAAGTATCTCTGTATTAAAAACACATTTGGAAAGAAATTCTTGCTCAGTCTTGTTTGGGAGGATTCTGCACAACACATATATTGTAACTGGCATACTAATATTACTTTCCATACACATAGTGTTTAAAAATGCTTATAGGCATTTTTATGTCTGGTCATAACTACCATGTTCCCACACACAGATGTCATTGATCCCCGCTCCCTGCCAAGACAATCAAAGCTCTCCTCCCTTGTGCCACATCAACCAAGAAGCTGAGGGGAGTGGAGGAGGCCAGCTGTCTTTTCACAGCTGTAGCCAGCATAGCAGCTGAGCTCATAGTGTAGGTTACAGGAAACATATGTCAAGTCAAAAATTAAACAATCACTCTCTTCAGGTATGAATGTTTAAATTTGTTTCTAAGTGTATGTGTATATAGCTGGTAATACACAAAGTCCACAGCAGCCACCTTACAGCCAACATCATTAAATGTTTAAATTCATGTGCAGTATGTGCGTTAGAGGGCGCACTTACTCCTTATAAGCAACAGAGATGAAGAATTTACATTATGTTCAGGCCTATTCATAAATGTGAAAGAAGTGTACATAAATGTAAGGACAGACAGTATTAAAGTGATAAGTGCTCAATAATTAGATCATAAAACAGGTGGACGGTTTGAAAAATTGTTTAAGTGTTTGATTATTATTGAGTTTAGTAAAAACACAGACTAACTTCAATCACCATCAGCTCACATATAAAATATATGATTGCATTAAAGTATGCAGGTAGATAATTAAGTTTCTAATGTAGGGGAGGACAGGGTTGATTGTCACACGGGTTGGTTGTCACAATCATCAGATCTCCGTCCCTAGAGGGCGCTGTGTTGACACTGAAAGTTTCAGAAAGTAGGTGAGATGTTACTTCCAAGATCATTTCTGGAATAAACCATTTGACATTGAGATGAGAGGACGTTTAGTGTTTTTCATGTGTAAAACCTCTTCGATGTTTCTCTTCTAGGCTTGTACACAATGAGTTTATAATAAGCAATCATTACCATTAAAATGTATGAAGAGAGAGCTATAGTTGGGTAGGTTTTCTTTCATGTGGTTGTTAGGGTTAGGTTGGCACATGTTGGCATACATATACTGTATGGTGTGATATATCTATTTCTTTCTTTCTTTCTTTCAAGATAGTAAAATGAGCAGGAACTTTGTCAGAAAGACAAACAAAAGTCCAGACTCTTCCAGATGTAATACTCAGAGCAGTCAGAGAGGTGAAAATAAAGAATATTGCTATATAAGGATAAAAAATGCACTTACAGGGATGATTTGTCCTGTTTATGTCCTTTTGGTGCAGGAGATGTGTTAGGTTGTTCTATTTCAATGAAACTTAACATTTTAAATACATTATTAAGATTGTCTGCATTTTTGATTTTTCCTTATTACAATAACACAGGGACAACCATCCCCATAGTGTGACTACCAACCCCATGATGGGGACGGTTATCACAAGTGCACAAGACATATTTGACGGCCCATATCTTTTGAACAGAATCCGCTAAAAGAGAGTAAGACCACCCACTCAATTCCTACCTGACACTTTAGGCTTCAGATATAAATTAAAAGGGAAAGTAAGGGTGGTAAGTCAATTCAAAGGAAAGTAAAAAGTGTGCCTACCAACCCCGTTCTCCCCTACTGATAAAATAGCATCCCAATATTCTTATGAATGTTTCTAAAATCAGCCATGGCATCACTGAAGGCTATATTCTTTCAGGACTAATAACTACGTCATTTGTTGACTCATTATAGTTTTTGCATCCTGTTCCCTGCAGCTTCATGCATTTTAAGGAGCATTAAGCCATTTAATCACCGCCTGAGGGTAAGAGCTAACCGTGCCAAGACCGATGCCAAGGTCACCAAGTTGATTCCAGTCCTCCATTTCAGAAAGGGGCGGGCTGATTTAGGAGAGGGGGGGCGGGGGGTTTACAACCCTCTACTTTCCAGCGTTCTCCGGGGAGTATCAAACTACCACGTCTGCAGCGAGGAGAGAGTGGGGAAAGGAGGGAGAGGCATCAAAATAAGCCGACCGGAGAAAAGGAAAGAAAGGACAGCTAGAAGTTAAGATTGCTTCATGAAAACAAAGTCGGCTGCAACATCTGGAGCGAAGCGCCATCTGAATTTGGACATAAAATACGCACAGCCTCCATCTTCAGAGCCCCCCTCCAGACTTTGTGCTTCCAGTACGCACTAATTTGGTTAAAAATCGCGAAAAACAATGCACAGACTGAACAAATACCTCTCGTAGTTTAAGTAACTCCAAGAGTGAGGCGCACTGCTGCATATCATTTGGAATCTCTTCTTGTGCTTTGCGCCAAGTCAAGCACGGCTGGAAATTCGTCTCGTGGGATTTCGGTTGTTTTTTTTTTGTTTTTTTACAGATAATGTTTTGACACATAGAAAAGTGAAGATTGTGTGAAGTGTTGCAGGGAGATCTGTGAGTTCTTGATTGTCCCCCCCCCCTTGGAGAGTCAAGCGATGGCACCAAGGCTGAAAACGCTTGTCCGACTGCTGCTGCTGGCGGTGGTGTGGGAGCTGAGCGCACAGGGAACCACGGACAAACGACAAATCAATCCAGAGGTAAGGATCCTGAGTCAGAGCTGGTTAATGCAGCCAAAAAATGAGGAAAGAGGAAACATGACTGAATCAAATACTACAGGAAGAAACCAGAGAAATAAAAACAGTAGAGTCATACAGATAGATTAACCTAGAATAGAGAATAAAGATAAATGAATATAAAATGAAATAAAGCATGATACATGAATCCAAAAGTTATGGAATAAAGTCAGTTAAATGAGCATAGATAAGAAGAATAAAGACAGATGTTAAAAATCTGGAATAGAGGAATAAAGGGAGATAAATTAATCCAGAGTTTAGGGAGAAATCCTGAGCCAGAGTTGATTAATACAGCCAGATAATTAAATCCAGAGTTGAGGAGTAAAGCCAGATAAATAAAATTCAGAGTTGAGGAGTAAAGCCAGATAAATAAAATCCAGAGTTGAGGAGTAAAGCCAGATAAATAAATACATCCAGAGTTGAAGACTAAAAGCCAGATAGATAAATCAAGAATTGAGGAGTGAAGTACATTTAAAGGGTAGATTAACTGGTGACGAATGAATCCAGACATATTCCTACAGTGTAACCTTTGAAGAACAATGATGTAAAACAGACAGGAGGATATGTAAAGGGTTGATTGTGAGTGAGTCAGATACAAGTGTCTCTGTATATGAGCATGAAGGATCTGATAGAAAACAGTACTTTCATGGCGCTGCACATAATAACAGACTAGTTTGGTTTTCATGCAAAATCAGCAACCATAAAGGCTTATTTAAAACTGTGTGTCCTTACGGATTGTAATTTCAGCATGTTGCCTACTGGCTGGCACAGAGAGACATGGGAAGGGCTTTGACCCAGGGTGAGAGGAAGCAGCCCATAATGATGATAGCACTCATCAAAACACTGTGAAATGCTGACAGGGCAAAAGCAAGGAGAGCAAAAGAAAGCAAATGAGAAGAAATGCATGAGCTTGTATTGTGGTCGGGACAGAGGCAATTTTTGTGGGAGTGGAGGAGGAGGGGGGGGGGGGGGGGTTTGAGAGTTGCGGGCACAGTTATATTCAGAGGGATGGGGAGATGTAATTGTTGACATCTGTCCTGAGTTATGGCTCAGCGGAGATTGGGGGGAGGTGGGTTTTTACAATCGGAGAGGTTCTGCAGCATCTCAGCTACAGTCAGCTGTGGAAAAACACTCACCACAGTTTGAACTCCTTACATGAAAGACTTCCAATAACCCACCGATATGAAGTACCAGCTAGTACTAGTAGAGTTATAGAGGAAGGTTCTGATCTTTTCCCTTAGATTCTACTTTGTTCTCTTCTGTCCTGCTCTGAGTTGTACAGTCAGTTCTGTATTATCAGCAGTCTTACAGCCAGTTTTAGGGAGTGCTGTGTTATGCTGCAGGATGTGACATTGTTATGATAACTCTCTACACCTGCTTCCTTCAGTATGAATTGCCTTATTAATGAATAATGTGTATGTGTGTGTGTGTGTGTGTGTGTGTGTGTGTGTGTGTGTGTGTCTGCATGCAGAACAGCGGAGCCTGAATGACTGTGTTAGATCATACAGTGGCGCCAAACGTCTCTCTAATCATTGAATCCTGACTATGGACTCTGAATTATAATTCCAGCTGTGCTAGTGGAAGAAAGTTAGCACCATTGACCTACATTACACTGCCAGCTGAAAGGCACCATTTGTGATTCAAATGTAAACATAGGAGCAGGCTCACCACCTAAATTTGAAACTGAGGATTTGAACCAATGATTACTTTACTATTGTATTGCACCAAACTACAATTAAACCAGTTATTCATATTCTGATGCTTTTAAAGGGTTGTTCACATTAGCAATATATGTTAACACAAAGGTAGGACTATATTTTCATCTAATACGCAAAAATGTTTATTATATTTAACACTCCTATTGTGTTTGAAAAGGACACTCAGTGTTTGTGGGTCAAATCTGACCCTTGTTTGAATTCATTAACAAGTAGTGAAAAAATACTAATTGTCATCCAGTTAAATGTTTTATCTGCTAAGTGACTTATTTTGTATTCATAACCATATTTTTACTTACTTTGATGATCTATCTACCTTAGACCACCTTAAAAAGGCACAATATATCTATGTTATTGCTTGTGATGAACAGAACAGTCAAATATATTATAAGACCAGGAGAGGCTAATGATAAACTAAATAATTCCCAAAATAACTTAACGTCTGTTGTGTTAGGGGTCAAAATTGGCCGCAAATATTTTCCTATGGCAAAAGGTGAAGGGTCTTAAATAACAACACTTTATTTTGGTCAATCACACAACAAGTGTCATCTCTGGCATAGTGTGGGTTGGTGTGTGTTCGCCTGTGTGCCAGGTGTGTGGTATGATGAAAAAAGCATGAGAAAGCCCAAGCCAATATACTGCAGCTGGGTGACAGGTGATGTGAGTGTGTGTGTGTTCTACTTTCATTGATAAATTTCAGACTGAAGACAAAAGCTGTGCCCACAGTTCACAAAAAGCCTATTTTGGGGTCAGTGGTTAAGGTTAGAGTTATGGTATGGAAATGAAGTCTATGTAATGTCCCCAAAAGTGATCGAAATCCGGGTGTGTTTGTGTGTGTGTGTGTATGTGCACTGTGCCAGGTGGGCAGTGGGATGTGAGTAATAAAGTATTAAATAGTTGCAGCCATACACACGCCTATACAGCTGCAAGACAGATGACGTGTGTGTGGTTGTGTGTGAAACTGTGCATGTGTTTGTGGGATCATATTTCCTGTGTGTCACTCTTCAACAGAATTCAAGTCAATACCCTTTCCTGGCATGAAATACCATTTTAATATTGTTACAAAATATTATTATACTATTAATTTTTATTGCAGGATTTTACTATTATTATTATGTTGTTGTTGTAATTTGTATTATTCATGATGGTCTGGCAACATCTACCATGTATTTCTCTGCATAAACAACCCATAATTACTACTGGGTCAAATGTGACCCATAACACCACAGATGTAACTTTTTTTAAATAGGCATTTATAAAAGATAGTTGTTCAAAATGTATTTGATTGTACTCAGTAGACCACTGTGGAGGATGTAATGAAGCCCTGTTTTGATCACACTTCTAAAACTCAGAAATGGGTCAAACTGACCTGAACACAACTGGAGGGTTAAAATTGAATTGTTGAATAACAATCATATAAAACATATATTTATACTCAGAGGAGCATATACACAACTAAGCTACTGGAAGATACCTTAAAGGTAAAAGCCTAAGAGTAACAGAGTTGCACAAATGAAACTTTAACACTGAACTTTCAAAGTGAACTGACATTGTAACTGAACCACTCTGTAGCTTTCAACAGCAGTGATTCAGAGGACTGTTATCAGCTCAGCTGTGATTACTTCCTGCTAAAAATCTTCCTGAAAGAATGCGATAGCAGCAGAGACTATTATGAAGCAATGTCTCTGATGCAAATAGTTAGCTGCTGAGGTATTCATTTTATAAACAGTGCTTGCACAGGATTAACTGTACTATTAGTATACTAGTGCACAGAACTGAATTAACAGTTTCAAACAGTGAACTAGTGGTAAGAACAGTGATGCGTTCACTTGCTGATGTACCTTGTGAAGTACATCTGAAGGGTGATACGGACACTTAAAAGTGATTTATAATAACTACACCCTCACAAGTCAGGTTTTTTTCCTGAAAATGATCCAGTTGGAAGATACAAAAAGCGTATAAATGTTCAGTTGTGAAATTTAACATAGAAATTACCACTGCAACAAGTTATTTGCTTTGTTGGTTTGGAAATATTTTGACTCACATTTATTTTGAGGTAAACTTGTGTTCCATCACCAAGAACAGCAACGTCAAGGCCATTCAACAGTTAGTAACTCAACAACCACAATGTATTGAACATGCCAACTGTCTGCCTCAGAGCCTCTTAGTGCTGTATAAGCAGCATTCCTGTGATTTAAATAGTCAAAAAGTACTGGTTGTGCCTTTAAGTAGAAAGGCTATGGAGTTTTTTGCCACAGCAGAAGTGTACAGTCCCGACCTGAAGTGGCCTGACCGCTGTGTTGGTTCAGTGAGTTTGCATTCATTTAGTGTTTCACCTCCTCTGTTTTTGATGACATCATTATAAATGGTTCAACCGCTGTTTCTTTATTTACTTGATTAAGAAGTGTTTGTGATCTCATAAATTGCCTCCACAAAACCAAAATTCACCATTATCTATCAGTGCTCAGTTCCGCTGTGAGTAGGATGTTTGTGTTTTATTTAACAATAAGTCTAATTTAGTAAGTGGCTGTGTGCTGGTCATTGTGTCTGTGTTGGAGAGATAAACACCTGGGGGCTGTGCGGACGCAGAAGCCATTTCCTATGGTCTGTGGTAGAGACAAGAGGGTGGGCAGTTAGTTTTTGCTTCCCCACTAAACACCTCAGTGTGTCAGCAACTACAGGACTCTCCTACACACACACACACACACACACACACACACACACACACACACACAAACAGATCTTTTCTTATGCCCACATGCAGAAATGGGGGTTCAATTCACAAAAAAGAAGGATAAATTGTCATGACATGAGAGAATGAAAGCGAGACAGAGAGGACAGTGAGGAGGCTGTTGCAGATCAGAAAGG
This sequence comes from Scomber japonicus, assembly GCF_027409825.1. Lineage (NCBI taxonomy): Eukaryota > Metazoa > Chordata > Actinopteri > Scombriformes > Scombridae > Scomber > Scomber japonicus. The sequence goes on from NC_070589.1 coordinate 8,223,227, forward strand.
AAGGCATTATGGTGATGGGAATGATGCAATGTGGGAAAAGGACAGATGGAAAATGAAGCAATTATCTAGCTGAATAGGACAGGATGTAAGTCATAGTTGTCATGCACGGATGTATGAATGTATTGTATGTCTCTTCCAGTCTGCTCATAAGGAGAAGTGATGCTTTAGAAGAACTGGAATAGATTAAACTGGTAACATTACACCAGTCCAATCCTGATGTCTGACAAGCTATATAAGTTCCCATCATTGATACCACCTGTTGTGTTCCAAATGTGTTCTTATGAATGGATTATAAAGTCATTATAATTTAACTATTATTTTTAGCTTTTTAAAAGTGGATATTGTTGCAGAAGATGGACGTTTAGTTTATTCATTACATTTAGCTAACGGTTTCACTGTTCATCTATTACTTTTAGCTATTGACTTAAACTGTTATGTTTAGCTTTAGTTTAGTTTAGTTTAGTTTTTTTTTGAGCTTACTATTTCAACTTATGTTGCTTGCTAAGTAGTTTTCATACACTCTGCAGACTGGTGATAATTATGTGCTGTATCCCTTACAAAATATATAGTTCCCCCTGCAGTGCTCGTACTCCTGTTTGGGAATCTTTGACTTAGCGGAAGGAAGGAAGAAGGAAAGAAGGAAGGGTGTGTAGTTTTTAAACAAAGCCACATCCCAATCATCCTCAGGGTGGTCTGAAGGCAGACTCCCTGAGGATAGGTAGTAGGTGTTACAGGAAATAAGGTAATGTGCAAAGCCATTGCCTCATTCCCTGTTCATGAACGGAACAGGAAGTGAGCATCAAGCCAGATTTTGGGAAAAACTTTTTTTCCCACCAGTGACAAAATTATGCAATGTGGAGGCATGGGATGAATTTATTGTTCAAATGACATTGGCAGGGAGGAGTGTTTTTCCACTCATCCTGTGTCACCAGTTCTTATTGTTGTTGGCCAGGGGATGGATGTTTTAGTAGACAAAGGCTAGAAGATTACACACACACACACACACACACACACACACACACAGTTAAAGAGATTTCTACGTGTTTGCTTAAGTGCTCCTAGACAGAGGGGTCAGAGGGTTGTAAATGACAGCAACAGGAAGAATGAGCAATAGCCAGGAAAGGTTTAAGAAGTTTAGGTTTAATGTGTTGTACTAAAAATGCTTCAACACACATTTAAATTAAAGAGAAAATTCACACAAACGCACTCAGTCACACGCTAAAAGCCAATATCGAGCAGTCATTTCATTTCATTTTCATTTATGACATCTGACATAATGCTGCAGCTGGACAGAGTGTGAATGTGTGTAATGAGGAGCACTGTGTGTGTGTGTGTGTGTGTGTGTGTGTGTGTGTACGCGCTGTATACCCAGTATGCCTCAGTTGGACTCCCATCGCTGTTGACCAGAGTTTCTTTCCACTGGCCCACACCAAACGGAACAACTGACTCTCTTTTCTGAAACACTATCCCTCCCTCTCCCTCTCATCCTATGCAAAAACGAGCACTCTGCCTCCCGACATGCATAGCAACCGTTGCTTTATTCTTGTAGATCTTCCATTAAACAATAAACTCACAACGTTGCATGTGGGCGAACTGTGCCTTTAACCACAAAAACCACCTTCTAAAAAGTACCTTCGCTCTGTGTCTTTGTGTCATCAGAAATCACAGAGTCAACACTGACTTTCAGACTTTTTCTTTTTTTTTTTCATACAGCAAGATTTATATGTTCTACATCAAAAAAGCTGCGTTAGCTTGGACTGTCATTTCTCCTGCCACTGTAAATAGTGACTATTTCCTCTTCCTGCCTCCTCAGTTACTCAGCTCATTAATGGGTCAAAAATAGCAGAGTGCGACGGTGAATAAGACTTTGTTGAGTCACCTGAGGAACCCCATGTAAGAGGCGCGGGAGCCTTAAAGCTAAAACAAGTGTTCAGTGTCACTCAACAACAGCCCTTTGACTGAGCTGAAAAAAAAACAACAGTGAATGTGTGAAAGAGAAGAATAAGGTTTAAAATTGGGCCTTAAACACTCTTTTCCTTGTATTAACTGTGAAGTAGATCTCAGTCTGTGATACCGGGGGCTGTTTTTGACCACTATTCGCATTTATGTTGACTCCAGGAGAAGCATAGCGTACACTAATAATTATAAATGGATCCACAAACGGCAGAGTCTCATTATGAGTCTTAATAACAACCTTTAGATCCAACTAACCTCCATTTTTCCTCCTCTCTCCCCCTCCTTGTGTGGATGTGCTGTGCAACAGTGGCAAACAGTAAGTCTTTATATGTGTCCACTGGAGCTCCGTGGGTGAGTCAGAACCAGAAAGGGCTCATTCAGAGGTGAAGTCTAAACACTTGGACCTCCGTGTATTCAAAAGACAGACAGAGAGGTAGAGATTAGACCTTCCAGGGCCTCTGAAAGTGCCATTCTGCTATTTGCTCCTGGCCAAACTCACCTAAACTGGACGAGCATCAGGGATTTTCATACGTGTGTAATATAAACGATACATCCAGATTTTTGTGTGCTGTGCGTTTTTTTCGGCGGGGAAATGGTTAAACGATGATGCTAAACATGTTCTGCCTTCTAATATTTTGCAACTATCAGTAGCAGATAGGCTAAAGAGCAATAATTGAGCTGCTCTGGGTGCGGTTGTTCATAAGTATTTACCCTGAAGTCTCTGGGTTTTCCATAAGAGAAGGATGAGGGAGAAGAGAGGAGAAGGGGTGGAGTGACGAGGCGAGGACAGAGACATGGACGTGGGGGGAAGAGTTTGACTTTGAGGTTTGGATGAGATGAGGAAGAAATTCCCAGTTAAATTACTGACTGACGCTGCTACTCAACTGGAGACTTTGGCTGAGGTTGCCCAAGGCCTGAGTCTCACCCTGGGACACTCCCTATCTCTCTCTCTCTCTCTCTCTCTCTCTCTCTCTCTCTACTCTTTCAGTCCCCTTCTCTGCACATACACCCACTCTGCCTGTTTGTTTTTCTTAAAATCCAAACCATCCAAACCAAATAATAATTATAATGATAAATCACATCAATTTAGGTCACATCATGCCCCTAGCGTGCAAGGTAACCTTTATCAAACAAGGTCATGGAATACCCAAACCATAAAACACGTCGTAAAAGTGCACTAAAAGCTCAAAAAGTGACTGTGTACAACAGAAAATCAAAGTAGTCTGGGTTTTCATAGCGCTCACAATACCCTCAGTGTTATTTTTTTGCTCTACTGTGAGAGGGAAAGAGTTTAGAAGAAGAAGTAGTGTGGGAGAGGTGCGGAGCAAAGCCGCTGGCCCAGGTCCAGATGTCAAACCAGCACCGCAGTGAAACGGGTTTCCAGGGGAAAATAAGGTCAAGCTTAGCTGAGGCCGAGAGCTCAGGAGCACTGAAGAACTCAGTGACCATTGCTTGAAAGTCTTCAAACAAATGTTTTCATCATGTATAAAGTCAACAGTAGGAGTTGACTGAATTGTAACTCTCTACACTGAAAGTCAAACAAATCAGGACAGTGTAGAAGTGTAGAAACTGCTGTTAATGTTTAACTCTGAGAAAGGAATTTTCTCATACAGTTTCTGTCTTACAAGGTTTTTGTTGAAACCTGAACTCTTTGTTCGTGTTGACCTTAGTTTCATTAGTCCACTAGTTCACTGGAGAGCTGAATGCTGATGGTTGAATAGCTTTTGTATTCAGTCATTAAATGGAGAGATGCCAGGTGCTTCAAGTAATGCTGCTCCTGCTGGCTACACGATATTAAAACACAGAAAAACATTATTTAAGAGCTTATTTTCTCTGTCTGTGTGGAATGTGTTTTTGCAACAGTTGCATAAAAACATCTTTAAGTTCTTGTAACTGATAATCATTCAAAACAGTACCTTTTCCCTGCTTCATTATGTTGACCAACAAACAATCAGTGTAAATATAGAGGATTTCTGTGTCTGTTTCTAATTGAAATGGGGTTTTTTCACCATTCTGAAACTGGAGTTTCCTTGGTTTCATTTTGCGTCATTCCACATGAGTCACATTGTTGACACCTTCTTTTCTTTTCTCTGCAGTCATGGCTACAGCAGTATGGTTACTTGCCCCCAGGAGACATGCGGACCCATTCCCTCCGTTCACCTCACTCTGTGCCCTCCGCCATCGCCGCCATGCAGAGGTTCTACGGCCTCACTGTCACCGGCTCCTTTGACCCCAAAACCATCGAGTGAGAAGCTTCAAACTATTTATACATACAGTGGAAATAAAGCCATTGTAAACACATTTATACTAGTTTTTACCTTGTGTTGAGCCAAGCTTGTCTTGTGTCTGTCAGGGCCATGAGCCGGCCACGTTGTGGTGTGCCAGATAAGTTTGGTGCCGAGCTGAAGACCAACCTGAGGAAAAAGCGATATGCCATTCAGGGCCTGAAGTGGGACAAGAAAGAGATCACATTCTCGTAAGTCAGCAATGCTACACGTGAACGTGCTGGGACATGATGGAGCTGTACTCAAAGATATTTAACTGTACTTAAAGATATTTTTTGCCTGTCTAATCTGAATGTACTGACGTTTGAAAACCCAAATTAATGATGAAACTCTTGAGCAATTGCATTGGTTCTACAGGCCTAAATAAACAGTAATTAACACCAACACTTGATGATGTAAATAGTAGATAATAAAAACCTTCACTTTCCTTGTCTCACACAAACTAATTTGTCTCTCCCTGTCTCACCTGACCCAACCCCCTACACCCACATACACAATTACACATTCTTCAGTATACAGAACTACACCCCAAAGGTGGGCGAGTACGAGACCCACGAGGCCATCAAGAAGGCCTTCAAGGTGTGGGAGAGCGTCACCCCGCTCCATTTCCGGGAAATCCCCTACAGTTACATACGTGACAAGGTGGAGGAGTTTGCCGATATCATGATCTTCTTCGCCGAGGGTTTCCACGGTGACGCCAGCCCGTTCGATGGCGAGGGAGGGTTTCTGGCACACGCCTACTTCCCCGGTAATGGCATCGGTGGAGACACCCACTTTGATGCATCCGAGCCATGGACAATTGGAAACCGGGATCTGCTAGGTGCGGCTGACATTTTGATTACTAAGGGATCTCTTTTCTTTAGTGATTCATTTAAAAACTGATGACAAAACAAAACCTTAAATGTTCAGTTTCTTTGCATGTTGGCAAGACTCCTTATTTTGGTCTTTTGAAATACAAGCAGCAACATGTTCTGTCTTGTGTCAGTATGTTTTAGGGCGTGAAAGCTCCAGGGTATGTTGATACTGCAGACATGGAGAAACAGAAGTGTTTATTTCTGGTTTGCAGCATCAGCTATTTGAGTTAAACACATCTTCACATGATCTGAAAATGACATTTTTTATAATTAGTAACAGGTCAAGTATCCATGTGCTTCTGAGTCACATTAAAGTATGACCTTAAGTCACAAAGACTTCCTTGTTTTCTATGTATATATAGAAAATGATTATATATAAACAGTATGTGCTCTTAAAAGTGCTAAAAGTTACGTAAACTGCCCATCCAGTAAAGAAAAGTCATATTAAATGATATTTTGGTGTTGACATTGTTTCAGGTAATGATGTATTCTTGGTGGCGGTGCATGAACTGGGTCACGCTCTGGGTTTGGAGCACTCCAATGATCCTTCAGCCATTATGGCTCCTTTCTACCAGTGGATGGAAACAGAGACCTTCCAACTTCCTGAAGACGACCTAAGAGGCATACAACAACTTTACGGTGTGTTCCTCGACACAGTTAGCATCCAAATCATGATCCAAATCTTCAAAAGATGCTAAATTCTAATTTCCTGGTTGCATTTTTTTACTATCAAGTGTTGGAAGCAATAGTAGAAATCATTTACCTATGTAGACTTGAAAGGCTTAATTTTGCCCAAAATATAGCTTGTGCCACTTTTGTTGTTTGTTACTCTGTTGTTTGCTCCTATGTAATCTCCGTGCTGTGTCATTAAGTTTAATTCAATCTAACAGGACCAGCATTGGAGGATGTGTAGAAGTTAAAAACTACATTTAGGATTCAATTTTCTCATCTTTGTTTACATAGGGACTGGATCGGGCCTCCCTCCTGTGACGCCTCATACACCTTACAACCCCCAGCCCACCCACTCACCAGACAGGCCTCGCTTTGGCCCCAACATCTGTGAGGGACACTTTGACACCATTGGTATCCTCAGAGGAGAAATGTTTGTGTTCAAGGTAAACCTCTCTAGAGTATCGCTGGTGTGGCTCAAGTGACTTTTTCTGGAGAGCTATAAGTCATTTCTTTGTCTTTTTCCTTTATAGGATAAGTGGTTCTGGCGAGTGCGTAACAACCACGTGCTGGACGGATACCCCATGCCAATTGGTCATTTCTGGAGGGGTTTGCCCACAAATATCAATGCTGCTTTTGAAAGGGAAGATGGGAAATTTGCTTTCTTTAAAGGTAAGTTTTGCTTTGGTATTTCACATGATTTCCATTTTAAAAGGATAGCAGTCATCATCAGACAAGCAACTTTTTGCAGCCGCCTATTGTATTTCTCTCTTTAATCTTGACTTCTCTGAATGTCTGCAGGGGACAAGTACTGGGTGTTCAGTGAATCTTTGTTGGATTCTGGTTATCCAAAGAGCCTGAGGGACATGGGCACTGGGCTTCCAAAAGACAGAATAGACGCTGCTCTCTACTACACCCCCACCGGACAGACATTTTTCTTCAGAGCAAACAAGTTAGTCATACCTCGTGTGTGTGTGTGTGCATGCGTGTGTGTGCGCGGCTGTGTGTGTGTGTGTGTGTTTGTATTACATGACATGATGAAGTTTATAGACTGGTGAGTCGAAGGAAAATCCATTTGCGGCAGCCCTACTAAAAGATATGTTTGAATGATGACCATATAAGGTTGACACACTTGAACTCAGTCACTTCTCCTGAATTACAAACCTGCTTCTCATTTAAAACGTTGAGGGTAGTTTAAAGCTTGCAATGACTCCCCATATTTACACCACTACACCATTGTTATGAAAAAGGTGGGTAAAACCACCAGTGAGTGATTATTATAATGCAAACAGCCACCCACACAAACAAAAGTCAATGACATTTCAAGAAAAGCACACACACACACACACACACACACACACACACACACACACACACACACACACACACACACAGCAAATTGCATAAGACAACAGCTCAGTGCTCTGAAGTCAAGTCTCAAAACTGTCAAGTCTCAAGCCAAGCCTGAAGTCAGTCAGAACAAGTTTCAAGTCATGTTTAAAGTCCTTTGGGACAAGACTCAAGTCCTTAAGGGCAAGTCTATGTCAAGTCTCACATATGTCAGCTCCTAATCAAATCTCAACTCAAGACAGAAAAGTCAGAATTAAGCGTCCAGTCTACCAGAACAAATCTGAAGTCACGTCTGAAGTAAACCAGAACACGTCTCAAGTCACATTTCTAGTGCTAGAAGTTGAGTATCAAACGGGAAAAAATTAGTCTCAAGTCTATGAGAACAAGTTTCAAGTCTTCAGTAATCCAGACTAGTCCAAGATAAGTCTCAAGTCCTTTAGGGCAAGTCTAACTTGAGCCTCAATTGTCAGTTTCAAGTCAAGTCTCACGTCAAATATCTAGCCTACCAGAACACGTCTCAGGTCATATTCCAAGCTCTTGAGGACAAGTCCAAGTAAAGTCTCAAACAACTGAGAAAAAAATCAGTCATTAGTCAATGAGAACAAGTCTCATAGTAATTGAATCTGGTCAAGTCCCAAATATGTCAGAATAACTTTTCAAGTCCAAGTCAAGTCATTTGTGAGTCCAAGTCCAAATTGGGTCACAAGACTTCATCAGCAAAGTACAAGTCAGAGTACAAGTCTGTCTTACATTTGAACATTTTCCTTCTAAGCGGTGTTAACTTTCTTTCCAAATGCATGAGCTTAATAATTTAATATTCAAGGTGTGTCGCTATGCAAGGTCTTCCTGTCGCTGTCTTTTTTCTGGGGTCAAAACATGCACATTTTTGCTTTTCTGTCTCAAGTCGAGTCTCAATGAACTCAAATCTCACGTGAATCAAGTCGGAGTCAAAATTAAAGTCCTCATAACTGTGACTTAAGTCAGAACCAAGTCCAAATCTCAGGTTTACAGTTCTATGTTAAATTCACATTAGCTATATCCTCCTTTTAACTTTCTCTCTCATTCTTTGTTTAGGTATTATCGTTTCAATGAAGAGACACAAAGTGTTGACACTGGCTATCCAAAATCTGTGAGTGTTTGGCAGGGAGTGCCTGACAACCTCAAGTCGGCCTTCATGAGCAAAGACCAAGGTAAGGGTGGAGTGTCTGGAAACTTCCTAGCTTACTGATCTTTGGATTCCATTCTAACATGTTGAGGATGTGATTATTTTGAGTTCATGTTGGGTTTATGACATTTCCTTGTTTCACTCCTCAGCGTACACCTACTTCTACAAAGCCAACAAGTACTGGAAGTTCAACAACCAGATGATGCGCGTGGAGCCAGGATACCCTAAATCGGCCCTTCGTGACTGGATGGGCTGCCCCAATGAAGACCCCAAGACAGACGGAGGAAGAGGCGGAGGTGGACACGACAAAGACAAGGAGAAGGAGAAGGACAAGGAGAGGGAGGATAAGGACAGAACTAGAGATAGAGAGAGGGAGAGGGAAAGGGAAAGGGAAAGGGAGAGGGAGAGGGAAAGGGAGAGGGAGAGAGAGAGAGAGAGGGAGAGAGAGAGAGGAAGGGAGCCTGACACAGGGAAGGGGAAAGAGGAAGATACGGAAGTGATCATAATTGAAGTTGACAAGGAAGGAGGGGTAGGTGGCGGTGCAGGAGCAGCGGCAGTGGTGGTGCCGCTATTCTTGTTGGTGTGTGTGATCGCAACCCTGGCAGCCTTGGTGTTTTTCCGTCGGTACGGTACCCCACGCCGACTCCTCTACTGCCAACGATCTTTATTGGACAAAGTGTAGACGGAAAAGAGGAGGAGGAGGAGGAGGAGGAGAGGGAGACAGGAGAGGAAGACAGTGAGAGAAAAAGAAAAAAGTGGAAGGTAATGTTGAACACAGATAATCAGGCAGAATAGAAAGAGATTTTTTTTTTTTTTTTTTTTTTTTTGTAAAGGGGAACGAGCAGAAGGAAAAGCGCCAAACATGCATTTGAAAAAAAAAAATTCTTACCACCGCCAGATTCCTTTTGCTCTATCTCTCAACCACTCCGTCCTTGCATTTTTTTTTCTTTCTCTCTTTGCCTCTCTCTTCTTGGATACTGACGCCAGCTCATTGCTGTTTGTTTTAGCCTTTTTCAATGTCTTATTTTTTAGTTTTTGTCAGTGGTCAGTGTTTGTGTCATTGTGAATTTACGCTTGGAAACCTGCATTTTCACGACGCCCATTCTAGCATGTTTCTTCATGTAAGCAACCAACGTGTTTGATCCTTCGTTTTTTCTCCCCAGAGTTGACTTGCACACTCATATGTAAACTCACAGAGATGCATTTGGAAACCACAGTGACACAATCACGGTGTTTCTTAATCTTCCAGTAAAGTTTCAGTGTCAGAGCCAATATGGACCTAGAGGGTAAACAAAACACTAATCTACTTCCTTTTGAAGCATGAGATCACATCGCAGTCGAGCAATAAAAATACAGCTGTGTCTTTTCCTTTTTTATATCAATGTTTTTAATGGTAATTATTATTTTATAAATGATGTTGTCATTGTTATTATGACTATTACTATTATTATTGTTGTTGTCCTACGTGTAAAGAATGTGTTTTTGTACATTGTCATTAAAAAGTCCTGCTGGACAGTGACATACAGTTTTGAAAGTGGCCTTAATTTTATATGTGGGGACAGTGAATGGGGAAGGGGGTTATGTGTTCTTGAAACTTGATTGTCTTTTTTTTTTTTTTAAATCTTGAAACCATCTCAAATGAAAATAAATTGAAGATATAAAAAATGACTCCTTTTTGTCATTGTACTTGTTTACAGTTTTTAAAACCATGGTGCTACATTACTAGTCAGGGGATATAAGTAGTTGCACAACAATGATAATGATACTAGTGATGATGATGATAATGATAATGATCTAGTTGCCTCCATGAGATTGTGTCTGTGTCCTTATTTACTTATTTTTTAAAGCTTTTCCTACTACTAAATAAAGTAATTTCAAAAGTATTTCTGTGCTTTGATTTTCACTTAGTAAACATACACTTTGTCTTTCTCTTTCTCTCAATACTTTTAGCTAATGGCACCACTCACCTCCTTTAATGCTGCAACATCTTAACTTAGACCTACCTGCTTTCATATAACCCAGCTCTTACCTGGACTCTTCACCTTTACTTCACTTATTGATCATATCTCTCCTCCATCTGGTCTTCCCCCAGTCTTCCTGGACCTCCAGGTTTCTTGCTCCCCAACCGCACCACTCTGCATTACTGGGGCTCGAAAACTGGCAGGCCAGAAACTGGGTCGGAAAACGCGGACTGGATCCAAAGCTTAAGTAGAAACAGGGATGAAGACGATTGTGTCAACCCATTGCTGCACAGCAGGAAAACATATCTCAGCCATACTACAGTTAAAGAGGGTGTGTGTGTGTGTGTGTGTGTGTTCTTGTATTTCCATACTTATGAGGACCAAAGAATCCTTCAGTACAGCAGGACAAGAAGGAAAATCATCCAAAGTGATCTTCTTTTGTCAGTGGGATGAATTTAGATCAACAGTGAGGAAATGTAAGATTTCATCATGGGCTCAAACAGTGAATGTGATCAATGCAGATCCATCAAATATAGAGATAAACACATGTTTGTGTGTGCATGTTTTGCACAGCTATAAATGCCTTTATTTGTGAAGTATACCCTGTTCATGTGTGCACACCCCTCCACCATGAGCCAATAAAAGCTCAAACTGCGAGCTAAGGCGTCTCCCTCCTCTCCTTAATGATCCCACTAATGAACAACTGCCATAGAGACTTTAAAGACTGCAAAGATGACTGACTGAGAGAGGAACAGAACGGGTTGGGGTCAGCAACTCCATCATATGTTATGATTACAGTAAAGGCGTTTTATGCAATGAAATGATGAGGTATTTTCCTATTGTGCTGAAAAGATTTAGGGCGCCCATTTGTCTCCACTTTGCTGCAGTGTTTTGAAGAGCCAGGGCTAGGGAGAGCAGTCACGAGGATTTTTGTGGGGGGTGGCGGGGAGAAAAAGGAGGAGTCAGGAGGGTTAAGTCACATTTGGAGGCTATGGATGAAGCAGAATTCCATGAGCAACATCTGGAATTCCAACTGCATCACGAGGGCCAGATGCACAGCGGGACACAGCATGGGGGGGGGGGGGGGGGGGGGTAGTTTTTAGGGGATAGTAGTTGGCTTGAATTTGTTTAATCAAAGCCACGGCAACTTGTATGTGAAGCCACAATCATGTGTTTTTGCAGATTGAGCGTGTTCATCATCACTGTGACCCACACACAAGTGAGACATTTAGCACTGTGGGTCATTATTGGATGTTTTCTGTTTTCCACAGCTGATTCTGCAGAGTGAAGAAAAGAATCGCCTCAGCATAATTCTTCCCCGCCGCCTCTTTTCTCTTCTCGCTGTGTAACCGGAGAGCCTTTTCACTGTCTGCGAAATGACTCACTTCTTTTTTTTTTTTTTCTTCACAAAGCCTAACAAAGGACCACACCACAATGCCCCCGGTCTCCTCCTGCAATTTCCACTCCTCTTTTCCTCTCACATTTCACCCAGATAAATGAAAAGCTGATCTCTCGCCCTGATTTCACTGCTACTTTCTTTCTACACAGTCTGCTCCACTGTGTAGCGCAAACACAAGCGTGCCTTCACATCTCCTCGATTAATCTCAATGTGTCATCTCTGTCTCGTTTCAACTCTAGTCAACTAACGTCACATGCGAGTTCCTTCTATGTTAGTGTCTTTTCCTGCGCCGGACACTTCCTGTGCGTCTTGGCATGCACTGATCCCACAGGCTGATGAATGGAAACTTCCCAATAGGGGAAACCCTGCTCTTGGTCTATTGTGCCTCATAATAGCCAACCCGAATATCATACAGTAATTGTGGGACCAACCTCAAAAAGAACACCAACAAGTAACTTTCCAATTAAATGAGCATGACTGATGAACAGAAAAGGGTTAGTGTTGCACTTCTGCCAGGTTACAAGCATGTGGGATGATGGAAAGAGGTATTTCTTAAGGGGAACTCGTGAGTGGCTATATAGGTTACACATGGTTTTCATTTGCATCAGTTAAGACTCTGCCACATCCTGCACTAACCACTAACACAACAAACATGGAAAGAGGCTTTTGCCATCTTCTGTGTCTTCTTGTCTCTTACTCTCACACAAAGCAAACCCTAAATGCAAGTAGGATGTAAAGAGAGTGAGCTTCAGGCATTTTGTCCACTTCCTCCATCGAATAGCAGAGGTGATGTGGTTGCCTGTTGGTTCTCCGTGACCTAAATGTTTCCAGAACAACTGGTAATGACTGACTGACTGACTGAAACTGTGCCTTGCATGTTGGCGCTTATCTGAGAGGGGGAAAAAAATATCATGTTTATTTTGTGACTCCAGCCATTCTTTGAGTGCCACCATCAGGCTATATTTTCATTTTAAAAAATGAACCAGTTTGCAGGCTTGTGACTACTTAAAGTTGTCTAGCAATTTAGCATTGCACTTCTACAGCTGGGGAAATGTGTACACAATTGATGCAGCAGATGATCCTACCCATACTTCCCATAATGCAATATGATAAGTGTCTCTCAAACTAACGCCCCCAGTCTGTAACGCAGGCCTTCAGTTAAAAATGTTTTAGTCTCCAAACCCGAGCTGAGACTTTTTTAAAATGATTGTGCCTGAGCTTAGTGCAAATTTGAACTGATTTATAGTGGCAGGTATTGAAATATTAAATCACTGCAGACCGTGTCAATATCTGTAATATAATTAATTTGACCTAACCTTGACTCATATGGCAAATTTCTATTTCCAATATAGTGTTGACAGTGAACAGTGACTAGAGTAAGCAGAACGATGAGATCCAGATCTTTGCACATGGACCCGAGTAAAACAAACTAGTTCCAGGGCAGTTTCATAAAAATGTTGTTTGGATTTCTTTATAATACACAGTAACAAAAGGGGATAACCCCAAAGTTTTCTCTAGCCCTATACAGCTGCAATACCAACTGTTACAAAAGTACTATACACTTCAATAAGCATTATGGTGCTGGGTACTTGATACCTTTAATATATTGACCGAAATAAATTGACACCAAGTCTTGCATCAAACGGTACCTGCAATCGATCCTTTTTGCACTGTGAGCTAAAAAATACAACTATTTTTATGGACTTGCTCACAGCCAATCAACGCAACCGTTCTTCAATTTAATGAGACGTGTGATTGGCCCTCTGCCACAGCAACTACAACCTGTCTGTGGTGGTGAAGTCGTGGTGAATTTGAGTTAGAGTGCTTAGCGGCCAAGATGTCACCTAAACGCTCTGAAGTGTGGCTACACTACACGCCTGTTATGCTGAGTAAAAGCAAGTGTACAAAATGTGTAATGGGTATTGAATGAAGTAGTCAATTGGTATCGATATCACTTTAAGGGTACTTGGATTGATACTGGTATTGTCATTTTTTAAACAATACCCAGTCCAAAAGCATTATAACAAAATGTTTGCCAGTCATAATACTGACATATCTCACAGCCCATTGCCTGTGGCAGCACTTTAAAAAAGTCAGGCGTGCTGCATCTCAAATGAGATGGACTCACCATACAGCAAAAGAATTGTGAAAGTCACTTTCTTTGCTTTCTTTCCATCAACCTCAGCAATAAAACCTGTGTAATCCAGCTTGGATGCAATATAGTTTTCCACTGATATGGAAAACCCACATATTCAGTCCCAAGAAACTGATGTGCACAAATAGTTTTGAAATTCTTTCAAAACTTCTCCTCAAGCATGTGACTTAACTCTGGGAATACTAAATCTCACATGAAAACAAAATATGTTTAAAAAGAATGGGATAGATTTTTTTCCATATAACCTCAATTATACCACATATAGTTCACACACTTGCTATGTATTCTATAAGTAGTGTATATTGAGTTCATTTGAAAAATCCATTTAAAAAAAACACTTTTCTCACAGTAGACATTTAGATTTTCCAAAACGTATACTTAACATATAACATTAAGTATCCCAGCAAGCCATACCAGTAGACCAACATGGCCTTAGAATTGGCTAAGATAATTGGAATGTAGCCATTATAAAGTCAACATAAATTACAGTAGTCCTGCTATGACATGACAAAATATCTGCTGTGAAAAAGGTCTGTAAGAGTCAAGTGGAGGCCTGCACCCTATTTAAGTACTTTCGTGTTGATACTTTTAAATTAAAACACGTGTTGTCCTTTACCCCAACGTATTTCACTCCCTGAAAGAGCACAGAGAAAAGCTGCTGTATTTTTAACACACACAGGGTTTATTTGAGGTATACACTGGCAGTGAGAGGGATCAATAGCTAATACTTTTTTCCGTTATGCCCGCATCTTATTATTCCATTTAGCTACAAATGGAGCTATGCATGGAAAATAACTTTCTCCCCATTAGTTGCACATATTTTTTTGTGTTCCCCAGATGTCACATTCTCCGTTCACTGTGTGTTTTATGGTTTGTGATATTTGTTTTCTTAGCCGTTGCAGTTTTGGCCCCTCAGCACTGAATCTGCTTAAAGCTATCAATGTAAAGTAAAGCTGCATGCTTCTGTAAGGCTAAATACAATGTCTGCACTTTGAGCTGGGTGTGGTGCAGTGGGAGCAGTCTCTTAAATGTTAGAGGGAGGTATTGTGTGGGTGAAAAAAATACAGGTGCAAGGAAGTTGAACAATCAACATTTCAACCTCTTAAGCTTGCCTTTTTTTTTGTTTTAAACCCCCCTGTCTCATATAGCATGGTTTCCCAAGCCCTGCAGGAAAACACCTCCTACATAAGAGATGCTGATTCAGGCTCTGCTTCCCGACGCAGCACGAGCTCCAGCTACCCTCACCCTGACCCAGCCCTATCCGCAAGGAAACCCCCCTGCTTCGCTCAGGGCCTAGTCAGGATATTGGGCACATTTCATCTGCCATGTAAATATATATACTCCGTCACTGTCTGAAGTCCTGAGACACACAAAACTCCTCATTCTTCCAAGTCAACCGCCTCAGAACTCCTGCAGTCTTTTAATGAACTATCAACCTTGTGCTTGTTTTTTTCTATTTTTCTCTGCGCCTCTTCCACTGCAACAGGCAACATCTGGTTTCCATAGGCACATACATGTCATCACAGAGAAGCGGGGGGAGGAAGAAAGAGGGGAAGACTGGGAGAGAAGGGGGAAGGGTGTGTATATCAAGGGAAGTCTAAGGAGTGGTAAGACAGACTGTCAAGATATTGCTGTCTTTCATCATGTCTAACTCTTCTCACATATGTTTTCATGACACAGGCCGGCTTTCCCCTCAATTGAGTCTTAAAGGAAATCTATAAGAGCTAGTATGCATATGGGAGAGAGAGAGCAATCATGGGTGAGTAGGTTACAGACAAAGCGAGAAATAGTCCAAGGAGAGTAGGAGGAAAGTCAGCGAGACGTGCAGAGATCAGAAAGGCCACATCAGAGGTTGCCTTTGAAAGTGGAGCTTAGTGGGCCTCTATGCTGAGTTCCTAACAGTACTGGACACAAAGACCTGTGGTTACATTGAAGAGGGGAGGGCTGAGAGTAAGGGAGGGGAAGAGGAGGCGGATGAGGGAGGAGGGGGCTGCTTACAGAGCGAAAACATGTTGTTTTAACTGCCCACTCATCATAATGACTGGCCTTGCTCAGCTGACTGGCCTTTACCATCAACCCAAGCTCTACAGCAGCCACAGGTGGTCTGCTGTGGTCCTCTCCAGCTGTCACTAACGGTGCGATAAAAGACCCACAACTGAGGAAACAATGTTTTGACTCATCTCCGCGTCTGTGAACGCAGAGCTGTCCATCTGTTCGAGGATCTTTTTCTCCACCACATACGGGCAGTTCCAGCTTCTCCAACCTGACTGTGCTTCCTGGTCTTAAGTTGAACTTGGAGAACTGTGCTCGTCTAGGGTTAAAGCTGCAGTAGGCAGTTTTTGAATGTTGAATTCTTCAGACTTCAGTACTCACAATGTGGCATCAGCAAACTAAAAATGTTCTTGGTGGTGCCTGGAGTTGCATGAGATGAAGTGATTCTCTTTGATGGGGACGGTTTCCTGTGGATAGATTGTTCAGGCGTTGCCGATTTGAGGAGATGATATTAGATTTGGTTATTTCCTGTTAGTGGAGAAGACGGCTATCAAGGGGACGACTGCCCATAAATGTCAGGTCTAAATCTGACTTGTCCAAGAGTTGGCTCAAATTTTCAATCCAAATTTCCAAAAATATTTACTGCAAATAATCATGGACCCCTGAGGCTTAAACCAGAGCTAATCAAAAAATGTCTACATCACCAATAACGAGTTAGAGTTTGCAGTGAAACCCACCCATTGTGAACACTCTGCAATTCCCCTCAGCTTTATGTAGCCCTTTAGCTTATTTTGGCTCAGTTTGGTTTTACAGCAACTTTTATACTGTGGCTCACTCTCACGACTCTCATTAATGTTATTCACAGCTGAAGCAGGCAGCTGTTGTGAGAAAAAAAAGCACTGATAAACTTAGTCTCTGTTACATGCCCAGCACCAAACGCCAGACAAAGATAGCTACTAGCTTGTGAGTTACTGGAGCATTTAGCAGCTTCCAGATCGTTTTCTTAGGAAATGGTGGAGATCAAAAAAAGGGGGTTGAATGTAGTCCGGTTAGAATGTTAGTGTAATCTTTCTCTTTATTTTCTTTGAGAAAATATATTTCCATATTGTTGTTTTATTGAGAGCATAATTATCCCATCACCTTCTTTCACCCCAGTCCTCCTTTTCATATGAGCACTCTCTTCTCCATATCAAACGTAATTATTTCTTCTAGCCCATGTAGCCAAAACATCATCACTTTGACCTTCAGTTCAACTTCTTTTCAAAAGCTCTGATTACACGGCGCAAACAACCGCACAGACGCTCCGACACACATACACGTCTTCTCCTGTCAAAGAGGTACCTTCTGCATGCGAGATAAACACTCATTAGGGATGAAAGACGAAATCCAACGCTCTCATTCCAACTAGGCTGCCCCACTTAAAAATTTGCTCTTGGGCTGCCAGGGAGATGCCAGGGTGAAGGATTCACTGGTCCTAGCAGAGTCCAGACACACAGAGTTGCATCAGGGCAGAAAAATGTTATGCTCAGCGACCATAGGGCTGTAATTACATAGGAGCACTGCTGAGCTCTGCAGGATGAACGTCAAGACCGAAGAGACGGAACAAGAGAACCAAGGAAAGAAGAGGGCAAATACATGATTTACAACAGACAGAGAGGGGAAGGGAAGGGTGGGAAACACATGGATTGTAAAAAGGGTTAACACTCTAAGCTTGGAGGAAACCACAAGATTCAGATGAATGTGGAACAAAAGAAAATTCAATTGGTTATCACCCTAACATGACATTGTAGGAAAAGGGCTTTTATTTTTTCAATATACGCATTGAAGAAGTTGTCAGTCAGTGTGCTTACTCAAATATCATTTCATAGTCTTTGTTTAACTTGGCTGCCCAAAGAAACTCTCCTTGTGTCAAATGTCATGACCAAGCTGAGGCATGTGTGGTGTTACTGACACCTTGTGGATTTTAAGTGTAACTGCATATTTGTCTTTTAGAGTGTGTGCTTAGGTTGAAAAAAATGTAGTCACTTTGCTTGGAAAATGGCAGTAATCTTTTCTCAATGTCAAAATCCAGTCACTTCACTTCAAACCCCGTCTGCAGGGAAAATGTAAAGAAAACGTCACAATAATTTCAAACTTCAATTTTTATTTGTACATTCACCACTGATAGGCGTACTCAAAGAAGAAAATTAAAAAAAAAACAAAAACAAACCTTTGTACTAAAATGATAAAATAACGATTAAAAAATAATATTAAAACCATTGTGAGAAAACTCATAATGCAGCCTCCCCTCTTGAGCCTGTATTGACACAACAGGGTAAGAGCATTGGAGGAAGAAGAGGAAATGGAGGGAGGAAGAGAAGAGAATCAATGATAAAAAGGACATAATCATAAGTTGTGTCAGGTGTGACAGACGTCGATTCTCCCCCACAGAAAATTGTCTCATCTCTTAACTCAACGGGCGGGAGAGAGGAACACTGCATTGCCTTAGTAGTTATTCCACACCTGTCCGAAAAATACCCCAGAGCTGCCTCATTTAAAGACTTGGGTTTTTTTTAGTAATCTTATATGTCTGTACAAAATGTCAAACACGTCAATTCCAATATTTTCAGATTTATGCAAGCCTCCGCACAGAGGGATGAGTTTTCTCTTTAGGCAGGACTGGCAAGGAGAGCCTTGGACTACATGCAGCAACAAAAGGATTCCTCATCCAAATTGCAGAGCTGGCGACGACAACTGATTGCAAATCATAATTGGCACCTACACTTTTTGGGGCAAATGGGGAACATTAGGGAGAAATAATTAAAATGACCCAGCGTGCCATACTGCTATGCCGTCAAGATGAAAAAAAAAAAAAAAACAAAGAAAGAGAGATGCAAACATATAAAGAAAATATATCAAACCTCGACAGGAGCGAGACACGTACAGCACTCTGGGAAACAACACTGCAAAAAATCATGGTCCCCTTTTAAGCATGACTGTGTGTAGGTGTAGATGTGCTTTGAGGTGACAATTTGAGAGATGGTGACGACGTCGGTTGGTCCTCTGTTGGGTCTTAGTTGTAACAAAGTACATGTAGTGAAAGGCAAATGGAAGAGGGTGGGTCTCTAGGACAGTTCCATCAGCTGATTGGTCATTAACGCCGCCTTTCTCGCGGGTCGCTGCGGCTGCGGGAGCGTCTGCCCCCGCCTGCCCTGCTGCTGCTGCCCCCTGGCCTACGGTAACCGTCCCTGCGTTTGTCGTTCTCCCTCTCCCTTTCCCTTTCCCTCTCCCTGTCTCTGTCTCTACCTCGTTCTCTGTCTCTGTCCCTCTCTCTGTCTCTGTCCTTGTCTTTCTCACCCTCGCTCCGGTCACCTGTGGCGGCGGCGCCACTTGCTTTCATCCTCTCCTTGCGTTCCTCTTCCCTTTTTTTCTCCTCCTCCTCCTCCTCTTGCTCCTTCCTCCGTTTTTCACGCTCCTTCATCCGTTCTGCTCTGGCGGCTTCCCGCTGAACAAACTAAAATGAAGAAAAAGCAAAAGTTGAGGCTTGAAAGATACTCCAGTCTTTGTCATTTAAACTTGTGCATTACCAAAAGCAAACAAACAAAAAGCAGGAACCGATTAGTGTCTCACCTGCTCCTCTGTAAGTGGAAGCCAGTATATGCAAGGAGCTGCTTTAGTTTTTCGGAACAGGTCATCAAGCAGCTTAGCAGGGGGGTCCTCAGCTGCTTTCTCTGCCAAAAAGACACAGTATTAAAAAAAGTGTCTGTTTTATCTAACACAAATACAGCCCTCATGCCACATCTCCATCTCTTACCCTTCTTCTCAGTCTTCTTCTCCTTGCTCTTCCCCCTCTCCTTGCGTCGTCTCTCTCTGGAGCGTGACCTCCGGGCGCCTCCCTCTTTCTCCTCTCCGGGTTTCCCGAACTCTTTGACCTTGTCACGATCCCACTCCCGCTCTGCCCGGGCCCTCTCCCTGCGCTCCATTTCACGCTCGCGCTCGGCCCACTGGTCTCGCTCTGGGAGGAGGGAGGGCAGGCCCGATGCTCGGCCGCGGCCGGGACCCTGCTCCTCTGCTCCGGGTCTGTCGGCTGCACCCAAGCCTTTGTGGAAGTCCAGCTACGAAGCAGAGACATATTCAGGATACAGACGGCAGAGGATTGTGGGCATAAAAGACAAAAATGCACAGAAGCCTTTAAGGTCTTACTTCATCCTGCTGGCAGAAGTCTACGCTAAGGACTTTTGGGTTGCTCTGAGGCCATTTCACTCCATGAAGAGCTGCCCGTGTGGTGACGGCCTCCTCTGAGCTTGAGTACTAAACGCAGGGAGGGAGAAGAACACTGTGAGAATGAAAAGGACCCTCTACTGGCCAGAAGCAGAATGGTGAAAACTTACAGTGACATAGCAGTGAGACTTGATTTTGTCAATCCAGAAGCCGTCATCCACCAGGGTGCCAGTTCTGCTGAGCAATTCCTTCAGCTGCCCCAGAGTGAACGGCCTCACCTAAAAAAAACATTACAATCAAAATCATTATCAAAAAGCTAATAATTCACCAAAAACAAGAGACTGCACATTGAACTTGAGACTGCAAATATGAAATGTTTCAATTGTTAGCCTGATCATAACAGTTTGATCCAGAAAGATGCAATGAGGTGCCTGAGGGGGAATCCAGGAAAAATCAACTCTGGACTGCGCTGTAAGCAGAGTGCATTTCAAGGATAAACCCTGGCATCATTTAAATTCTTTATTAAACAATAAATCCCAGAAGACACCACAACCAGTGTTGTCTCTAGCCAAAGCGTGACATACATAGCATATGTCTCTGTCAAACAAGAGTCGCTCTGTGTGTCACTGGGCCTCCATTACAATGAACACTGGCAATGTTATTTATTCTGCATGAGTTCTACAACTGCCTTATTAATCTCTGGGTGGCTCCATGTCAGGCAGATATCACTTTGTATTCTTGGGGAAATTACTGTATTTATACTGGGAAGAAGAATAAGCTACACTGGCTATGTGCAATACCAAAATTATGACTTCGATTTGATACCGGTCTCATTATCTTGATACTGATAGAGACACAATACCATGGCAACGAACCTAAAAAATAAGGGAAAGTAGTCAGTCTGGATGTGAAATGTGCAGTATGCATATGAGGGGGGAAAAAAAGAAGAAGAAAGAATAAAAGGTTGGCAAGCCCACTATGCCTGCAGGGAGTGGAACCGGAGTGCAGCACACACACGCACACTGCCTGACTGATGAACATTGACGCAACTCATAGGAAATAAGGCTCTTATTAAAATAATGTCATTCTTAAAGTACCAGTATTAATAAAATGGGGTATAATTCCATTTTTAACAGCAGAGTATTGTGACAGCCCTTTAGTGTCGATTACCATGCAACACTTTAGGCTGATTTATACTTCTGCATCGGAACAACGGTGTACCTACGCAGAGCTCTCTGCGTCGACACAGACCCCTACACCGTAGCCTGACGTGCACCTCCAAAAAATCCTAACTACGCGTAACGGCAACGCGGACCACAAGGGCTGTGATTGGTCCGGTCAAAGCGTCAGTTCCTCCGGCAGTTGCTTTATTTATTAATAATGAACAAAAGGTATGTGCTTTCTGTTATTAGAGCACATAGCGCAATGCTACATGCTACTGTGACCAGATGATAAACAAGGATACAGATAGAGACTCCTCTGAAACCACACACACACATATACACACACACACACACACACAGTCACACTTCCAAGCAACACGTTCCCTCGATGCAGAACTTCGAAAGGACAACGACGACGTCGCTCTGACGGCATAGCTCCGAGACAGAAGTATAAATCAGCCTTTAATGTGCAGTGTACTGACAACATATGTTTCTCAATGCAAACTGTGTGATGGTCTCATGTTAGTTTCTGGATCACAATGGAATTCTATGGAGAAGATGGGCAAACTACATCACACTGTGGCAACACAAAGCTTGCGTGTAGAATAAATGTAAAGCTATTTTATTCTTTCTTGATAGCAATAAAGAGACAAAACAACAGCCTGATGCTTTAAAATGGGTAAAACATACTTTGCTCATATAAAGAGACCACTAAGTTTCTATAAAAAGAAGCCCGGCTGTGACATCTGAAAGCTACATTAAACTTGAACCACTGTTCACACTGATTCAAGAGGCTGGGTCAGTTTAATTGTGGCTAAAGACAACAAGCAGGCAGTAAGCAACATGATGCAATGTTGTCTCATCAGATGCAACCTATTCATGTAGTTTCACAGATTACCAGAGGGATCACCACAGATAGCATTTATTAAGTTATGCTTTCCCTCAGTGCTGCACTACACAGTATCAAAGATTACAAATAGCCCGAGTCCATGCTGTGTACCATTAAATGGTACACAGCAGAGAGGCAAAGTGTTTTCTCACCAGATTGCAGATGTGAACAATGTTGGAGACTTTGCCGCGAGGTGGAGAGGGCTGCCGTGCAGTGCGCACAGGGTCGTCAATAGTGATGGAGACACCTGTTTTCTGCTGGCTGATGGAGCGACGAATGAGGGTGTCGCTGGTGGTCACTAGGATAAGGAAAGGAAGAATAGGAAACACAGTATCTCCATTACTCACACAGTACTTCTAATGTAGAGACAGCTGACTTAAACTTTTATTAGTGTAAGCAACTTTTGTAAAAACTTTAAAAACATTAAAGTTAACTCTATTACCAGTGTTGATTTCTACATCATGGCTGGTATGTGATGGTGACTCGGTTTCCATGGCGGCAGGAAAAGAGGTGTCCACCTTCTCTTCATGGACCCTTGTCTTTTCTCCGTCTCCCTGTAGGTCATCCTCTTCCAACTCCTCATGTCTGCTCCTCTTTGCCTCTTTCTGTCCATTCTCTTGGCTCTCCGGGTGCACCACCTTCAACAGAAGGAAGGCCTCACATGAGAGATAAACTCAGACTTTCCTAATGTAAAGGCCGTTCCTTTACTTACTACACTTAAAAACATAAAAGAGTTGTAGACCAACCTGTGTGACAGTGCGTCGGATCTGAAGATCCTGGTCAGAGCGCTCCCTCTCTTCATCCTCTGCCCCGGAGAGGACTGCCTCCTCTGGGTGCAGGTCCACTACTGCCTCTTGTCCTATACACGGTCGGATGTCTGGGATCAGAGACTGGACAAAAAAAACACAAGACGGATATGAGCTTGCTACATTCAACACAGGAGATGAGAGGTGTCTCATATTGCATCTATGCATCCACAAGAGAATATGTAGCAACCACAATGTAACATTAGTATTGCTATGCTGCAAATACCTTGAGTGAATCTGTGGTGATGCTGATGGAAGGTTTCTTGGCAGTGACTGCTGTGCTGGAGCCCCATCTCCTCTTGCGACCTGCCGCGGCCCCAGAGTCCTGCTCGCCCTCTGCACTGCCAGTGCCTGGGGACGATTTGCTGCCTGGTAACAACAACAAAAACTAACTGAATATACAGGCACATGGCATATCCAGTCAAAGTCTTTTCACCATATACTATTGAAATACAGATCCACCATCAAGCGATACAAGTTATTTAAGATGCATTTGTGTTGCCATTAATAGCTTATACATCATCAAGCTGCTATAATGAAATAGAAAAAGGCACAAAACCAAAACGGAGGGTAAGTCTGGAAGGGGTACTCACTGCTGAGAGAGATCTTACGAGCGGAGAAGGCCTTAGGTGTCTGAAACACAAGAAAATAGAAAACAACCCAAGATACATGGGAGAGGTGAGAGGCAGACAATATGGTTTAGAGACAAATGGTCATCAAGGACTGGCTGGAGGGAAGGTGGAACAATAACAGGAAGTGGGACAAGTAGGGACTGAGAGTGAATGATAGAAACTGCTGTGCAACATCTTTCAAATTCAAGGCTACTGATTGCACTAAGCTCTGTTGTTTTTCTTCTTTCTTTGCACCATACTGATTGTGCAAATTCATAATTATTTAATAATCTACAGGTTGAATATAGTTTGTGTTGTAGTTGCAGTCAGCTGGTGAAAATACTGCAGTTCAAATCGCAGAGATGAAATTTTGTTATTTTTAAGTTTAGTTTCACAGACGTGAAAGTCAACAGATTTTAAATACAAGTTCAGTTCAACAATTTTGATTAAACTGCAGTGGCCACAAATAAAATAAACATTTTTTAAATGCTGCTTCTCCCAGCAAGGCTACAGAGAAAACAACTGGAAACTAAGCATTTTCAAAATAACTATGAAATATAACAGTGAATAAACGTCTACTTATTCCCTGGTACCACTGCCACCTGATCCTTACTGGTTTGGATATGGCCCAATCACGACTGCATGTACTGTATCTAGGCAACAAGGGTCCAATCAAAGGTGGCTGAGATGTTTGGGTGGAAATCTGAAAGCTGGTTGGCTGGCAGGATGGGTTCAATAGTTCATTGGGGTAGGGGCTTGAAATTGCTTTTGGCCAAAGCCGTCATCCTCAGGAGTTTTGACAAAAGTCCTTTTAACGTTGTTGCGAGCTCTTCTAACAACAAACAGAAACGAGTCCAATGAGTTCAGACCAGAAGATGAATGCTGACAACAGTCACTGGGCACAGTTGCGTTTGAGGAGCAGAAAGTTCATACAGAAAGTCAAAAGTAGAAAATCTCTGGCGATGGCTGTTGTTCAAAGGGACCTAAATGGCAAGTCCTTCTTCAGTTCACATAAAAACTGCCCACTGCAGTCCACATAGAAGATTTGGGATATTTGAAATTCTCATAGTATCCAAGAAGGGTATTTGCTGGAGAGATCCCATTCCAAGAGATTAACAAAATCCAAAATGTCCTTTATCAACCACGTTACAGTTCACCAACACATGTCCATGATAGCCCACTTTTTTGCAAGTTATTGTGGGATAAAAATGTCTCGGAAAATCTGAAAACCACTCAGTTGTTGACAGGGTTTCACAGCGGCCTTGATGAGAACACACTTCCTTGCGCATTTCTTCTGCATGCTGATTTTAAGGTGCATGGCCAGATTAGTGTATAACAAGATAAGAGAGGTGGGCCACACTGACTAGCCAACCCCTTCTTTGAATTGTCTAGTCCAATCAATAGCTTGTGCCAGCCATATCCATGAAAATGAGGCAGCCTTTGTTGCCAGGGGTGTCCCTCTGCAGTGCAGCCTCGGGGGCTTATCTGTGGTCAACTCTGGATTCTTGGGGACAGTGGAACAGGTGCAGCAGTAGCAGTAGCAGTAGCAGTAGTAGTAGTAGTAGTGGCAGAGGTAGTATGCAGGTACCAATAGGGGCAATGGAAGAGGCATGAGCACCTTTATAACAAAGCAATCATTTGGGGTTTAAACATCAGCCACAGTGAGAAAACACCCTTGCTGTTTCTGCTTATGACAGTGTCAACAAAGGTTTTACAAACAGCCAAATCAAAAAAATGCAACTACCTACACACATCCTACCACTTGTGAAAAGGGCATAAAGTCATCTAATGGGAATATATTTTTAAAATGTAAAGCTTTTCAACAAAGAATACAGACATACTCAAATGGCCTACAGTGTAATGTATCCAGGTTAATAAATGCTATGTGCAAATTAAAGAAATTCCACTACAAAGTGCATTAAGGTTCACACGGGTTCGTCCATCTAAGTCCTCAGCTACTGACAGCTTTGAGGACCAAGATGATTCGCTGTTCTTCAGCTGCCTTACCTCCTCGCTGGTCTCTGGAAGCTTCTCCGGCTCTGCCATGGCAGACTCCGTCACCTGCCTGTGTAGTGTCAAAAATACATATCAGCAGGAATAGAGGAAACAGATGAGCAGACCATTAGAATGGAATAAAGTGGTAACGCACCCTCCTTTTAAAGTCATCACTATGACAAAAACGGTAAACAGTAAAATCGAGACAGTAGGTCACAACAAAAATAATAATAAAAAGGTACACAAATGTGATACATGTAGTACACATTTTAATAGAAGTAAGGAAACCTGGAGTGTCTAATTTCCAAAAATATGAAGACAAAATCACCTAAAATCAAACTTTCTGAATTCCAGATTTAGGAATAGTCAATTCATTTTAAAATCAAAATAGCTGTAACATGCTTTGTATATTATCTGCAATTATGTGAACTAAACTAAATAATTCTTAGTAAACAAGCTAAACTCGCAAAAACATTGGTATGTTCCTTCAAATCTCATGAAACTACTGAAAGCTTTTGCAGTATAATGTAAGATGTACAGAAAACGAGATGCATCCTTCAACATGAATAATCATTTCTTTTAAAATGACCACAAGACTGCATATAAAAAACGTATTGAAAGTCTCAGCGGGGTTAAAGTGCTCCAATGAGATACATAAACAGCAACCAGTGCTACATTAAGAGCGCTGTATACACCTCTCGGTCATTTCACAAACGCGTTGTTGTCGCTGTTAATCGTATCGGCGGGGGTCAAGAAGTGAGCCGAGGCAGAAACAGAGCCACCGCAGTCCTCCTTCAAACCTGCTGCGTCCGTCCGGACCGACCAAAGCGCTCAGCGGCAGCTACACAATACCTGACACGGCTCATGTCACCTCCATAGGCGCGCACCAGAACACGTCCACTCATCCTGACTAAAAATGTACTTGGGGGAACTTCATAGCAAAGAGACAGACTGTGTTCGGTTAAAACGCAGCAAAAACACTATGACTGCTGCTAAAAAAAAAACAAACCAAAAAAAACCCAGTGTGTCGCAGCGAGCCACCTCTCCTCCCTCCCTCCCTCATACCTTCCTCTCACCACAGACTACTCCTCTATGAACGCATTCATGTCCGCACCGGCTGTCAAACACAATCTGCGACGGACAAAGCCTCGTCTGCTGTTTAGCTGAACTCCTCTATGTAAAAAAACAACAATAACACATAGACCGCTAGATAGCTAAAGCCATCGACGAAGCACGGCCATGTTGCAACGAATGAAAAAAATGATCATGTATTACAAAAAGAAAAAAAAAAAAAAAAAAAGGACCCGCATCTTCTCAGCCACACCGGCTACAAGGCAGCCTCATCAATCGCCTGATGGGAAACTGAACACCAGACACACTCTTATGATACTGTTTTATCTTCGCTGTGTAGTGTTCTCAAAGCATTCAGCACACTGATGGCTAGGCTCTAATGGAGGAGGATATATGATGTAATGGTGGCGTTAAAGCAAGGGCACAAAGCAACATTTTACAACATACAAACACCACAGATTCTGCTTTATATTAAACACTCTATAGGTGTTGCCTCTGATGTTTTTACTGCTTAGCCTCTCTGCCACTGACACCAATTCTACCATTTCTACTTGTTGCAAGGATGCATATACATTTCACCAATTTCTTAACTGAAGCTCAGTAAATTGCATTAATTAACCTGCAATCAAGGCTTCTTCTAATCGTCCACACATGCCTTGTTTTGTCATTACACCGACTGAAATTGCCTCTGTTCAACAAGGTGTAATTTGCCAATCATCTTTTGACTTAACTCGCTCATGGAAAGAATGACTACTTTCATAAATTCAGTGATTACGTTTTTATGAAAACGTTTTAAGCTGATTTCCACCAAAAATGACAAAAAACATTTGTTTCCATCAACTGGTGCTGTAAGAATACTGAAGAGAGACTGCAGCAATATATTTCAGATAAAGAGTAACATATCATCTCTTTAACTCATTAACATTCATTTGCACATTAGTGGAAGTATGTAGGGGGGTGGCACAAATACTCTAAAGCTGCACCTCCAAAAAAAAGGGAGCAAACATTTCCATTGTGAGTTCTTAAAGAAAAAATCCTTATGTACATTAAAATAGGAGGAGTTATAAGTAAATGACAGCTGTATTTAATAATAAATGAGTAGTGAAATCTGTACATACCACTGCAGAGAAAAATGAATGGCTCATAATAGCCATTCCATATAATACCAATCCTAACTCAAACCATTCACACCTTTAAACGTGATTTCACACCACAAACAACTTCTATAAATGTGTTCCTGATAAAAAAGATAAAAGCAGGTCTGTACTTTCTTAAATAGGGTCTTTAAATGTGTTCTGTTGAGGAAGAAGGCACCAACATCACTGATCAACCAGATGCAGATGACCTGGGGGGGGTGTGAAACACTAAACCCAATAACTTTTGATAAATCAAACCACCTTAGATGAAACTAAACATAAACATAAAGTAATTAAATAACTAAGAATGATAAGAAAGTAGAACCTCACATGCTGAGCTGGAATAATAAGCCACTGCCCACGCTGTACGAAAGAATGCACTATTGAAATAACAGTCAATGTCAATAGAGTTCGACCATCACAAAACACCATGTTTACATGTGTACTATGCACTTCAAAGTTTTAAGGACACACCTACATTCACACCAGTGCTTGTTAATCAGACATGGAAACGTAAGATTTGAAAGCAAACCTTTGTTTGTCCTTCTTTTCTTCCTCTTCTTCACTGTCCTTTCTCTTCCTTTGGATCTCCTCTCTGGTTGGTGCATCCAATAGCTTCTGTGGATTTAAAAGGGTAGCCAGAGGAATAAGATGGGAAAATATATGTTGGTGAAGCAGTTAATATAACACTGTACGTAGAAGGAACAAAAAATAGGCTAGATGTAAAGCCATCATGTGGTACATCTGTAGAACTCCTGAGTTTAGGCTAAATATTTCAGAGTAAGATGATGCGGTTGTCTTATTTGGGCATAAACTCAAAAACCTGCAGATATGTATTAGCAACTGACCTCAGTGTGACTAGCTCTATCAGCAGCTGTGTTACTCTTCTCCACAGGCATCTCTCTTTTGCACAGGGAGGCTTTTGGAGTCTCCTTTACACCTTCAGCTTGAGCCTCTGCAGTCACCCTGTGCTTTGGGGAGGAATCTCTTCCAGGTTTCCCTTCCTAAAAGCACATGGGAGAAAGCATTGAACACATGGAACAAACAAACATTCAAACAATCTTTTGCAGAGAATCTAAATGTCAGTGAACCTCATCGGCACTGTAAACTGTAAAATGTTCTCCGACATACTTGGAATGGCAAACAAACACACATTTGCCGAACCTGTTTACAGTACTAAATTTGGAAGCTACCACACCAAACAAAGCTGGGACCATGGACATCTTTGCTCCACTACAGAAATAGGAGAGCCAAGAGGCAACCTGTCTCTTTGTATCCACACATCTGAATGTACTGCATCAACATAAGTTTATCCTGAAAAATGAATACAGCAGAAAGCAGTGAGGCCATGAAGTCTGCTGCGATAATGCCGTTTGACTGTCAGAGGGACTTCAGGCAAATATTAATAAATAAGACACTAATATGTTAAGCTGCCGGCCGTGACACTCAAACGGCATTTACAGGGGTCTCTCCTTAAAATAGGAAGAGTTCCAAAATGTCACATTAAATGTCAAGGACAGAAAGAAATTTGACTTTTACATTCCATACCTTTCTGCCTCTGGAAGTGGAGCAGGTTTTCTCTTGAGAAGATGAGGATGAGTCAGAGGACCCAGATGATGAGGACCCAGAGTCCCAATCGGAGGAAGAGGAATCATTAGAGGATGACCTTTGTCTCGTTTGTTTCTCTTCCTTCTTTGCATCTCTTCCTCTCCGCTGTGCAGCATTTACTGGGCTTGAAGGACCCTTGCCTTCATCTGCATCTTTCGCCCTTTTGGTGGACTCCTTGGCAGCCTTTTCTGTCGCCACTGAATCAGCTTTGTCTTTGCTCTCTGATCCTGTGCTTGTGTTCCCTTCTTCTTTAGGATTCAGTGTGGTACTTACAGGAGTCTCCTCCTCAGACTGGCTCCTCACAGAACCCTGTGGCCTGCTGACGGCCGGTTCCTGGCTTGCGCTATCTTTCTGTTCAGCAGAGGGCTGCGATCCTTCCTGCTGACGTTCCCCAACGCTGGCCAAGGAGGACGCGGGTGAGACCTGGGGCTGAGGGCTATCAGAGAAGGTACGGGGCCTCTTGATGACCATGGGAGTAGAGGAGGATTGGGGCTGAGTTGGGGGATCCCTTAAGAACCGGAACTTCTTGAATGTTGACTGCTGCGACATAGATGTTGGTGACATTGGCGAACCTGCTTCTGTTGCTTGGGCGTCACTCTGGGACATTGGAGCTTGGGCGTCTTCCTGCGCTCCTTCCTCTGTCGAAGATTTTCTACCTGGTCCTGTGGAGAGGGGGGGAGGGGTGGGCAGGGAGGTGAGACCAATCTCACGGCCACGTTTGGATGGAGGGAGGTGACTCTCCCTCTCCTTTTCAGCCATCCTAGCTCTCTCTTTCTCCTGTTCCAGGGCCCTCTCCTGCTCCTCCTTCTCTTTCTGCATGGCTTTCTCTCTCTCTAATCTTTCTCGCTCCCTCTCCTCCTCCAAGGCTTTCTCTCTTTCGAGCTTCTGCTGCTCCAGAGCTCTCTCCAGCTCCAGCCTTTCTTTCCTCTCCTTTTCGGCTCTTTCCTTCTCCTTCCTCTCCTGTTCCAGAGCTGCCTCTCTCTCTGCCTTCTCCTTTTCCTCCCTCTCTCGTTGCAAGGCTTGTTCTCTCTCTATCCTCTCTTGCTCCAATGCTTTCTCTCTTGCAATCCTCTCCTTTTCCTTCCTCTCAAGCTCTAACCTCTCCAACTCTTGGGCTCTCTCCCTCTCCAACCTCTGTTGCTCTAGAGCTTTTTCTCTTTCTATTCTCTCTTGCTCTAAAGCTTTCTCTTTTTCGATTCTTTCTCGCTCTAAGGCTTTCTCTCTTTCAATTCTTTCCCTCTCCAAGGCTCTCTCTCTCTCTAGTCTCTCTTGCTCTAAGGCTCTCTCCCTCTCTAGTCTTTCTTGCTCTATGGCTCTCTCCCTCTCTATCCTCTCTTTCTCCAACGCTTTCTCCCTCTCTATTCTTTCCCTTTCCAACCTTTCCTGCTCCAAAGCCTTTTCTCGTTCGATCCTCTCCTTCTCCTTTCTCTCAGCCTCCAAAGCTCTTTCCCTCTCTAACCTCTCTTGCTCAAGAGCCTTTTCTCTCTCCTCTCGTTCCCGCTCCAAAGCCTTTGCTCTTTCTAGCTCCATTGCCCTCTCCCTTTCTTCTCTCTCGCGCCTTTCCCTCTCCTCTCTTTCTCTCTGCAGACGTTCTTGCTCCAGGGCCCTCTGCATTTCAAGTTCTTTCTGCCTCTCAAGCTCTAGAGCCCTCTCTCTTGCCAAGGCTTGCTCTTGCGCTTCCCTCTCTTTAGCCAAAGCTTGTTCCCTCTCGAGCCTCTCTCTTTCTAGAGCGAGTTCCCTCTCCCGCTGCAAAGCCTTTTCTCGTTCCTCTCTTTCTAAGGCCTGCTGTCGCTCAAACCTCTCTTGCTCCAAAGCTCTCTCTCGTTCCTCTCTCTCCAGCGCGAGAGCTCTTTCTCGCTCTTCCTCTAGCGCTCGCTCTTGCTCGAGTTTTCTCTGCTTCTCTTGCCTTTCCAGCTCAAGGGCCTTTTCTCTTTCTATCTCAGAGTCCCTCTCTCTGTCCCTCTCTTCTGTCGCAGTGGCCTTGAGCACACTCACAGGTACTTGAACACGGGCCGAATGTGCTCCTGTGACACCTTGGTTGGTGCCTGGAATCATGGGAAATGCCACATGGCCTGCAGTGTTGGCTGTGTGAGTGATGGCAGATACCAAACCCTCTGGAGGTCCTCTGCCAGGAAACAATGTAGCTGCAGGCAAACTGCTGTCCTGCCTATCGCCTTCCCCGTTGCCGCCATGCCAACCTGCTCCAGAGAAAGCACCTTCAGACTCCATTTTACGTGCCAGAAGGGTCAACGGGCCGGGCTTGCGCTCGGCGTGTCCGCTCCTCTGTGGTTCTGGGCTGCTACTACGGCTGCCGCTGCTGGAGGAACCAGAGCTAGAGGAACTGGATGAGCGTCTAGCTGGTGCTACATCTGGACTCGGGGGGCTCTGCTTAGGGGTGTCAGGCAAGGGGAAAGATAACTCTGGAGGTGGGGAGGGAGGAGGGGTTGGCTGGCGGAGTTGAGGAGACAAAAGGGAAGGGATGTGTTGCTGCTGGGGTTGACAAGATGCTCCAGACCTCTCCCTGGTCGCAGGCCCTCTGGCTGGCTCTCTAACGTTTCTTCTGCGCATGTTGCTGTCCCAATCCTCATCATCACCATCCTCTTCGCCATCCTCGCTGTCGTCATCGTCGCTGTCGGCCACGAAATCGCTGGGTGCGGCGCCCCTCTCTGGCCGGTGCTCACCACCAGGAACACGCACGGGCACTGAGCCAGAAGCAGGAGGACCAGACATGTCAGCCTCCTGGTTCCCGTTATCTTCTCCCTCATTTGCTGCACCGAACAGTCCCTCTCCGCCAGAGGGGCCGGGGGGCTTGTGCTGGTCAGCCAATGCTGGTGTGACATCCTGATGAGGACAGAAAGGGAGTTGAAACTTATTTTGTCACAGCATGGTGCCGCTTTTCTCCCATGAAAATGATCGGGCACAATTCTTACCAGCGGAGTCCTTTCAAATGTGCAACATCTTTTAGGGCATGAAGAATTTTCAGATAAAAAGATTAGAAAATGTAACTGATAAACAACATGGAAGGAAAAGAAAATTATGTCTGACCTGGGCTTGAGGAGGACCTGAGGTGCTGTTATTAACTTCTGTGTGATCTTCTTGCTCTGTGTACAGAAAGTAAATCAAAATCACAAAAACATTTTCTGCCATGAACAGAGGTGTGTGCAGTAAATCCCTTAGTACACTAAAGGATTCTACCTATACTTACCATTGGTTTCATATGCCTCACGAGCCTCTCTCTCCAGACGCTGCCTCAGGAGCTCCTGCTGTTTAGCCAGATATTGCTTAATAAAGCTGTTCTGGCTCATTTCCTCACCAATCTAAACACAGGGAAAGAGTTGTAAACAGACTGCAAGATTTTGCACTGATGGAAATTGTCTTTTACTTCAGAGTGCATGGGAAGAAAATAAAACACTTCTTTGAGAACTTACCTGTGAGTTTGGCTGCAGTCCGATGTGAGCGGTGGAGGTCCTCTGCAGATTCTCCAGCATGAGAGCCTGTTATTGAGACAATAAACTTTATTAGGCATTCTTCCAGATTTGTTAGAACCAGTAATGGTGCTTCTAAGTGTATGTATATCTATTTATATCTTATTTCTGATAACCTAGTTACTGTGTACTATATTCATTTTGATTAGGACTTTCAATATCCCCATCCTTGACACAATATAAAGAGTCTCAGTGTGGCCTGGCACAAAATATGAGGGACAAACGTCTTTCATCGTCACTGTCTCCCTTTATTAAAAAAACTTTAAGAGTTGGAGAATTCTGTTTTTATAGAGCTTACAGTAGAGAATGACAGGAAACCTGCTGGGAAACAGAGGAGGATGAGGAATATGGTTAGTAATAGTCATAAGGGTCAATCGGACCATGACAGGCAAAGCAACCCACAAGCTGTGGTGAAAAGCAGAACCGACTGGATATAATCTGGACAGGGTAACATGCAAAAGCTGCTGGACATCACCATTGAAAATGTCTACATTTTTAATTTAACACGTTCACTGTCAGCCATTCAGCCTCTCTGACTCTACTCGTCATAGTCTTTCAACCAGCATGTACAAACATGCATATGAACAAAAAATACTTGAATTATAATGTTTAATAAGTGTATACTGACCAATATTTCCTACATTGATGTTGTTTGACATACAGTACAGTATAATAAAGTATGGTATGGTATTGTATACCATAGTAGTACCACTTTAATTCAGATGTACTATGGTAGGTACCATTTGGCCTTCATTTTGACAAGTTTACAAAGCCAACTAACATTAAACTATCTCCATAACTAACTACTATTAAGCCTATCGCTGTCATTCTGTATTATTTAATTATTTTCCACGTTGTATTGTATTACCAACATGTGTTACAGTTGACTAACAGTATCATTTGCCACTTAACTTAGGAAACCTCACCAATACATTATCAACCTGAAGAGTCCATACAATTACCCGCATATTTGCAATAGATTTGGTGTGTTACGATTATACGATTGTTTTTATAGTTCTGTAGTTTTTAATAGTGGCTACACAAAATTAGCTTGTAGAGACCAAGTGAGTGGTAATACAGGATAGATAAGTTTACGATATGAAAAGTGTGCAAGTGTTGAAAAATATGGTTTATTTGTATTTTATTTATTTTTAAATACTGTATTTTTCAATTATGTAGTCTTCCATTCAGAGTTGTGCACCTGTCCCTTATCCCAGGAACACTTCAGATTTTCAGAAAGACATAAAAGAATAACTATAAGAAATCCCACTGAATTCAAGAGGCCGAAGGAACAGATTTTAGAAGGCTCTCATAGCTTTTCTCTTATCATTCTGGCTATGAATGACTAGGAAGTTGTTACCAGATAGAGAGACTGGATAGTTTTGTTGAACATTGTGTGTTTAAAATTGTACATTAAAGTTGGACTGTAAAACTGTTCAAAGACATGTATGCAAGACAAGAATGAAGCTGAACAGCATACAAACATTAGTGACTCATACCTTATTGTTACAAATTTTATTAGACTTTGAAAACATGACCTTTTGATGTATTATTAATGTCCTGAGTAGTTAAAAACATGAAGTGAAAGAAATTCAGTGTGGTATTACATTTGAATGAATGTTATAGCTACAATAAAACCAGAATGATGTCTAATATTAAACGCTATGAATTGATTGTCATTTCTCTCTTGAATCAACACAGGTGCAGAAACAAATGCTTTCTAGGGGTAAGCACTCCTCAATGCAGTAAAAATTCACTTCAATAAGCACATGTCCTTTTCTTCCCTCGACACGCACACATACATAGTTCAGCTAACAATATATTGTGGAGTTTTTTTTTCCAACACTGAAAAGGAAATGTAAACACCTCTTGTTATTTTCATGGCGCAATTCAGGGAACAGATGCTAAGTGGGCTAGCTTGCTGAAATAGAAAAGAATGTCCCAACTTTCATGGGGGACGAGATAAGGCTGATTACCTGCCGCAATGTAAACAAACCGGCCCATACACCACAGGCAGCTCTCGGGCCTACAACGCATATTCAGCACATTTGAGCAAAACGGTTCCTAAACAGAGCGTACTGTGTCTATTCAAGTACACTGCGTAAACATTTGGAGTTAGCATTGGCGGATAAAAACTTGCCCAGCCTATTAAGTTAACTGTTGTAACGTTAACCTCCCCGACTCAACTCATGCACATCAACAGTGTGCGGGGCATACTTACGTTCACGGTAACGTTAACGGCAGCGAGCCAGTCGCTAAAGGCCACCGCTCAACTCACAGCATTAGCCAGGGGAGCTAACAGGCTAACAGGACAACATCACCCCCAACACACACTTCGAGATTACACACTTAAGTTGACTCAACTCCCGCTTTTGCTGCGGCTGGTGTGTTCGTGCGCGGCGGAAACACCACTCGA
This sequence comes from Scomber japonicus, assembly GCF_027409825.1. Classification (NCBI taxonomy): domain Eukaryota; kingdom Metazoa; phylum Chordata; class Actinopteri; order Scombriformes; family Scombridae; genus Scomber; species Scomber japonicus. Next base: position 8,258,393 of record NC_070589.1, read on the forward strand.
ACGCAGCATAGTGCAATTGCGCACACTTTCAACTGATTAGAGATCGTTAAACTCGACAACTCTCGCTCCTACGTTGCTCGACAGTAACAGGAACGTTACTCAGTTGTCGGCCCTCGAGAGAGCATCAGCCCGTCTCACCGTTAACGTTAGCTCGCAGGCACAGTCCCCCCCCCTCCTCTCTCTCTCTTGTATTTCGCTGCGGAACTCACCCCTTTGAGTCTTTTAATGAGAGCATTCTTCTGCCCGCTTTTTGAAAGCCCTCTCTCTTCAAGAGCAGCTTTTAAATCCGCCACACGAAGGGACTGAAGCGGTCTCCCGTCCAGCGTAACGTCTTCGAGGTCCGCCATTTTCCCTTCCTCTAGTCAGTTCCCAGCGAGAGCGACGAGCAACGCCCTCCTTCACTGACGTCAGCGCCAGCGACTTCCCCCTAATCAAACCAATAGAAAATAAATAAACAAAACCAATCAATAACTGCTATTCCTAGTGGAATCCTTCAGTCAAGCCAGTTTCCCTGTGAAAACCACGGTCTAACTAGTTCCCCACTCTATTTTGCGGTGCGTGTATAAGGCATTACGGTAAGACTGAGCCCGATCTGATTTTTTTTTAAAGAAACATTTATTTTCACATTTATTCTGCCAAAAATTACTAAATGAGAAAACAAATAAATAAAAATATTTAAATAATAATTAATCAAACAAAATCAATAATCTAAGCTATTTTTTTTGTTTTTGATTTTATTGTTGTAGCTACCTATGTTATAATTGCATTTTAAGGTCATTTTTTGTTTTTAATATTATTGTTGTATAGCCTACATCTGTTTTTTCTCATATCACTATCTTTTTGAGCTGCTGTAGCGGTTAACTTATTAAAATGAATAGTTATAAAAGTAACATGAAGAACTTAGACTTCCTGTTTTCCTTGTCAGGAATGTTCTTTATCTTATCAATCATTGTCTGCAGACTGAGAAGTTCACTGCTGTGTTGAAAACTTTTCTGTCATTTTTCCCATCATATATTTTTTAACACCTGAGGAGTAGGAGCCTCATCTCTGCAGTCAGATTGCATTATGTCCTCATCTATTTTTGCTGGCTTCTCAATAGACACATGGCTCTGGGAAATTGTTTTTGTAAGTCTTGGACTATCATATCTCTGTCATCTGCTCTTCCCGGTTATCTCTTCAGTTCCATTTGATTATGAATGCTCCTTGAAAATCCACTTTTGCTCCTTAGTCGTTTTTACTATCTACTGTGACAGTAAGTGTGACTGGGCAGTCCTTGGCAGTAACCAAGACACTAGAATTCAGGGCTTGTTTCTTTGCATCTTAAAACCTTTAGTAGGCTATGTGCCTTTTGAATCCAATTGAGCAATATGGATACTCGGTCCTCAATCCTTTAGAAATGACATTTGTCCACTGCAGTCCTTTGTTGTCTTTTTTCTTTTTATGATATTCCAGTCTTTCCAGTCAATGAAGTATGATGGTTTCTGTGGGACTCTGATCTCAATAAATCTATCTTCATCAGGTATATAACTTATGGTGCCCTTAAGAAAACACACATTGTTATTGTGTTTACAATTTTAAAAAAAAATTGTACACTTGATTAATAGCATGTTGTATGTGAACTTTGACTCTTTACATTACCATGTTCACAACTTTGTAGGGTGTTTTTACTTTGCCTATACTTCAGAGTTGTCAAGTGTTAATACAAATTGAACTAAATTGAACTATGGAAAAACCATGAAATGTGAGCGTCAGTCAAATCAGTAGTGAGGGCATGTGTGTATGAGTGTGTGTAAAATAAAGATGTTGACTGAATGAACACAAATCAACAAATGCACTGAGGAGCGATATAGCTCATATATGCTCATTTATGTGGCTTTAGGGGGTTATTCCTATCTTTGTTAAGTTATTTTTCTATGTTATTATTTATTTATTGTATTATTATCACGTTTGCTCTGCTTCCTGTTGCTACGTTTAAATGTATCAACCAACTGAAAGAGAGTGAGTGTTTCTGTTATTGTCTTGATGTCACATGCTGTAAGTGACAGTTTCTATAAATAATAATATAAAAAACTTTGTACTCCTAAGAAACAATATTTAATTTGTTGTTGTTTTTTATTTTATTTTATAAAATGGGTACTAATGTACAAATTAATGTATTTAATGTGATGTCATATTTGGTGTTCAGGGGGTTGCATAGTAATATCAAATATATAACTTAGATTCTGATCATTATTTTTTCTTGGGGGGGGGGGGGGGGGGGGCTCAGGCATACACTACAAAAAATACACTTGAAGTACCTCTATATGTCTTTATGCTATAAAGCACATATAGTACAATTTTAAGTATTCCAATGTATTAGTAGTGTAGTAGTAATAGATGGAAATATGTTAACTTCCATCAAAACTCAAAGAAGTCCAAAAAGTATGAAATATTTAGATTTAGATTTAGTTTAAAGGAATGTAATATTTATATATACAGATATCCAGTTAGCTTTTGTAGTGTAATGGCATGGTGTTACACTCCAATCCAGTAGGGGGCGACATACAACTTCAACGTTGCTTTGTAGTCCGCCAGTGAAACCAAACAACAACAAGAAGTACATTTGTTAGCAAGATTAGCACAAGTCTGGTTGAACGTCGCTGCTCTTCAAATATGCCGACAACAAAGTAATTCATGTCCAAAAAGTTGGGTAGAAACAGCCATTTGTGTTAAGAGCAGTGTAGTGTGATACAGCCGACTTTACATTCAGACTCCGACGTTGCCAATGCAGTGATAAAAGCTACATGTTAACGTTACCCACACCAAAGGATTTGCCCTCTCGGCAGCAGCTGGCACTTGAGATTAATTTACAGCAGAACCGGTGAGAAGAACCGCTGGCTCTTCTCAGGCTGACTCAAACCTCTTTCCAAACATGTCGTGGTTCAGTCATGTCAGTCAAAGCTCAGAGCAGCAGCAGCAGCAACAGCCCACTGACACTCACAGACTTTCATCCACTGACTTGTGTAGCCCTCACCACTCCAGTCTCAGGGGTCCCACACAGGGATTATCCACCATGGCATCCCAAAACTGGACCGGCTTCTCCTCTCCCAGCCTGGACGTGTTTCCATCAGTCCCGCAGGGCGTCACCTGCCCCCCGAGCCTAGAGAACCTGTCCTGTGCTTCTCCCAGTGCAGGCCATGCTAGAGACCTGGAGCCCATCTCATATGTGACCCTTCAGGAGCAGAGGTGCGTCCTGAGCTGGTTCCAGGGCTGGACCCCCACACAGAGGGAGAGGTTTCTGCAGGACCTGCTGGGAAAAGCTGTTCCTGGGAAAGTCTGCACCCTGCTAGATTCTCTCAGTACTCTTCAGGTACTTTTTGATGCACTCTCACGACTAGGCAATAGACTGGTGTCATGTCTGGTTTTTTAACATTTAACATCTGTTTTGTCATTTTGCATCTTGGCCAGGTTAAAGACAGACTACCAAACATCTTTGAATGCCAGCTGCGCCTGTGGACCCAGTGGTTTGACTCTTGGGGAGAAGAGGAGAGGAATCATTTCCTGCACATACTGGAGGAGCGGGACCCAACATTTGTAGCACACTTCTACAGGAGTGTAGCGGGTACAGCAGGAAGAGACTGAGAAATACTTGTGATAGAGAAGCAGATGTGATAACAATGTGTTTAAAAGCAACTTGAAGAGAAATGTGTATTATATCTAAGATCCTCTTCTGGTTGAGTGAAATATGTCTAACTATGATGGGACTTGAAGGTTATCCATTTCATTTTCAGCAACAGAACAGTTCAACAAAGCTTTTTTTCGATTCAGTTTTCTACACCAGATTCTTCAGGGCCGCACCAAACATTACATCGCTTTCTACAACAACAAAAAAAAGTGTTCTTTCATGCTTACATCATGAGTGAAGCTCTGCCATTTAGCAACCCTTATTACGTAAACTTGAAGTAAACCAATTTAATATCTGGCTGAATTACACTTCAGAGAATTATAATTAAGAAAATTCTACTTTGTGTATCTGGATGACATGTACAAGAGGACATTTTTTTTTGTAAACTTACAAGAATAAACGGAATTCATTGTTGTATATTTGTTGTTTTATTTGATTTGATTAGTTTACACGTATACAGATTATGCACATACACAGGCAACATGAAATGTGTTGGAGAAGTGCAAAAAACCATTGGGGGGGCTTATTCTAGGCACTCTCCACTAGTATGAAGATTACATTAAAAGGAAAAAGAGAAAACTAAGATTATTAAAAGGTTTAATAAGGTCGAAAGAGAGATCAGATTTCACAAAATACAGATAAAAAAATCTCTGTATATATTGTACAGTAGCACAAAGAAAACTAAAATTAGGATCAGTGTGTTGTTTACACAGATAGTCCATAAGGATAAGATTACAACAATAAAAACAAACCTTTTACAGCTTTCTTCAAATTTACAGGTACTAAGTTAAAATAATTGTGATGGTAATGTATTCCAAAATGCTGAACCTCTGTAGAGTAGACCAAACTAACTGGGATGTTTGACATATAGGAGGCCTGAGTTTAAAGGTATTATGTTATGAAAATGGTGACAGTAGGAATACAATTCCTGATAAAACGGAGGAAGGGTTTTGTTCAGAGCTACCTCCGTGTTTATCTTGGGTCAAACTTTTCCTAAGATCCCAACACTTTTAGTAATTTTAGTTGTGATTGTGCCAATTAATTTTTTCCAAGATAGAGATCCATCAAGATGTATGCCGAGAAATCTCTATCGATAAAGGTGTTGTTTTATTGTGTGAAACAGAATTAACAGAGGTCTGTGTATGACATATTGTACAGTTACAGAGATTATGTATCATGTAGCCTACTGAGATCATCATAAATGAGTCACATGAATAAGATTGGACAGATAGTACAAACATAACCTGTCGCCTTTCCTAATTTATCCAGTCAATTGATGCAGGAGGAAGCAAACTTATTGGAGATCGATTATCATGTTCCTCAACACAATAAAGGACAAATGGATAGATTTTGTCTGTAAACCTCTGACCCGTAAATGTGTACAAATGAGATCTGGCACCAGCATCATAGAAAGAGATTTGGCCCTTCTTGTAGTCAAGCAGAATACCGAATGTAATAGGGTGTGTCCGAACACGAAGAGTGACAACTCTCTTATCAAAAGCTTTGTAGACGCCCTGCTTGTTTAGGACTATAGTCCAGTAACCGGTCGAAGGATGGAATGATAATGCTCCCTTTCTGGGAGAAGATTCACTGGCCATCCCAATTTGGAAACAAAGCCTCCCAGCTATAGACACCTCCCAGTACTGCCTGCCAGATGAGAAGCCAGGCGAGCCCAGGGCAGCAAGAGCCACGTCAAACCGGCCCGGAAGGTTAGGGACATTTTGTTCTCGAGTAGCAGTGGACATCTCAGTGTTACCTGCTGACAAAAGTATTCTTGCGTGTGCTGTGTCTGGATCGAAGGTCACACTCCCTGTAGACAGAAATGTAGGAGATTGTGGATCTTTGAGAAAGAAAATGGACCTCATCAGGTTTTACGAAGTACTTCATATATCACTTACATAAAGTTAGGGTGGTCACAAGAGATTAATCTGACAAACAATGTTTCAAAGTGAAGCTGCAGAAGCTTGAGGTATCCAGACTTTTAGTCCCTAGAAGGGGTCAAGCTCCTGGAAAAAACACTGGATCCTAATTTTCCCACAATGCAATTGGACAACATCAGACTCCATCTGCCTGGTGCTTTTCTCTTGCATAAATAATCAAACAGCTATTATGAAAATGTGCAATATTATTTATGTGCACATTTACATTCTCCATACTTCATACCTGTCCAGAAATGAATTATTTCAATTATTTATTAGTTATATATCTATTTCTATTTATTGTATGTTTAACAGAGCTTTGCTTGTAATTTCATTCTCTTTGCATCTTGGATGCTATGCTGAATGACAATAAAATTGAATCTCAAATCTTCCACACCTCAGACTTGACAAAGACGACATGCACCATTATGGGTCAAAACTACTGTGTAAAATTGGTCCCCCTTTAAAGTCAACCATACAGTTTTTTCTAGACAGTAGCATGGATGTGTGTGTGGGGTCATCTATGTGTAGGTTATATAATACAGTACGTGTGACTTACTGGGATGGATAGTTTTATCCTCAACATCATCCAGTTGGTTTCTAAGTTCTGAGGAGAGAGCAAAAACAACACAACTGTGAGGGGGGATTTAGTGATACTATGTTTGTACTCTCTGCACTAAACTAATTTTTACCTTCCAGCGAGTCTGAGAGTTTTTTCTTCTCATTTTCCAGTTCTATAATGGAGACAGAATGAGACAACAGGATTTTATTAGAAATCACAAAAACAACTACCGCCATTACTCTGTTGTACACATCCCCAGACAGTCAAACATACCTCTGTTTTCATTCTGCAGATTGTTATTCCACCTCATCTGCTATTAACTTTTCTTCTATCACAAACTGAGTGTATGAGCAGAGAGGGGAACTTACCACTATATTCCAGCTGTAGTTGGTTATGCTCGTTCGCCTGGTTTTCCAACTCCTGCTGCAGCTGGGTGATTATGGTATCCTTGTCTTGCAGCTGCAGCAGGCAATCAGCATTGCTATCGCTCTGTCGCAGCTGTCTCTTTAAATCTGTTGAGTAAAATGTATTGTTCAAAACCTACATCAAATGACAGACTGAATGGACTTGCTGCTTTAAGCTATTAACTTTTCTTCTATTACATACTGAGTTCGGAACTTACCGCAAATTTCCTGCAGCAGTTGGTCATATTCGTTCGTCTGGTTTTCCAACTCCTTATGCAGCTGGGTGATTATGGTATCCTTGTCTTGCAGCTGCAGCAGGCAATCAGCATTGCTGTCGGTCTGTCGCAGCTGTCTCTGTAAATCTGTTTAATAAAATATATTGCTCAAAAACTACATTAAATGACAGACTGAATGGACTTGCTGCTTTAAGCTATTAACTTTTCTTCTATTACATACTTAGTGTATGAGCAGAGAGGGGAACTTACCGCTATTTTCCTGCTCCAGTTTGTTATTCTCTCTCGCCTGTTTTTCTAACTCCTTCTGCAGCTGTGCGAGCTCTGCATCCTTCTCTTGCCGCAGCTGTGCGAGCTCTGCATCCTTCTGCTGTGCGAGCTCTGCATCCTTCTCTTGCCGCAGCTGTGCGAGCTCTGCATCCTTCTCTTGCCGCAGCTGTGCGAGCTCTGCATCCTTCTCTTGCCGCAGCTTTGCGAGCTCTGCATCCTTCTGCTGTGCGAGCTCTGCATCCTTCTCTTCTCGAAGCTGTGCGAGCTCGGCATCCTTGTCTTTCAAACGCTGCTGCAGGCGATCCGTATCCTCCTGGCTCTGTTGCAGCTGTTTCTGTAAATCTGTTAGATGAAAAATTCGGTTCAAAAGCCACTTCAAATGATCCACCGAATGTCAAGGAGAGTTCTACTTCATGTGTCAATGCTTTAAGAGGGTCATTTTCAGTATCTTACCTTCACACTGGGTGTTGACATCACTGCAGCACATTTTTAGTTCTTTGACATCTTCCTTTAGGTCTGACAGAGGGAGGAGGTTGAAACAGTGGTAGTATCAAACATAAGCCAACATAATAATAAAACATTTAGTAGGATGTGCAGTACACACCATTATTTGTGCTTTCCAGTATCTTCTTCTCTCTTTGTTGTGTTTGTAGTTGTTGCTCCAGTTCTGGGAGAGAAAGCATCAAATTCTCACAACTCTCAAAACCTAGATTTCCTTCACCTTAGACTGATTGTGCTGAATGACAGCAGAGACATAATAGGAAAGTAACAGACTGACAAACCTTTGATTTTGTTCCCATCCACCTTTGGTGGCTTTTTCTCAGCCTTTTTCAGTTGTGCTCTCAATTCTGCAATCTCCATCACTAGCAGACACACAAACACAGCTGTTGTTATTTTGACCTTAAAAGAAACCAACAAAATGACACGAAAACATGATCAAATAAGACATTTTCATACACAAGTTAAAATTCTTCGCGTCTGCATCATTGAGCTGACGCTCACTGTCTTGCAGTTGCCTCTTTGTCAACTCCAGTCTCTTCTGAATCTCTGTAAGCAAATTAGAGATCAACAAAATACATCATCAGAGACATAAAACTCTTTGTATATGTAATGTTTTTTTTTCTGGCATATAACAATAAAAATGTCCCATTTTGTTCTCTACCTGCAAGCTTCTCTGTGTTTGTGTTTTTTACGTCTGATATTTGGTCTTCCAGTGGTTTGAGTTTCTTGTGGAGTTCCATAATCTGAGTCGCTAAATGATAATAAGACACAGCAACATACTTTTAATATCCAGAAGCAAATGAATAATTCAGTTTTTTCCAACTAAACAAAATACCTACACAGATTAGTAACCCTCAAATCACTTGATTCCAGCAGCGCTGTCTTTTCTTTTATCTGATTCCTGACGTCGTCCAGCTCGTTCTCCAGCTCTTCAAGAAAGACAGAATTGTGCTTTATTTCCTCAAAATGCACGAAAAAGCATATAGAATACATTTAAGGAATATATACTGCTCCCCACCTTTAATTTTCTCCAAGTCTGCTTCTATCTGCTTCTTTTCTTGCTTCTTCAGTCTTGCTATTTCATCTTGCTGAGCCAAGATCTGAAATGCTAACAGAAGAAAGACCGGATTACATTCTGGAAATTCACTGAATACAAGACCAACACACACAATGACACAACCTTTTCATTTTACTGTAATTATGATGATGACTCACTCAGTTTAGTATTCTCGTTGTTTTCATCTTGAATTCCGTTAATCAAATGATTCAGATGATCTTGGAGTGCTGTACACAAGCGGCAACATCAAAACATAATTTCATAAAAGCACATGTACTTTTTTGTAATAGAACAGTGTTTCTGGTCCTGAGTCCTTAGTCTATACAGTCAAGATATATATTTCTGTCACTCACCTTGAATCTTAAAGTAATCGGACTCATTTGCTGCGACATTTGACAGTTTCTCAATCTGTGTTTGTAACGCAATAATCTGTAGAACTGAAAGGAGAGTTAACATTAATAATCATAGTCTTGCATGTATCATCAGCCACCTTAATTATACATATCATTCAGTGATTTTAATTGTCAGCAGGTTGTCAATCAATGCTAACACAATGCAACTCACGTCTACGTGGTTGAGCACTTCTTGCCTTCAGCTCCTCTTTCTTTTTTTCCAGCTCCTTATTCTTCTCCTCTATAATTGCTTCAAGCTCTGCAGAACACAGACAAAGGCAATTTTTTAACTCTGTTGATATTCTTTGCTCTTCATACCTCATATCACTGTTATGAAGTTTAAGCTGCAAAGTAGGTATTTTACATCTAAATATAAAATGACAACGAAACACACACTTACCTCTTATCTTGCTTTTGGATTCAGTGTTTTCTAGTTGGTTCTTTAGCTCCTCAATTTGCAGGGATAATGTGGAAATTTGAAGAGCTGAAACAACAATTGTACTGTTTATGTCAATGTTAGTTAACAGAGAGCAAATCCTTCAGGCTGCATATGAGTAAAACAAAATATAAGCTAGAATTCCACTCTCACATGGATGGACAGAGAACAGGTCATAAATCACATTTTATCAGTACTAACACTTTGAGCAAAACGGTAATGCAGGCCGTCCACTCACCAAGTGAAGTAACACTGTTAGATTTGGACTCCAGCTCCTTCATTTTGTCATCCAGGTCATTCTGCAAATCTGCATATACACATACACATCAGCTGTATACCCCACATACAGAGGAAAATATTAGGACCCATATTTGTGGCTTTGACAGGCAATATGTGCTCAGCAAGGTTTACTGCCCCTGAATGAATTGAATGATCATATATCTATTGATATGTCACTGTTTCCGATTCCCAGGGGGGGTTAATAATGTCCACAATATGAATGAAATAACACTACAACACCACAACTACAAAATACCACAAAGGACTTGCAACATTTCTTAACTCATTCCTTACCAATCTATTTAAGTTAAGCAATTCCTCTAGCTCCCCCTGGTGGCTTGTGGGAAAAACAATCTGTGGCTGTTCAATTTTTATGAGACAGTAACAAAAAAAACAAACTATAATGCCTCAGCTTTTCAAACAAATCAATCGTCTGGTGGGGTTGATTCATAAAATGTTGAGCAGTTGAAGCTGGAGCTAGATGTAGGCCCTAAAGCTGGTTTCATTTTAAAGAAACCTCGGTACACCACCACTGTCTAGAAGACTTCATGTATTCAAAAAGACTATTATATACGGCTAAAAGGAAATGTGTTTTATACATCATGTCATCTCTCTGGTGAAAAACACAATCATTTGTTAACTGACAAAGATGTGGAGACTTTTATTTCTCCTTCAAAGTAGACAATAAATCCATTCATTACCCACAACAGAGCTAAAAGAGTGTTCACATGTTAAAGTGAAAAGTAAAAATCTGCAGAGACAACACTCACCTCGTAGTTTCTGCTCATAATTTGAACATTGCGCCTCTGTCTGGTTCAGCTTATTCTGCAGTGCTAGTAGAAAACACAGGTTTATAAAGTAAGGCAATGTTCTGCTTTCATTTCTTGTTGCAGCAACATCAACATGCACAGACTTAACTTACCTTCGATCTCAGCCTGATCACGAGAGTGTTCCTCCTCTTTATCCTTCAGCTGTTCCTTCAGCTCTGGAAAGGTCATTTATACTTCAGTTTAAGAAGTGTGTACAGCTAATACATGAATTCAGTGCTGCCATGATAGAAAAACACACTCACTAGCAATTCTAGAAGAAGTTGTTTGGGCCTCATCACCCTTTTCTTTTTCTAGGTTTCTGAGTTTGTTCTGCAGGTCAGTGTTTGTCAGAATTGACAAACACAGAGCTGCTCTCTACTAAATATGAATATTGTGCTGAAGCCTTAATGACAATATTGTAACTTCACTCACTCAGTGCCTCTTTAGAGTCTCCAGCTTTGTTCAGTTCTGCAATCTTCTTGTCAAGTTCAGTCTTTGCCTCTGATAGAAACAGAAACATAATCCAAATCACAACTGAAACTGGAGGGTGAATCATCAGACTGTTTAACTGCAGTCATGTTAACAACATACGCTGATATCTTTCTTCAAGTCCAGAGCATTTTTCAGTCTTTAATCGCAGTGTCTTCTGCAGCTCTGTTGTTGGACATTAATTCTGACTTGTAATTGTGCCTTTTGTTATATATTGTTTTCTTATGAGGACAAAAACTGTTAAAAAAGGAATCTGGTTCATATATCATTTCATCTCTTTGTATAGTGAAAAATCCAATCATTTGCTAAAACTGACAGACAAAGATGTAGAGACCACAGTTATTTGATTTAAAATAGACAATAAATCCAATAATTTCCCACAATAGAGTCAATAGAGTGCTCACAGTTTGTTGGACATTGTTGGCCAGCAGGGACAGTAAGTAAAAATCTGCAGAGACAACACTCACCTCGTAGTTCCTGCTCATAATTTGAACATTGTGCCTCTGTTTGGTTCAGTTTATTCTGCAGAGCTAGTAGAAAACACAGGTTTATAAAGTAAGGCAATGTTCTGCTTTTATTTCTTGTTGCAGCAACATCAACATGCACAATCTTAACTTAGTTGTTTCTTCAGCTCTGGAAAGGTCATTTATACTTCTTGAACATTGCGCCTCCTTCTGGCTCAGTTTATTCTGAGGTTTATAAAGTAAGGCAATGTTCTGCTTTCAAACATAAGCCAACATAATAATGAAACATTTAGTAGGATGTGCAGTACACACCATTATTTGTGCGTTCCAGTATCTTCTTCTCTCTTTGTTGTGTTTGTAGTTGTTGCTCCAGTTCTGGGAGAGAAAGCATCAAATTCTCACAACTCTCAAAACCTAGATTTCCTTCACCTTAGACTGATTGTGCTGAATGACAGCAGAGACATAATAGGAAAGTAACAGACTGACAAACCTTTGATTTTGTTCCCATCCACCTTTGGTGGCTTTTTCTCAGCCTTTTTCAGTTGTGCTCTCAATTCTGCAATCTCCATCACTAGCAGACACACAAACACAGCTGTTGTTATTTTGACCTTAAAAGAAACCAACAAAATGACACGAAAACATGATCAAATAAGACATTTTCATACACAAGTTAAAATTCTTCGCGTCTGCATCATTGAGCTGACGCTCACTGTCTTGCAGTTGCCTCTTTGTCAACTCCAGTCTCTTCTGAATCTCTGTAAGCAAATTAGAGATCAACAAAATACATCATCAGAGACATAAAACTCTTTGTATATGTAATGTTTTTTTTTCTGGCATATAACAATAAAAATGTCCCATTTTGTTCTCTACCTGCAAGCTTCTCTGTGTTTGTGTTTTTTACGTCTGATATTTGGTCTTCCAGTGGTTTGAGTTTCTTGTGGAGTTCCATAATCTGAGTCGCTAAATGATAATAAGACACAGCAACATACTTTTAATATCCAGAAGCAAATGAATAATTCAGTTTTTTCCAACTAAACAAAATACCTACACAGATTAGTAACCCTCAAATCACTTGATTCCAGCAGCGCTGTCTTTTCTTTTATCTGATTCCTGACGTCGTCCAGCTCGTTCTCCAGCTCTTCAAGAAAGACAGAATTGTGCTTTATTTCCTCAAAATGCACGAAAAAGCATATAGAATACATTTAAGGAATATATACTGCTCCCCACCTTTAATTTTCTCCAAGTCTGCTTCTATCTGCTTCTTTTCTTGCTTCTTCAGTCTTGCTATTTCATCTTGCTGAGCCAAGATCTGAAATGCTAACAGAAGAAAGACCGGATTACATTCTGGAAATTCACTGAATACAAGACCAACACACACAATGACACAACCTTTTCATTTTACTGTAATTATGATGATGACTCACTCAGTTTAGTATTCTCGTTGTTTTCATCTTGAATTCCGTTAATCAAATGATTCAGATGATCTTGGAGTGCTGTACACAAGCGGCAACATCAAAACATAATTTCATAAAAGCACATGTACTTTTTTGTAATAGAACAGTGTTTCTGGTCCTGAGTCCTTAGTCTATACAGTCAAGATATATATTTCTGTCACTCACCTTGAATCTTAAAGTAATCGGACTCATTTGCTGCGACATTTGACAGTTTCTCAATCTGTGTTTGTAACTCAATAATCTCTAGAACTGAAAGGAGAGTTAACATTAATAATCATAGTCTTGCATGTATCATCAGCCACCTTAATTATACATATCATTCAGTGATTTTGATTGTGTCAGCAGGTTGTCAATCAATGCTAACACAATGCAACTCACGTCTACGTGGTTGAGCACTTCTTGCCTTCAGCTCCTCTTTCTTTTTTTCCAGCTCCTTATTTTTCTCCTCTATAATTGCTTCAAGCTCTGCAGAACACAGACAAAGGCAATTTTTTAACTCTGTTGATATTCTTTGCTCTTCATACCTCATATCACTGTTATGAAGTTTAAGCTGCAAAGTAGGTATTTTACATCTAAATATAAAATGACAACGAAACACACACTTACCTCTTATCTTGCTTTTGGATTCAGTGTTTTCTAGTTGGTTCTTTAGCTCCTCAATTTGCAGGGATAATGTGGAAATTTGAAGAGCTGAAACAACAATTGTACTGTTTATGTCAATGTTAGTTAACAGAGAGCAAATCCTTCAGGCTGCATATGAGTAAAACAAAATATAAGCTAGAATTCCACTCTCACATGGATGGACAGAGAACAGGTCATAAATCACATTTTATCAGTACTAACACTTTGAGCAAAACGGTAATGCAGGCCGTCCACTCACCAAGTGAAGTAACACTGTTAGATTTGGACTCCAGCTCCTTCATTTTGTCATCCAGGTCATTCTGCAAATCTGCATATACACATACACATCAGCTGTATACCCCACATACAGAGGAAAATATTAGGACCCATATTTGTGGCTTTGACAGGCAATATGTGCTCAGCAAGGTTTACTGCCCCTGAATGAATTGAATGATCATATATCTATTGATATGTCACTGTTTCCGATTCCCAGGGGGGGTTAATAATGTCCACAATATGAATGAAATAACACTACAACACCACAACTACAAAATACCACAAAGGACTTGCAACATTTCTTAACTCATTCCTTACCAATCTATTTAAGTTAAGCAATTCCTCTAGCTCCCCCTGGTGGCTTGTGGGAAAAACAATCTGTGGCTGTTCAATTTTTATGAGACAGTAACAAAAAAAACAAACTATAATGCCTCAGCTTTTCAAACAAATCAATCGTCTGGTGGGGTTGATTCATAAAATGTTGAGCAGTTGAAGCTGGAGCTAGATGTAGGCCCTAAAGCTGGTTTCATTTTAAAGAAACCTCGGTACACCACCACTGTCTAGAAGACTTCATGTATTCAAAAAGACTATTATATATGGCTAAAAGGAAATGTGTTTTATACATCATGTCATCTCTCTGGTGAAAAACACAATCATTTGTTAACTGACAAAGATGTGGAGACTTTTATTTCTCCTTCAAAGTAGACAATAAATCCATTCATTACCCACAACAGAGCTAAAAGAGTGTTCACATGTTAAAGTGAAAAGTAAAAATCTGCAGAGACAACACTCACCTCGTAGTTTCTGCTCATAATTTGAACATTGCGCCTCTGTCTGGTTCAGCTTATTCTGCAGTGCTAGTAGAAAACACAGGTTTATAAAGTAAGGCAATGTTCTGCTTTCATTTCTTGTTGCAGCAACATCAACATGCACAGACTTAACTTACCTTCGATCTCAGCCTGATCACGATCACGTTCCTCCTCTTTATCCTTCAGTTGTTCCTTCAGCTCTGGAAAGGCCATTTATACTTCAGTTTAAGAAGTGTGTACAGCTAATACATGAATTCAATGCTACCATGATAGAAAAACACACTCACTAGCAATTCTAGAAGAAGTTGTTTGGGCCTCATCACCCTTTTCTTTTCCTAGGTTTCTGAGTTTGTTCTGCAGGTCAGTGATTGTCAGAACTGACAAACACAGAAACATGTTAATCATAGAAGAAAAAGACTTCATGTTATTTTTAATGATGCATGTAACTACTGTGTTCACTTTCTACTTACTTAATTCAGCATTTGTCTGATTCTTCTCAGTCAGCTCACTGACATATTTCTGCAGTTCTTTCCTCTTGTCTGTGAGCTCGGTGGTGAGCTCTGAGACAAATTGAAAACACATTTATTAGTTATATGCAACAAATCAGGATGCAAAAACTACATGTTGTATGTTAGTTGTATGGATTGGGATGAATATGGGAATTGTAAAGGATGGATGGAGGTACTTACCGGTTACCTGAGCTGCTTGTAACGTATGGCGTTCTGACAGCTGTTTCTGCAAATATTCCACTTGAATCTGCAGCGCCATGATTGTCAGCACTGAAGCACACAACAACGAGATGTCCAAATATAGTTTATACTGTAATGAGTAATCTTGTATAAGCAGGACAGCGTGTCTGTGAACCTTTATTTGCTCTAATTTATTTGCTACTCACTCAGTTTTGTGGTTTCGTCATCTTTGTCATCAATCTGACTGAGAAGATCATCCAATCTGTTTTGCAACCCTACAAAAAAATGTAGTCCTTGATGAGGATTATATTTTGTCTTTTGTGATTTGATTTGTCAAATAATGTCACTCTGAATTTGGTGCATTAGCATTCAAAACAGACTTACCTTTTATATCAGCATCATTGGTCTCATTAGCAGCCTTTTTCTGAAGGTCCCGTATATCATCCTGCAGCTCAATGATTGTTAAAACTGAAACAAACACACATGCAGTGAGTCTGACTGGATTTATTGCTTGAGAAATCTGTTTTAGCAGCCCTCAATATTACAGGCACAATGTGTATTTACTCCTTTTATGACTCCATATTTCCATAATCTACACTAACTGGTGTAAAGTTAACAAGTACTTATGGTGCGTGAAACAGGACTGTTTGCTCAACAACAGCCTGATATTTAATACTCAAAACATCAGTGGATTAAAGAAAAGAGGACAGGGCAACACACTGAAGTGCATTAATACTCAATGCTAACAGCAATGTTAAGTTGAGTTTATACATTTTGGGTAAAAATGGTCATTTTTTGACTTCAGTTTCTGTGATTTAATTCAAATATTTGATGAGATTGTGTTATTTCAGAGATTCTCGAGATACTGGCCGAGGAGGTGGAGTTGCAGCCATTTTTAACTCAGACTTAATAATTAACCCCAGACCTAAACTTAGTTACAAATCAATCGAAAGTCTTGTTCTCAGTCTTTCTCATCCAGCCTGGAATACTTTACAGCCAGTTGTATTTGTTGTAATATACCGTCCTCCTGGCCCGTATGCCCAATTTTTATCTGACTTCTCAGAGTTTTTATCAAATTTAGTCCTGAGTACTGATAAAGTAATTATAGTAGGCGACTTTAACATTCATGTGGATGTTGATAATGACAGCCTTAACACTGAATTTTTTGCTTTACTGGATTCAATTGGCTTCTCTCAAAATGTGAATGAACCCACTCACTGTTATAACCACACCCTTGACCTTATTTTGACATATGGTATTGAAGTTGAACATTTAATAGTTTTCCCTCATAATCCTTCTTTATCAGACCATTATTTAATAACATTTGAATTCATATTATTGGACTATAAGCCGTTACACAAACATGTTCTTACTAGATGTCTGTCTGATGGTGTTGTCACTAAATTAAAAGAAATAATTCCATCAGTACTGAACTCAATACCATGTCTCAATACAACAGAGGTGACTTATTCTGACTTTAGTCCCCCCCAGATTGACTGTGTTGTTGATAGTGCTGCAGACTCACTGAGAAAAGCTCTGAACTCCATCGCCCCTCTAAAAAAGAAGGTCATTAAACAACAGAGAACAGCTCTGTGGTACAATTCCCAAACTAGACAATTAAAGCAAACTTCACGAAAATTAGAAAGACTATGGCGTTCTACTAAATTAGAAGAATCTCACTTAGCCTGGCAAAACAGTCTTAAAGCATATAAGAAGGCCCTCCGTAACGCCAGAGCCACCTACTACTCATCACTTATAGAGGAGAATAAAAACAGTCCAAGGTTTCTTTTCAGTACTTTGGCTAAACTGACAAAGAGCCACAATACTACTGATCCATGTATTCCTTTAACTCTCAGTAGTGATGACTTCATGAGTTTCTTTAATGATAAAATTTTAACCATTGAGAGCAAAATCAATCACCTCCTGCCATCAATAAGCACTGATTTATCCTCTAACACAGAATACCTAGAAATCGCTGTTAAACCTGATACTTTAGACTGTTTCTCTCCAGTCAACCTTATAGAATTAACTTCAATGCTTACTTCATCCAAACCATCAACTTGTCTCTTAGACCCGATTCCAACCAGGCTGCTCAAGGAAGTATTTCCCTCAGTTAGCACTTCCTTATTAGATATGATTAATCTGTCTTTGGTGACAGGTTATGTACCACAGTCCTTTAAGGTAGCTGTAATTAAACCACTTCTTAAAAAGCCTACTCTTGATTCAGAGGTTCTAGCCAACTATAGGCCGATATCAAACCTTCCCTTTCTCTCTAAGATCCTTGAGAAAGCAGTTGCTAATCAGCTGTGTAACTTTCTCCATAGTAACAGTTTATTTGAGAATTTTCAGTCTGGATTTAGAGCTCATCATAGCACAGAGACGGCACTAGTAAAAGTTACAAATGACCTTTTAACCGCATCAGACAATGGACTTCTCTCTGTCCTCATCCTGTTAGACCTTAGTGATGCCTTTGACACTATTGATCATCAAATCCTGTTGCAGAGACTTAAACATTTAATTGGCATTAAAGAAACAGCATTGAAATGGTTTAAATCATATTTATCTGATAGATTTCAGTTTGTAAATGTTCATGATAAATCCTCCATGCAAACAAAAGTTAGACATGGTGTTCCTCAAGGCCCAGTGCTTGGACCAATACTATTCTCCTTATATATGCTTCCTTTAGGAAACATTATCCGGGATCACTCAATAAATTTTCATTGTTATGCAGATGATACTCAATTATATCTATCAATAAAGCCAAATGAAACTAACCAATTATCTAAACTACAAACATGCATTAAGGACATAAAGGCCTGGATGACCTGCAGCTTCCTGTTACTAAACTCAGAAAAAACTGAAGTTATTGTGCTTGTTGTGCTTATTGTGTCGCCGGGGGACTCCCATGATCCACGGGGCTCCTCTCTCCTCCTCCTTCTCTCTCTCTATCCATCCATCTATATCCATTAACATCCATGTACTATTAATGCATTCAATAACCTAAACTTCTTCCCCGGAGTTGTCTGTGCTTTCTCGTCTCACAGGTAATCTGGGTCTGTAGACGTCCGGATGACAGATTCCAGTCTCGGACCATCTAGCTCCATTGTTGATTTTCATTGTGCTTCTCTCCTCTATCCTTCCTCTCTCTCCTCTTCCTCTCTCTCTCCTCTCCTTCCTCTATCCTTCCTTTCTCTCCTCTCAACCCCAACCGGTCGAGGCAGATGTCAGCCCACTTCTGAGTCTGGTTCTGCTTGAGGTTTCTTCCTGTTAAAAGGGAGTTTTTTCTCACCACTGTTGCTCATGTGGGAATGTTGGGTCTCTTTAAAGTTAAAACCTGAAGAGTTCGGTTTAGAACCTGCTCTATGTGTAAAGTGCCTTGAGATAACTATTCCCTGTATACAGCCATGATGTGTGTCAAACTCAGTAAAATAAACAGGAAATTACATTTGAGGATGATAAGGTGTCAACAGAGTTGATATTTGAAGTGCTGACAAATCAGACACCAAGTATTAATTTATATCTTTAACAATGATTTGGACTTAAACAGTGACCAGATGATCACAGCGTATCAAATCAATGTGCTTACTTATTCTGGGGTTGGCAAACACTTTCTCTATTTCTGCAGTCTTAAAAATCACTTCATCTTGCTTCTGCTCCAGTTGCCCCTTCAGCTCTGTGGAGAGACAAAGACAAACAGTGCTAAGAGGGAGAGGCAGAAAAACATCAGTCATTCAGTCTCCTACAGACACTATAAAGTCTAATCTTGGTTAAAATGAGTGAAAACTCTGATAATGTGACACAACTTTCTCAATGCAAAACAAACAGTTAACACAGATACATATGTGCAGAGTCAAAGATGGACTGTTAACACTGTTACTCACCTGTGATCCTGTCTGGGTCATCTGTGTTGGAGATCAGAGCCTCTATAGCCTTCAGATCATTCTTCAGGTTTATCAGGGCCAGGACTGACACAGAAGAACAGAGCAAACATCACTACTCAGCTTATAATTCTCAACAGAACTATCAGCTGAAAATAGGAGAGATCTCTACTAAATATGAATATTGTACTGAAGCTTTAATGACAATATTGTAACTTCACTCACTCAGTGCCTCTTTAGAGTCTCCAGCTTTGTTCAGTTCTGCAATCTTCTTGTCAAGTTCAGTCTTTGCCTCTGATAGAAACAGAAACATAATCCAAATCACAACTGAAACTGGAGGGTGAATCATCAGACTGTTTAACTGCAGTCATGTTAACAACATACGCTGATATCTTTCTTCAAGTCCAGAGCATTTTTCAGTCTTTAATCGCAGTGTCTTCTGCAGCTCTGTTGTTGGACATTAATTCTGACTTGTAATTGTGCCTTTTGTTATATATTGTTTTCTTATGAGGACAAAAACTGTTAAAAAAGGAATCTGGTTCATATATCATTTCATCTCTTTGTATAGTGAAAAATCCAATCATTTGCTAAAACTGACAGACAAAGATGTAGAGACCACAGTTATTTGATTTAAAATAGACAATAAATCCAATAATTTCCCACAATAGAGTCAATAGAGTGCTCACAGTTTATTGGACATTGTTGGCCAGCAGGGACAGTAAGTAAAAATCTGCAGAGACAACACTCACCTCGTAGTTTCTGCTCATAATTTGAACATTGCGCCTCTGTCTGGTTCAGTTTATTCTGCAGAGCTAGTAGAAAACACAGGTTTATAAAGTAAGACAATGTTCTGCTTTCATTTCTTGTTGCAGCAACATCAACATGCACAGACTTAACTTACCTTCGATCTCAGCCTGATCACGATCACATTCCTCCTCTTTATCCTTCAGCTGTTCCTTCAGCTCTGGAAAGGCCATTTATACTTCAGTTTAAGAAGTGTGTACAGCTAATACATGAATTCAATGCTACCATGATAGAAAAACACACTCACTAGCAATTCTAGAAGAAGTTGTTTGGGCCTCATCACCCTTTTCTTTTCCTAGGTTTCTGAGTTTGTTCTGCAGGTCAGTGATTGTCAGAACTGACAAACACAGAAATTACATGTTAATCATAGAAGAAAAAGACTTCATGTTATTTTTAATCATGCATGTAACTACTGTGTT
The DNA here is from genome assembly GCF_027409825.1 of Scomber japonicus. Taxonomy (NCBI): domain Eukaryota; kingdom Metazoa; phylum Chordata; class Actinopteri; order Scombriformes; family Scombridae; genus Scomber; species Scomber japonicus. Next base: position 8,278,822 of record NC_070589.1, read on the forward strand.
CACTTTCTACTTACTTAATTCAGCATTTGTCTGATTCTTCTCAGTCAGCTCACTGACATATTTCTGCAGTTCTTTCCTCTTGTCTGTGAGCTCGGTTGTGAGCTCTGAGACAAATTGAAAACACATTTATTAGTTATATGCAACAAATCAGGATGCAAAAACTACATGTTGTATGTTAGTTGTATGGATTGGGATGAATATGGGAATTGTAAAGGATGGATGGAGATACTTACCGGTTACCTGAGCTGCTTGTAACGTATGGCGTTCTGACAGCTGTTTCTGCAAATATTCCACTTGAATCTGCAGCGCCATGATTGTCAGCACTGAAGCACACAACAATGAGATGTCCAAATATAGTTTATACTGTAATGAGTAATCTTGTATAAGCAGGACAGCGTGTCTGTGAACCTTTATTTGCTCTAATTTATTTGCTACTCACTCAGTTTTGTGTTTTCGTCATCTTTGTCATCAATCTGACGGAGAAGATCATCCAATCTGTTTTGCAACCCTACAAAAAAATGTAGTCCTTGATGAGGATTATATTTTGTCTTTTGTGATTTGATTTGTCAAATAATGTCACTCTGAATTTGGTGCATTAGCATTCAAAACAGACTTACCTTTTATATCAGCATCATTGGTCTCATTAGCAGCCTTTTTCTGAAGGTCCCGTATATCATCCTGCAGCTCAATGATTGTTAAAACTGAAACAAACACACATGCAGTGAGCCTGACTGGATTTATTGCTTGAGAAATCTGTTTTAGCAGCCCTCAATATTACAGGCACAATGTGTATTTACTCCTTTTATGACTCCATATTTCCATAATCTACACTAACTGGTGTAAAGTTAACAAGTACTTATGGTGCGTGAAACAGGACTGTTTGCTCAACAACAGCCTGATATTTAATACTCAAAACATCAGTGGATTAAAGAAAAGAGGACAGGGCAACACACTGAAGTGCATTAATACTCAATGCTAACAGCAATGTTAAGTTGAGTTTATACATTTTGGGTAAAAATTGTCATTTTTTGACTTCAGTTTCTGTGATTTAACTCAAATATTTGATGAGATTGTGTTATTTCAGAGATTTCGTGCACCTTATTGATACCTGCAGTTAAACCTCCTCTATTCCCTGTATACAGCCATGATGTGTGTCAAACTCAGTAAAATAAACAGGAAATTACATTTGAGGATGATAAGGTGTCAACAGAGTTGATATTTGAAGTGCTGACAAATCAGACACCAAGTATTAATTTATATCTTTAACAATGATTTGGACTTAAACAGTGACCAGATGATCACAGCGTATCAAATCAATGTGCTTACTTATTCTGGGGTTGGCAAACACTTTCTCTATTTCTGCAGTCTTAAAAATCACTTCGTCTTGCTTCTGCTCCAGTTGCCCCTTCAGCTCTGTGGAGAGACAAAGACAAACAGTGCTAAGAGGGAGAGGCAGAAAAACATCAGTCATTCAGTCTCCTACAGACACTATAAAGTCTAATCTTGGTTAAAATGAGTGAAAACTCTGATAATGTGACACAACTTTCTCAATGCAAAACAAACTGTTAACACAGATACATATGTGCAGAGTCAAAGATGGACTGTTAACACTGTTACTCACCAGTGATCCTGTCTGGGTCATCTGTGTTGGAGATCAGAGCCTCTATAGCCTTCAGGTCATTCTTCAGGTTTATCAGGGCCAGGACTGACACAGAAGAACAGAGCAAACATCACTACTCAGCTTATAATTCTCAACAGAACTATCAGCTGAAAATAGGAGAGATCTCTACTGAATATGAATATTGTGCTGAAGCCTTAATGACAATATTGTAACTTCACTCACTCAGTGCCTCTTTAGAGTCTCCGGTTTTGTTCAGTTCTGCAATCTTTTTGTCAAGTTCAGTCTTTGCCTCTGATAGAAACAGAAACATAATCCAAATCACAACTGAAACTGGAGGGTGAATCATCAGACTGTTTAACTGCAGTCATGTTAACAACATACGCTGATATCTTTCTTCAAGTCCAGAGCATTCTTCAGTCTTTAATCGCAGTGTCTTCTGCAGCTCTGTTGTTTGGAAAGAGAAAGACTGGACATTCATTCTCACTTGTAATTGTGCCTTTTGTTACATATTGTTTTCTTATGAGGACAAAACCCACTCACCGTCTATTTCAGCCAGAGCATTGGAGTATTCCCTTTCTTTTGCTTGAAGCAAAGTCTCCAGGGCTGATTTACAACAGTGAAATATTAAAAAATGTAATCTTTCCAAATATTTATGGCAGCTATTTTTGGCAATTATCACATGGTTTTGGCAGGACTGTAATAATGGCAGCAATAAATGGTGACTCACTGGTTTCTTGACCTGTTGATGTTGTCTGCTGCTCAGGATCACGTAGCTCTCTCACCTCTTTCATTAAGCTGATAATCTTCATGACTGCTCCAAGTAAGAAAAAAAGAAGCCCAAATTAAATTTTAGAGGTTAGAAATTTAAACTGTATACATGTATTTTCATTTTGCTTTTGGTAGTTTTGGTGTCACATTTGGTGATTTCAGAAAATATAAGTAAGTAAATACCAGTAAGTGCAGATTTCTTTTCCAAAGTGAAAATATAACAATCTCACATTATATTTGTTGTAATGTATAACTGCCGTTCATACTCACTCATTTGTGCCTGGGCAAAGTCTGTCTCCTCCAGCTGTACCTGTAGGTTTCTCAGCCGTTTATTCTTCTCATCCAAAAAAATTCTTAATTCTAGGATGAAAAAACATACATTTTTGCCTTTTTGATTTTGCTGTATGAGTAACTGAAACATTTCAAGAAATATTTGTAGAAGTACACCTTGTAATCATTTCATAATATCACAATAAACAACAAAATAAAAGCTGTAGGATCATCCACCTTTAATTCTGGAATCAGTTCCAGTTTTGGCATTTTGCATCAACTGTCTAAGACGGTCCACTTCAGACTGAAGATCCAAAATTTCCTGGGCTGGAGGTAAAAATAAGATGTCAAAGTAATGACATTGTAAACAATAACAACTAAACTTCTTTTTTTTTAAATAAAAAATTGCACACTTACTAAGTTCTGAGTTATGCTCATCGCGGCTCAACTGCATAATCTTCTTTTTAAGGAGTTCAAGCTTTTGCCTCCATTGCTTTTGGTAATCTAACCAAAGAAACAAAAATTAAGGATTCAAGCACCTCTCGATAACAAGCAGAGGCGATTGTAGGATCAGACTTTTAGGGGGGCTCAGCTCCTAATGACAATTTGACATACAATGCCCTGCAAGTGTTCAAACCTCCTGCTAAATTCCACATTTCACTAGATAACATAAATTACAACAAGAAATATTAATACACAGTAGAGTAGTCTACTATAATGTATAATAATAATGGTTCAGAATAAACAATGACAGATTTCTACGGAGAAGACGCTAATGAACCCTGAGGAAAAGATTATATATTAATGACATAACTATCCAAAGTTAAACCTGTCTCTAAAATCTCTAACAGATCACCACTGATAACAAGACAAGGTCTACAACACTATGAGATCTCAAGAAGTACAGAATAATTACTTACCAGCAGCATTCGTTCTGGATTTCTCAATGTGGAGAGTGAGGATCCTCTGAGTCACTGTAATCGTACTGTGCACAGAAATCAGCTCCAGCACTGGAGGACCAACAGAGAATATGTCAGGAAATGTTTGATACAGAAACTTTGACATTGCAAATTATAAATGGTGTGGAGAGATGTACTGACAAGCTGAATTGGGGTCTCCTTTTTCCCTCAGCTCACTGATGAGCCGGTCCAGTTGTCCTTGTAGAGCTGATGGAAATGAGCAGAAAGTGAATCATTAATATAAGAAACAAATGGATTCCTGCAGAATGACATTTATAAATATCAAGGTGGTATAAGGTGATAGGATGTTAAAGCAACACTGTAACTCTTTTTGAGCATCAGCCAATGCAGAAATAAGTGGCCAGAATGAAATAATGATAAATGCTTAGGTATAATATAAATGATTAAGAAAGAAAATGATGTTCATTATAAAGTAATATTTACCATACTGGACAAAGTCAGACTGTAGCAGAAAAAAAGCTTGAGTGAACTGAACTGAGCAAAAGTGTGTTTTGTTATGAATTCAATGTTTTATTAGTGAGTTATGTCTCCTCTTAAGGGTTACATAGTCTTACAACTAAACATGCGGGTAGTTACAACAATTTACCCTGCATCCTCTGGTTGGGCTGAAGACTGATTTCTCCTCTTCTTGACTCTTCCTGCTCTAAATCCCAGATCTGATTTTGCAGTGAGACGATCTGAAAAACTGAACATGCACATAAAAACGAATCAACCATTTGTGAGTAGCTAATGAGTTGGCAAAAATCATAATAAGACCTGCCCTTGAGATTTGTTGGTGTTTACGGCCATTATACAAATGTCTAATAAAGGCTTGTTTTTTTAAGTGCACTTACTGAGTGCTGCGTTTGAGAGGGTTTTCTCAATCTGCTCCTTCTTATGCTGGAGTTCATCGATCTTCTCTTGCAGCTGTCTCTGCAGTACTGGAGGCACAAGTTTAGATATGAAACAAAGCTCACAGAATCACTACGGGATTAGCCTTATAGAATATCAAACAGCTGGGTCAAAGTTCAAATATTTATAGGTAAAAATAATATTGAGGCTGCAAAATTTCGCCAGCAGATATAGAACAAAATAGTGGAACAGCACTCACCTGTAGTGTCAATAGCACTTTGAGTAGAATTAGAAGCAGCCGTTTCAATCTTCCTCCTTAATGCATTCACCTCCCTGGTGAGTGTGATGAAGTTCAGAACTAGAAAGAAGTTTGGCATTATTAGGCGATGAAAAAAATTGGAAGAAATGGCGATGTGTGATATGTGCTACAAAACACAGAAGGCTTACTCTGAAATGTCTCGCTATCATATGTCTGCAGCTGCCTTTTCATTTTATTGTACAGCTGGTCTTGATAAGCTGTCAAGGAATTAAACATAAATTTTAATGTGTATTCATGTTGTGTGTATCACTTCCACATGTGGCAGATATGTAGAGAAGGATTGACAATAAAATGCTTACAGTTAGTAATAGCTGAGGCTGTCGCACTGCATGTTGCAAGCTTCAGATTGAGCAGTCTGACCTCGCTCCTCAGCTCAAATGCTTCCCCATCTGTTTGAAAGATCAGGGGTTAAATCAGAGATACAAGCTAGCCAACACCTCCTAAAAGGATGTATACTAACCTAGTTGGTTGTAGCGGCGTGTTGCCTGACTGTTAAGGGACGTAAGTTGTTCCTTCACACCTGACAAAGACAAGGCATGAGAGCAATGTAAAATGTCAAGTCTGCATTATAATGTGTTTCCACAGTTGGCTGTTGAAGTTAGTACTCTATGTGAGCCTTGACTTATGGTGCAAAACTGCAATGAAAATAGTTACTTTTATCTCATTCAACAGTGTTAACTAACTACTATCAACATACAAAAGCTGACTCCTCAGTACCGCAACCCTGTCACTGTAACTGATAAGTACACACATACAATCACATAATATGTATGTATTGTTAGTTATAAGTACAATGAAACACTCACCAGGGCATGTTTCGTCAATATCTGACTGTAAGAGAACAAAACATTAAGAATTAATTAAAATAAATTTAAAAAGTCAACTTTAAAAATCATTTTAATTTATATATTGATATATATTGATATTGAATCACTTAAGAGATGTATAAGCCTGAACAGCATTTGTGATATCATTACATTTATACCGCTGTGATCAATGCTGTTTAGTCAACAGGAGAGGACACAGTTATCAAACTGTATCAAACTGTTTATATGAATATGTTTATCTCATCTGATAAGTGACAGTCTGGGGAACTCACTGGTATCTGAAAAATGATATGGTCCAGCTGTGGATTTCTTGTGTGATTGTCTGCAGTTTTCACATCTAGAAGGACAGATGTTTGACAAAAAACAAGAAAAAATCAGCTAGGAATTGAATTGAATGTAGCTGTGAGAATTTAAAACATGTATATTAATTGGCTGCTCACTAATGTGGATGGGTTATTGTTGCTTACCATGCCTGCTGCCAGATGCTTGGAAGCCACAGGAGAGGAGGGCAACCCAAATAAAGACAGAACCGCCAGCCATTGCACCTCTTACTGGAAACTGTCTTCTTCTATCAGTTACTGTAATGCTTTTATAAACAGCTGATTGATCAATGTATGGGGGCAGGGGCTTGGCTGTTGGCTTTGGATTATGATGCCCTTTTCTAAGAGTAAGCTGAATAATCAATATTTTGAAGCAACTTCGTAGAATGAGGAAGCATGTCCAAATTTTTGCTTGCATGGGCCCAATTCAGCAATCTTAACACAGAGTTTGACCCGCATGGTGAAAGTGCATTTAAGGTGTGTCTAAATTCACTTTCTAATTTGCTGATGCTGGCTTTCAGCAGATATTATTTTCATCACATTTAGTTCCCCATGTGTTGCAATATTCAGCAAATACTGTGATGACCTTGATTGTAAGATCAACAAATCATCTATCTATCTATCTATCTATCCATCTATCCATCTATCCATCTAATAAGGTAAAATATCTTTTGACAAATCAATATAAAATGCGTGGTGGTGTTTAGCTCAGTCCTCACAGCAGGCGACCCCAGTTCGAATCCCGCACCGAGCGGTCCTATCCTCCGTGTCATTCCCCTCTCTCTGCCTCCAGTTTCCTGTCTCTCTCCACTTGTCTGTCCATTGAAGGCAAAAAAATATACTTAAAAAAAAAAAAAAAATTAATATAACATGTAAAGTAAGCTTCCCGTTGACTGAAACAGTCCTAAATAGTCATGAAGATCACAACAATTACCCAACTTGTGACTTGATTCATATTACAAGAGGAATAGAATAAAGAAGACAAAGGTGTATTTTGTCTGGCCCTAAGAGAGGGCATGGGGGGCCAGGCAGGTGTTTGTTACCCATGACTCATACAATACGTGGTATTTGTTTAGTTCGGCTTGAATTAAAGCTTCAGCTTTTTTCCCATCTGTGTGGGCAGATTCCTGTAAAGTTCATGTGTTTATAATGACTAACTATCCAGGTCATGTTTTGTCATTTGTTTTATTTGTTTTACATTGCCAGACATAAAACATCTCTTTTGCTAAAGACACTCACTCTAATGTGATGCCAGTTACCAAAGAATAAATACTGCGAATTGGGAATGCTGAGCAAGTATTTATTAGTGTGGAATCATCAGAATATAAAAATGTCATGCATGCTTGCGCAACAATTGCCTGATCTCTCATGGCTTTAGACACACATTTACACAAGAACTCCAAGCCACCCACTGCTTGGATTTTGATGTGCTACAGGTGCTTGGAGCAGGGAAAAAGTTTACTTCTAATACTATTATTAATTATTCTAGAAATAATTAGTAAGTCATAAAGTTCCACAATAGGTCCAGCAGTAGCCTACTGACTCCAAAAATGGATTTATGGAAGAAATGTTTTTAATCCTACATCAAAATTAGATGAAAAGGCCTTCTGATGTCTGGAATGGACTTTGACACCTAACTACTCAAAAAGTACAGTTGAAAGTATTTGAGCAAGTAGTCTGAGAATTAGAGCCCAACAGTAAAAGTTATGTTACTGGTCTACAAATCACTGAATGGTTTAGATCCAGAATACATGAATGACATGTTAGTAGAATATAAACCCAGTAGAGCTCTGAGATCTACTGACTCAGTTCAAATAGTTGAGCCCAGAGTTCAAACTAAACATGGTGAAGCAGCTTTTACACAACTGGAACAAAGTACCAGCAGAACTGAAATCAGCCCCAACTGTGAACACTTTTAAATCCAGGTTAAAAACACTTCTCTTCTCCTGTGCTTATGATTGAGCTCTTTTAAAGAACTTTACATTTTAATCTTTCATTTGTACTCATTTGTCCTTTTAATTTTAAAGCTAATTAGATTAGATTAGATTATTTTTATTTCGAATGTGTGATAGAAGAAAAAACAACTAAAAAACTAAACAAAAACAACATATAAAAAAGAAAGCACAATGTTCTCAGTGAACTTACACCTGACAGAAAATATGATGCAATGCACTGTCAACCACATTTGAAAGGGAGTGGGAAGAAGTCAACACTTATTGAATCCTACCCCACTTCTTAAATCAGTGGTTGCTAGCTCCTAATTTAATTATTAATTCATAACATCCTACAATTCTTACTAATAGTATATGTAATGTCAATATGCATTTGTCCAGTCGGTTGTTGAAAAGTTTTTCAAGAATTTTAGAGAATTGTGGATGTAAAGAAACAGTTCTGTAGTTTGTGAAGTGGTGTCTGCTGCCAGTTTTGTATAGTGGAATGACTTTTGCCGTGTTTGGAATGATAAATTACAGCTGTATGTTAATGGTTTAGAAATCCCCTCATATCTATATCATTACAATCCACTGACAATCCACTGTTCTTGCAGTTTATGACAGTATTAGTAATTTCCCTTTCATCTACTGCTTGGATCAGATCAGGTCCAACATTTACAAAGAATTTATTAAAGCTATTTGCCACAACATCCATATTTATATTCTTCTTGATCCTTCACAATAAAATACTCTACGAAATCAATTTGTTTAGATCCATTTTTTATAATATTGTTCAGTATGCTCCACATTCCTTTAATATTGTTTTTATTATTATCTAATATTTTCCTGTAGTATTCTTTCTTGCTATTTCTTATAACATTAGTTAGCTTATTTTTGTATTTTTTATATTTATTCTCTGATTCTTTAGTTTTCTGTTGTAAGAAGTCTCTGTACAGCATATTTTTCTTTTTGCAGGCATTTTGCAAACCCTTTATTATCCATGGACATTCCGCATTTTAGTTTCCTGCTATATTGCATTATGGGACAGTTTTTATTATATAGTATGGTAAATATTCTCATAAAAATTCCTCATAAGCACTATCAACATCTTTATTTTGATATACATCATCCCAGTTCTGCGCCAGTAAGTAAGTAATAAGCATTTATTGTTTCCTCTGTTCTCAGTCTCCTGTATTCTTTTTTTCGTTGTACCTGGTGACAATGACAATAAAGATCTATTCTATTCTATTCTCATCTGACTTACTAATCCTATAGTTTCTGTCATATACTGTAAAAACTGGTACGTGATCACTAATATCATTTATCAATAGCGCACTAACTGTATTATTTTCTATGTCATTGGTGAATATATTGTATATGAGAGTGGCACAATGAGATGTAATTCTGCTGGGTCATTATTTTATGCTGCAATCTTATATTTAATGCTCTATGCTAGCATTTTATTTCTCTCTTTCTATTTTTCTGTACTTTGTTTTCATTATTAGTGTGGGGGGTTAATTGTATGTTTTAATGTTTCTCAAATTGCATGTTTTTCTGTACACATTGAGCACATTGAGTTACCATTGTGTATGAAATGTGCTATTCTGTTTCTTTGTTCACCTCTTCTCTACTCCCTGCTCTTTCACTTTTTCCCTTTTAAGTTTGTGTAGTGTATGTGCACAAATCATGCTGGCACACGCAGTGAGTGAGTGTGTGTGTGTGCATGCATGTCAAGAATGCACACACACACACACACACACACACTCATATGCACAGACGAACATAGTTGTGTACACACAAACACACACCTAGAGGGTAAAATGGGAAACAGGCATATCATACATGCATAATATAATAATATATTAACAATATAAATATTTTTTAATAAGAGGAACCATTAAAATATCTGCTAAAACTCAATTCAGAGGGTGGCCCATTTTACCCCTTTAATGCCCCCCTCAACCGTTTGGTAGAGCACATTTTGAGACTTGATATTATGTTGGGAAAAATAAAAAAAATTTCACCTGATTGAACCATCTCTACATTTGGCTAGCAGATGTTATGCACAAAACAACCACTAGATGCCACTGTGTTGCTGTTCAGCATGATTTTTCAATCGGCTTCCTAACAGGAAGTGAAAATTGGAAAATTCACTCCTCAGATCTTTGGTGATTTTGGTCAACTTTTCGGAGGTAAGCATATTATTTTTACATACTATAGTATCAGAAGACTTGCTTAACAGAATTATGAAAGTTGTTGCACAAAAAAAATCTTAGAAAGGGTCTAAATATTTTTTTTGAAAAACGTGTAACCAAATGGTTGAATTGGCCTTGTATAGTAAAAGTTAGCCACATTATTGTTTCACAGTTTCAGAGATATTTTCAAAGAAAACATGGTAAATAATTGGTATATTAATGGTACTATGACTAATACTTGTAGTACTTCTTATTTCATGGATATGTGATTAGCTTTATGATTTTTTCACAGTTTCAGAGCCATTTTGAAAGAAAATATGCTGAATATTCCTCTAGATTCATAGTATTACTACTACTACATAATTCTAACATTCTAGCATGTATTTCATTTCAATTTCCCTTCTATTTTATAATTGATAGATGGATGCTAAACTTTTTTATGGAACAAGGCCCCACAATCGTCTGGCTGTGATACCAGCAAATCCCCAAGAATCAGACGCGGAGGATCTAAGTGATGATGACGACGAAATACTCGATCCAGACTATCTGCCCACGCTAGCAGAAGCATGTCCCTTTGAGCTAACACAGGCCAACACAGGAAATGGACAAGACATTGACATTTTTTTTGTTTTTCCTAGATTTATCTATTATAATTTATGATTTTTTTTTTTGTGTATTGTTCATTTTCCAACAAAGGTGTTAAGTATGTAAGCATAAGCAAAATTCAGTTTTATTTCAGTTTAAAACATCAAAATCTATGATTTTTATAGAAAATGCACTTTTACCATAAGTGGCCGGCTCAACCGTTTGGCAGATCTTTATAAAAATAAAACTGTGTGGTCAGTTCAAAAAAAAAATTGTTTGTTGTTATTTGTGTCACAATAAACCAAAAAATGCAAAAAAAATAATTTTTCCATAGCTTTTGTCTTGGTCTGGCTTTTAAAGGGTTAAAAGAATGGCCCTTTTTATCTAACATGTTAAGGTAAAGTGGGCCAGTAACTAAAAATGCCTTTTCATTAAAAATTAGTATATTTTGCAAAAGATCAGCATTTTATCTGATAGAGGACATCAAGATATTTATTATGAATCACTACTTCTAGATGTTTGTTTCTTTATTATTGAGTTGTCAACCTTATCATTGACAAGTAAGATTTGGTATGCCAGGCACCTAAACACACTGTTTTCTTCAACAGTCTTGACATGAGGCATTGTCCTGCCCACCTTAGCAACAGACCAGTCAAATCAATTGTTACATATCAAGTACAGTTGTGGCAAGAATTTGAAAACATTTGCAGTCATTGGCTGTCAATGTTTAAAGAGCTAAGATGCTCAGACCTTAAATGGCCCATTTTACCTGATGGCCCAATTTTGCTGATATCACCCTAGTTATTCATAAAGTTCCACAATAGGTCCAGCAGTAGCCTACTCCAAAAAAGGATTTATGGAAGAAATGTTTTTAATCCTACATCAAAGTTAGATGAAAAGGCCTTCTGATGTCTGGAATGGACTTTGACACAAGTACAGTTGAAAGTATTTGAGCAAGTAGTCTGATAAGTAGAGTCGAGCAGTAGTCAAATCAAAGTTAGACAGAAAGGGTGATTTTTTTGTCACTACTAGACCGCAGTAACGCTTTCCCTAGATCATAATCATCATTATTATTATCATCACCACCGTCATAAACTATATGGATTTATTTTTTTGAGAACTATGGCGCCATCGTGTGTGAATTTAAGTTCAAAAGCTTTGACGTTAAACCAAAGACTAAACTGTAGGATAGTTCACTGTCCAAACAACTGATCAAACCCATGATTAAACCACAAAAGGCAGATTTGATACTCAAAATGTCATCGGTAGTTGATTAAGTTATTAAGTTATGACCGTTTGGTGTTTAATCATTTAACAAATTGAATATCTGGAGCGAATGTGTGCCACTTAAGTCAAGCGAAGGAGGAAAAATCTGCAGTGAATCCTGTGACTCTCATACTCTCCGCTTCGTCTGGCGTCTCGCAGTATCTCGCGGTAATTGCATCGTAATTGTCACATTGCTCATAGCTTGAGGGCACTACAACCGACTACAACATTGATACCACCGCAACCCTGCAAACCGGTTGAGAGATTTACACCACAATATTTCCTTATCGGGACTATTATTATTGGCACTTGACGAAACAGATCCAGCGCCTACAGTGAAACAAGGTATTTACGATGCAGCTGAGCAAATTCAATACATGTTTTTTTTACAATGTACTTCTACAACATACTGTGTTAAACAACATTGGGGTTAATTTAGTTCAAACGAGCCACCAGTTTAGGCTTTTACTGACTTTTCCTAATTGTTAAAACTCAAATATGTGTTGTTGTTGTATTTGCCTCTTTCAGTATTTAAAAATAGTAGCTGGGACGTTTTTATAAGTCTCCTAATACTTACTTATATAAGAACTCACCCTTACCCTATATTCGTGAATGAGTAATCACAGTTGAATCACTGATCAGTGATATCAAGCTTATGACTGATATCAGCATAGATATGATGTTGAATAATAGTTACTAAGCAATGGAGTTGTGCAATAGTAGTTGGGAAGGAGGGGGGGGGGGGGCGTTTCCTTTTTGCAATACTCTTATAACTAGTTTGACCTCTGCACAGGCTTAGCTTACTTTTTCATAAATGCTGTGTTGTCCCCCAACTCCAGAGGAAAATGTCCCTGTCTGGCTGGGTTTGTGTGGTAACGGGTGCCTCCAGAGGTATTGGCAGGGGAATAGCCCTCCAGCTGTCTGAGGCAGGAGCCACCGTCTACATCACTGGACGCCAGGAGAAGACTCTGAAACAAACTGCTGCACAGGTGAAATTATATGAGCTTGTTTTCTATAGCTGCTAAATTTGACAACTATTAGGTAGAAAGAAAACTATTTTCTCAAACTTATCTCTTGCTGTTAAAAGTGCTATCAATTTGTGATTATCATTCAGTTAAGCTTGCAGAACTGTGAATTGTTCCCTTTGGTCCTTGTTTGGTGGATAGAAAAGGTTGCTTTGTAGATTAGTATTGTTTAAGTCAGGATCTTCTGACGTGGCTCACAGCGAGTGTGTTTATTCTCAACACAGGTCAAGGAGAGGGGTGGAAGCTGTGTGCCAATTATTTGTGATTCTACAAAAGATGAAGACATTAAAGAACTGTTTGAACAAATCAAACGTGAGCAGAATGGCAGGCTGGATATCCTGGTTAACAATGCCTACGCTGGCGTTCAGGTTGGTACCACTACCACACTCAGAGTAGAAAAAAGCTGTTTGAATGAAAGAGGACCAACTATACACAGCCCACTATGTGATTTACCTAAACTAAAAACATGATGTGTCACCCCAGGCTATCTTTGAGAATATGGGCAAGAAGTTCTGGGAAACAGATCCATCTATGTGGGATACCATAAACAACACAGGCCTCAGGTATGCCTTTTTGCTCAGTCATGTCTGATGAGTTGACTTAGTCATAGCTTACAGACTGCTTAGTCATTGTCTCATATCTAATTATATGTTTCCAGCTGATTGTGTCTGTTTGTTTGTCTTTTTGTTTTGAGTTCAGTGGAAATTCACTCCTAGGTGTAGCTCTTTCAGAATGAAATTGGTCCAATTTGTATACCTTACGTTTCTCTATAAATAAATAAAAAGTATGTACTTCAGATACATCATAATTAAGCAATACGATTTATTTGACTTGTTACCATTTTTATTTTTCTGGCAGGGGCCACTATTATTTCTCAGTTTATGCATCCCGGATGATGGTGGCTCAAGGCCGGGGTTTGATAGTCACTATTTCATCAATGGGAGGGCTGCGCTATCTCTTCAATGTGCCATACGGTGTTGGTAAAGCTGCAGTAAGTTCTCCTCTCATAAAGTCATAGACCTATGTCCCAATTAACACAAACACATATAACCATATAATTAGGTCGAAACTCTACAGGCACACCTTGTTTGTGCAATAACAATCTGTGTTTTTTGTATTGTGGTTTGTTTCCAGTGTGACAGGCTGGCAGCAGACATGGCTGTGGAACTGAAAAGTAGGGGAGTGGCTTCTGTCAGCCTGTGGCCAGGAGCAGTGCAGACAGAGTTGGTATCTCAGTTTGTACTGGAGGATACACCACAGAGTGTAAATTCTAAGGTAGATTTTTCTCTGACAAATGACAACTGCTCTGTCAAATATATATCCATGGAAACTACTTCAGCTGGTTTGAAATTGAAATGATCTTTTCCTCAGTTTAGAGATGTATTTGCCAATGGAGAAACCACAGAACTGAGCGGGAAGTGCATCGTCAACCTTGCAAAAGGTAGGATGGCATTCACCTCACAGTTGACTCCTGGGGCCATACTTATTCTCGTTGAACACACTAGTGGTACTTCGCAGTGCATCTGATATTTTCTTGGCCAGGCTCACTAGGTGCACTTGTATATGGGGTGGGACCAGAAAAAAATAATGATCATATATTATAGGGAGGAGGTTGTGACAAATGTGGCCAATCACTTCCTCTGAAGAAATGTATTGTTGTCTGGGATGTGTAGGATTTCAAATATGAATACAGCAGATCAAATATACTTTAAAGAGCAAATGCTCAGTCCAGGGAGAAAGACACACAGCCCACCCCTCCCCCCTCTGTTGGTCTATGGTTTCCTCCCCGCTGTGTCCTACAATCCATTACCTGTGGTCAGAGGTGGCCACATTCTATACTGATTTGACTCCTTTACTCAAGTAAAAGTAAGAAAGTATAGGCTCTGAAATGTGCTTAAGTACAAAAGTAAAAAGTAAAACTGAATTTTTACTGTGAATGATACACAATACTGCTTTTGATAACTCAGCAAAACTAATAAAGTTCTCAGCACAAAAAATAGAATAATTTTGTTAACAACCTGCACAGGAACAAAATTCTCTGGACAGTCTAGTCTAGTATATGTACTTTGCATCCCGTTTTGTTTTTTTACTATTCCTTCCTGTATTATTTCTAACTAATCCGCTGAACAAATAGCTCCAAGATGTTTTTTCACCCGGTTTTAAGTGCTGCTAACAAAGCTCTGCTAATTTAGTGAGGAACAAGTTTCACTTCCTTTAAATTCCTCACAATAAAAGCCTTCTCTTATTTTACAATTTAAAATAATAAAACAGGAAATGTTGGGTTTGCGTCTGCAGTAACTTTTCACAACTATGATGCGAGACAAGAGCGCACATTGACTGTAAAGAGACACAGTGAGTACTGAGGGGCCATTATCAGATAAATCAGTAACAATCAATAAAACACTACTCCAGTGGAGTCCAAAAAAATTACAGCTGGAAATTAGCATTATAGGTCCTCTTGAATGTTTTAAATGCAAAAATACCTGCTGACATTTTGGGAGGTTGGTTTAATCTCCATATTGTGACAAATACATGTGACTCTGGTAATGTTGATGTGTACATAAGCCCTGAGGTATCTGTGTATATTGCAACAGTCTCGTCAACACCATCATTCCAATTAGAGACTGCAGATGAAAAAAGAAACTATGTTACGTACTGAATTCAGATGGCTAGAGATTTACCAGATTAAAGGGAAGGTTGTGAGTATATTATGCTAGCTGGTAATAATAACCCATCAATCTTTATTCAGTCTGTCATGCATTATTGCCATAACCAGAGATAAAAGTCTAGCGATGAGCAAAACACCTAAAAGTGGTTTATGTGATTTCAGAGAGGTTTATATGGGTGTGCCTTCCTTAAAAAAAAATAATTATGGAACTTAAGTGTGTGGAGCTCTAACCCTAACCCTGCTCTGAGCAGGTGGGTGGTGCAGGAAAATAAATGTTGCTAAACTGGCATGAAAGTGGGCCCCCTGGATGCGACACTGAATTTCAGCCAGAAAGGCTTTATACAGAGAGTAACTGTATGCACATATTTGATCTGTGTATACTATTTGCTGTAAAATATTTTCAGAAACAGTTTTTTATTTCTGATTATTCTAGAGACTTTGTTTGTTTGCCAAGTAAGCATATTTTGGTGTGGTTTCTCTCTCTGTCTGAAAGATAAAAGTCTGATGTCGCTGACCGGGAAAACTATACTGACTTGTGACCTGTCAAGGCGCTATGGGATTCAAGATGTTGATGGTAAATTTTTGTTTGCCCTTTTTACATTTTAAGATTACAGATTTGGTCTGACTATTTTGTGCTATCACCTCATTCTAATATTATGTCCATTTGTTTATTTCCAGGGCGAAGTGTAGTTGACTACACCTCTCTAAAATTCCTGTTGACCCAGGTCCCATATCTCTCCTGGCTCTCAGTTATTGTCCCTTCATTTCTGCGACTGCCACGCTTTGTGCTCACCTTGGCAAATAACCGCTTCTAAACATGCTTTCTTGTATCAGTACTGACATGACGGTATCATACTTTGTTTCAGCTCATGCATGCGGTCCAAACTTAAAATCCTACATCATGTAAGCATACACAAATATATATGTTGTTGTTTTTTTTAATGAAGGAAGGTTGTTTAACCAACTCTACATATCGACTCCTACGTGAGTTATTAATGAACGTGATTCAATGAAGTTTCAGATAATACTAGAGACTATTTTGTGTATTTTAACATTTAATTTACCATCACTTGTGGATGAAGTCACACAGTGATGGGAATGATTAATATCACTACATGTTTGTTTTCAAGCAGAAGATCAATCACAATTTTAAACAGCAAACTATGAGACATTATTGCAACACATGAATGTTATATTTTCAGTTATTTTTGCATTTATTTGTAATATTTCTATTAAATGTATATACACACCACTAAAACCTGTAGTGTGTTTGAGCCATCCAGTAACATCTTGATAAATAGACTCTCACTGCTGTGAATACTTCTGATTTCTTTTTTGCTAATTAACAAAATGATCGCATATCAAAAACGTATATATAAATAAAACATGTATTTTAAACAGCGGGTGGAATTCAGTGAAGATTAGTTGACATCTACAACTTGTCAATGTTGTTATATTATTTGGCATTAAAATGAAAGACAGTCATTGCTGCCTTTGACCCGTGTATATTTTCAGTGACAGAGGAGCATGTCTGACACTGACGCCAGCATATTGCGCAAGACACACAGTACCACTGAAGCACTTAAGTGATACTATACTTCTATTTTGTTTACAATACCAAGAAAAACCTCAAGTTGACAATCTACATATTAAACATGTAGGCTAAACTGTACACAATACAGTACATCTACACCTACCTGGGTCTGAATTTTTGGCAATATGTTGGGTATTGACCCCAGCACAATTTAAATTGCATAATTATTGGCTAAAAAGTTAAGTATACTTAGTCTAAAAATCTGTCAAGAATATAACACCAAGTGTAATGCCAAAAACCCCAGGAGAAATATTTCAATGCCTTCAGTGGTAGTTATGTATAATAATTAGCTCTTGACTGAAAAGTTTGGTCCATTAAGTTAATGTGGGAAGGCCCTAAATGATAATTAGTAATTTAACTTTGGTTTATTTTGTATGAGTTAGGGAAGTAGGTGTTGAGTGTACTGTTGAAGCTGAGTTTTTTTTTCTTCTTGATTTTATCCTTTGGAACACATAAACACACACATATGTGTATGTATATGTGTGTATATATATGTATACAGGGTGTCCACATAGTCTCTTTACAATTTAAAAAATGCATTACAAAAACAATTGATGAGATATGTTAATCAGATTTGTTCTATGTACTCAGTGGTTATCAAAGTTTTTAATCACATTGCATTTGTGTGTCATGTATGGAACGAAGATATGGGACATCAACGATCTGAAGCAAAAGATCACTGATGCCATTGCCACCATTGATGAGGCTATGCTACAGCGAACATGGCAAAAAATCGAGTACCGTCTTGATGTGCTTCATGCAACTAATGGTGCCCATATAGAGGTGTATTAAATGATTACTGTGGATTATTTCCACAGATTTGTCTATTCATTTGCTTTTGTAATAAATGTGTTAAATTGTAAAGAGACTTTATGGACACCCTGTGTGTATATATATACATATATATACACACACACACACACACACACAAAGTTATGAGTATAATGTAGCCTATAACCGGTCCATAAGAAATGTATTAAAAACACAATTAGTTTGAATGCCTTCTTTTTCTTAAGGCCTAGTATCATAGTGCCTTATGATGCAGTTCTTGATTTTTTTAATTTTAAGCCAAAAATTTGATTTGGACATGTTTGTGGCTGAGAAATTTTCCCCACAATAAAATTATCCGTACAACGGACATAAAACATAAAAAATGCATTTATCCTGAAATTGGATTGTTTGATTTGGAGGTGGGGTTGGTGAGGTGGGTGGTTGACGTGAAAATGTTTAGCCTACTGCCTCGGATTTATTATACAGGCGCCTCCTCCCTCCAATCCATAGCCTGCTATCCCGGACGGGCACACCCACCGTCCCCCGCCGTCACGGTGGGAGAGTCAGTCGGGCCTTCTGGGCTTCCTGGTCCTCAGCTCCGCCTCGCCTCGATCTGGCCGGACAGGGGAAACACTTCTCAGTTAAAGAACAAAAGCAACAACGGACAGACGGAGGAGGACGAAGTGACGGCCACTCAAATTCGGAGCCGAACCTCTCGGATTTGGAGATTTGAGCCCTCCACAGCAGGAATCAGCCGACGACTGAAACTCCCACGAAAGGCGACAAACTTGGTCGCGTCGCATCTTTGTATCCCGACCGTAATCCGTCGAGTTGTGTGATAAATAAGACAAGGGTCAAGCAGACAGACAGACGGTATTGTTTCCCCTGGTCTTCTTCCAAACTTCGGCCATTAAAAGCGGAGTAGCAGAAGGCAAACTGAGGATTTCTTTTGTTTCCTTTTCGCTGGCACGGACCTCTGGAGTAAAGGGTTATTTTGGCATTTTCGGTAAGTTTATTTTTATGTTTCACTGAAGCGTGTCTGATGGCGAAGTGCGCCTGTGCAGTGTGAAGCGTTTTAGTTAGTACGCCATAAAGAGGGGGAGACGGGACTACTATTGTCACTGGCACAGGGAGCAACTTTTTAGCTTTGGTTACACTAAATAAAAAAAAACCCCGATGTATAAACTGTTATAATGTATTTCAGTGAAACATCAAACAAACTGGGAAGGCTAACACATGATCTCATCGTAGCTCGTCTGAGCATGTCACCAATGACTAATACAGTTGATTTCATAATTGCTCGGTAATGTTTTTGGTACACTTGAAAATTTTCTTGCGTGCCTCAAGCGACCTAAATCGTCGGCCATGGCGCAATCTCCAAACAAAATGCGCAACATTTCCTCTGGTGTCCCAAATAGAAACCAGCTCCTCTGAAATGAGAAGTTAATGTATTTATAAAGATTCGGTCCCATCAGTAATTGTTACAGACACTTGACTCATATATTCAGTCAGTGAGTACAATAGAACAAAAAATACATTCAACACCTTTTTATAGATGCAGTTTTTAAACACTAATATTTCTTATTCTTAGTCTTCTTACAGACAAACTGACATTTCAGTAGTGATGTTTTCAAGTGATGGAAACATCTGGCTTATCAAATGAAATACGTTTCATTCCCTTAGCCTCCCAAATCATTTTTCATTAGAAATAAGGTATGTTTAGTACTGGAAAGTATAGTGAGCCAGGACTTGAGTATGACTAATGCAACTAACGCATTTTGTCCTTCAACAGGTTTCTGTTGAACTGTCTGCCTTTGTGAAGAGGCTACACTTATCTTTTGGACTGAGAACTTGGAAGTGGAACAAAGCCTGACTGGGAAGGGGTGAGAAAGTAGATTGTGATGAATTTCTCATGGATCCCCATTCCCCCCACTCCCACCCTTTGCTACCAATCCCCCCACTCACACAAAACAAAAGTCAGTCACCACACTTTGGGGGAGGGGAACCCAGTCTGGACAGAGAGTATACGACTAGTTTCATTGGGAGTTCAGAATAAGGAGTGTAAAGTAGGGGGGAAGGGGAAACAGCTGTTAGATAATTGACTTTGAGAATGAAAGAGAACAGAAAGTTCTTAAAACATCATAGTCTGTACTTTTGGCTGTACTCAAAGAAGACATTTTCCTACTCCCTACAGTGTTCTTATCTATGAAGTGAAAACAATTTGGCAGTTGAGATGAGCAAAACACACACACACACACACACACACACACAAAGCTAAAGGACAAAATTAATGTTTTTGTTTCTTTCTAGGTGAGAGACCCTACTTTCATGTCCCAGATGGCAACCTACAGTGAACCTAATGGAAGAACTGGACTACTTCTGAGCATGAAGGAGGCTTACAAAGGCAAAATAACAAAGATGGAAAGTGAAGGAAAGCAAGAAGCTAAACGCTCTGTCAAGGATTTGCGCCACTCTGCCAGCCCAGCCGAAAGCAACCCAAGTGGTGTGGCTAGTTTCACAACTAACCACAACTCTGTCGTGTGCCTGCCCCTAGTGTCAGAGGGACTGAAATTGGTATGGACACAGTCTGATCAGACCCGAGAACTTGACGCCATCCCAGAGCTGGTCCAAGCTTTTAATTTATTTCCATACCCATCGTCTCGTGAAGTTAACGCCCTAGCCCGGGTATGTGCCCTGCCACTGGACAAAGTTAAGGTGTGGTTTATGGTTCAGAGAATTAAATATGGCATCAGCTGGTCCTCAGAAGAGATAGAGGAGACACGGCGGAAACTGTCTGTGCCTGAGCTTTATGATGACTCTACTGAAACAAATGAAGAAGCCAAAATTGATAGCAAGAGCAGCAGCTGTGATGAAATGATAAGTGAAGATAAGGATAATGACATAGAGGGTGCTCTTTCCAGCCTCAGCCCCCAGAAAAAGAAACCAAAGTGTGAATCACCAGATTCCTATAAACCAGCCAAACCCACTTCCAAGTGTTTCAGTTCCACCCTCCCACCTCCTCAGGATTCATACTTCTACCGCCCACCAGTGGACACACCAGCAAGTACTGCAGCTGATGTCTCCCTTGACCTTTCCGAATCATCTTCACGACAACACCGTCATGGACGTTACAAAAAGTCTAAAGCTCAGCTTGCTGCCCTTCGCAAGAGCTTTCTGAGAGAGAACTGGCCTGCAGAGGTAGAGCTTAGACGTTTGCAGGAAGAAACTGGGTTGAGCCGCAATGACATCCGTAAATGGTTCAGCGACAGCCGTTACCAGCTTAGGGTTGGTCGAGGAAGCCTGGCAGCAGCCCAGAACTATTCTCACCTTACTGCTGTTGGGGGTAAACAAGATCAACAAATCCAACCTCTTCCCCTTGTTACTCAGAATCCTCGTCAACTAAATGGTGTGAAGGGCCAGGAGGTAGGTCGTAGTAATGGGATTAGAAATTCACATTTCTTTCAGACCTTCTTGTCAAACAGCCTGGAGGCATTTGGGGAAAAGATCATTGAGGCAGATGGGTATGAAGTGACAGAGGAGCTTTCTGGTGATGGGGACAGTCTTAAAGATGAGGAACAGAGCGAAGAAAAACCTTTACAATTGACCAAGAGCTGCAAGACTGAGCCAGATGTTCCACAGGAATCATCAGATATATCAAAATCCTCTCCCTACTCTTCCCCCTCTGGCAGCCCACCACTCACAGCCTCACCTAATAAACAACTTTCAAACAGTATCAGCACATCAAAGAGGTCAGCCCATTCAGCCAAAGCCAGTCCCTCACAACCACCCTTGCATGTCTCAAGGGCCTCCTCATCTACATCCCCTGCCCTCACTCCTGCTGGGCGACCAAGAAAGACCAAGGAGCAGTTGGATGTGTTAAAGCAGCACTTCTTACGCTGCCAGTGGCCCAAGAGTGAAGACTACACAGAACTTGTTAAGCTTACAGGTTTACCACGTGCCGATGTTATTCAGTGGTTTGGGGACACGCGGTATGCTGTTAAAAATGGTCAACTACGCTGGGTTAAGGGTGTCCGCGACCAGTTCTTGGCAGAACTTGCTGCCCAGCAAAGTAGCAGTGGCTTAAGTAATGGAAGTGGCTCTGGCACATCTACTCGGGTCGGGGGTCGCAAGCGAAAATCTCAAACAAATGGAACAAGTACAGATACCCCAAACATCCAACCATTGGTATCGTATTACCTTTCAACAGGCTCACTACATGAAAAAGACCTTGACACTCTATGCAAGAAATCAAAAATGAGCTACCAGCAAGTTCGAGATTGGTTTGCAGCTCAGGATGTTGGGGAGACTGACCAAGAACCTCTTGTTACTGATTAAGAGACATAGACACTAAAGACTATATGAAAGTTGGTTGAGTGCTCCTCACATCCTTCGCACCAACAGGCATAGTTATGACTTGGGTTTATATTTGCTTTAATTGAAGCAGGTTTGTAATATTTAGTCTTCCCAGTACAAGCCCAAAGTGAGGTTTGTGTTTTTTATATTTGTTGCGTTTTCTGTTCATCTTAATATATTTGGACTTGAATATAATTGTGCTGCCTGTGTTGCTGTAAATAGGACAGTAACTTGTACACTGGTTTGCTATATTTTTGAGCTTACTATTTTTGTTTAGATATCAATACTACAGATTTTTTAGTATGCTATTGTAGCAGTAATTTAAACTGGTTGTATTTTTGGTACCTAAGTATAGCACATGAGTAAATGCTCTGGAAACATTTCTATGTTGATAATTTTGTTGACTGATCACTGTGTGTTCTCATTCCTTTACACCCAATAATTCCTTATCATGAAAAGCACACTGGACATGTATACTTTAAATTGACATCTTGCACTTTGGTTTTAGAGCCTGCTGCCATTATGCCTATTAAATCCAATTATTTCACAAAATACGAATTCCTCACTAAACAGTGTCCTTTTTGACCCCTTAACATCAAAACCCTGTATCATGCCTTTTCAAAAACATAATCGGTATGGAATAGACTGTTGCCTCTAATCCAGTTAATTTCTTCAGCATATTCCTGAAATACATTCCCCGATCTGCTTTTTGGCATTCTGAAATACTTGATTTACTTTGCACCTAATTTGCATTTTTCAGTTAAGGGTCCCGGTACCAAAAAGCAACAATCACATTGAAATTATACAGATATCAGAATAGCCAACATTTTTGATTTGCACCCATTGATTCAGTCAGTATTTTTATATCCTCTTTTGTCTTAATAGATAGTAGGGTGTGACTTGATGGTTTATAGTATAGACAAACTAGATAACTGATGATGTTCCATACATTGTATAACTAAGTGGCAAAGGGTTTGATTTAACAATCCAAAGAAAAACTAGAATTTCATTTCTGTCCTAGATTATTCATTACATCACAAACATTTCATGTTGAAGTTATCAGTACAGGCATTGTTAGTTCATACATTTGCTGTGTGTAGTACTCTAAAGTACAACTCAATTGACATGCAGAGGGTTAAGTGGACTCTAAATTGAGTAAAAGTTAAGTTTGGGTATAGTTTATAGGGTCTAGAACAGATGAACAGAATTTTGATATATCAGTGTATAGCACTGTGTTTTGTGATTCTGTTAGTCATAAAAACATTCATGCAAGTATTGTGCTGAAGGGAAATCTCCAAAACACTTTGTCTTCCTTTGCAGATGTTTTCAATGTAGTTTTTCCTGTTAAAAAAAATTCTTATTTGCACAATTGTGTCACTGGAAACAAGTAAAAGATTTGCCTTTTATAATCATGTGTGAAAGAGCTTTTTTGTGTGTTCAGCTGATTCTGATTGGTCAAATTAACTTAAACTTTTTCTTTTTGTTAAAGTCAATTCTCTGTTGTGAGCAAAAAGCAGGTAGGTGTGAAATGTTTCTGCAGAAATGGCTCAGAGATAATTTGCTGATAATATGTTAATGACCAAATAAGATCATTTTGCAGTTTAATAACTCAACAAGAGAACACTGGTGAGGTCAGTACAGTAACATCCATACATCCAACCAACATATAGTCTCAACAACTATACAACACCCATAATCAACCATATTCAATCATTTGTGCTATCTGTTTCTGGGTAAAAACAAATCTGTATCTCCTACAAAATATGACAGTCCTGATGAATAGATCTATAACTAATAACAGCTAAGCTGACAAAAACATCCCCAGAATTGTTATCGCCCATTTCATTAACGCCTTGGTGACAGTATTGATAATCCACTCATAAACTGGAATGGGAAAGTGTTAGGAGTCTGGCGTTGAGTTCTGAGGATGACAGAAATGGACTGACTCAGCAAGTGCATGAGAATCATCCTCCCATCAAAAGAATTATGTAATCAAATGTTTTATAGCACAAATTAATGGGAAATAATAATTTCTTACCTTGTAGGAGTGCTGAAGGAAGAAGGTGTTCCTTTTTAAAGCGGAAGAAAAAGGATTGTGATAAAAGATGGAGTGCATTTAATGTTGAGTTGATTAAGCATAGTGTATCCACTTCAATCACAGGACCAACACTAGATCTATGAAAGTGTGTTTGCAACCACACTTACTGTGTCCATGTTCATGAAGAGAACTATGGCTGGAGAGAGAGGTTGCTGATCCAGGAGTCTGATCAAAAAAATAAGTGTTTGTTTTGGTTTTATACAACAAAAATAGTTCATGCAACCAAACAAGTTTCTTGTTAACCTTTTATGCCTTCAAGTTTAGAATTAAATGTTAAATGAATACTATGGAAATACATTGGGTTATCAAGCCATAATATTAATTCAAGTGTAATTACATGCAGCCAGTTAACTGCA
Organism: Scomber japonicus; assembly: GCF_027409825.1. Lineage (NCBI taxonomy): Eukaryota > Metazoa > Chordata > Actinopteri > Scombriformes > Scombridae > Scomber > Scomber japonicus. The sequence continues at coordinate 8,303,600 of NC_070589.1, forward strand.
AGGCTTACTGTGAGTGAGGAGAGACTGGGACCTCTGTCTCTGGTCCATCCCTGGGACTCTGCTGAGCCTATGTGACTGAGACCAGACAACACAATTGTGTACAGGATGTTTTGCAAGCTATTTATTACATGTGATGATGTAGCAAATAAAGAATAAATTCAAAAGAACATGACAATGTAATACATGCCTCATAGGTCTTGAACGAGGGGTAACTGGTAAAAGAAAATAGGCACACATGCACACACTCCTCATCAACCTGAATCCAAACATTTTTAATTCACTACTAATGCTTAAAACAATACTGTAACAATTCATCTTAAACATCTTGGCTTACCTGGGGAAGTGACAGCGATAGGTAGTGAAATCCTTTGATTACTGTGTAAAAAAATAGAATTTAAGAATGAATACTAGAAAGTTTGTTATCAAGCATGATAGTATTGAAGTTTAAACTGGATTTTACCCATCGTTTTGAAATTGTGCTGGTGAAACCTGTGGCAGGCAGAAAGCATGCAGTCAAAATCAGTCATCTAACACATTACCTCAACACTGCCATTTTTGTTAACATTAGCGTCTCATCGGACTCTTGGAACACTTACCCTCCTCTGTGAAAGAGGCTTTTTTAATTCCGTGGTCTCTCTTTGCAGCTCTGCAAGTTTCTTTTTTAAGTGAGCATTCTCTCTTTTCAGCTCTGAGTGTTGCCTTTCGATAATAGACATTAGAGGAATAGCGTTGCAGTCAGGAAGTAATATTTATACAGTCTCAGAGGATTGAAAGAATGAAACTACTGAAATCACCTGTAACTCTGCTCTGTGACTTCCTTTAGATGCCTTTCGAGTTCAACAGACTTACGCTTGAAGTGTGCTGTGACTAGCTCCATCTGTGTTCGCTGGAAAAGTGCAATCTGGGGAGTATAAAGACCTCACTATGAAATATTCTTTCAGTGAAAATAAATTAATCTGTAAATCAACTTTGGCTTTTAGATAATAGTTCAGAAATTCCCAAATGATTTTATGCTTTTAATCTTTTCAAATATCACACTAGCTGACCCAATCTCTTGCTGAATTACTCACTGACTGGATATTAGTTGACTGACTTCTCTCACATTTAACATAGTGGTGTAACAGTTAAAAAGGACAGCAGCGTGGGAGCTTGGGGTGAATTCTGCACAGAGGAGACAAACCTGTGATATGTGCTCTAGTCGTGATTGGATGAGCTTCACAGGCTCTTGGAAAAACACTTTTTCTTGCGGCTTCATCTAAAGAAAGACATTTGTGCAGATGTGATATGTTGGCTGTATAAAATAAGAAGGCTATTCTCTGTTGGTGTAAAGTGGCAGACAGTAACTTGCAGTGAATATGTCAAACTGACCTACCTCATCTGTGATGGGCAAATAACTGCAGCTGGCTCCACATACACTGCACTGCTCTGAGGGAGAAGGCAAAATCACAAGAGGCATAAGTAGCTTTCTGTTTCAATGGTTTAAATTATAAAGGGTTGTGCTGAAGAAGTAAAGTTAAAAGCCGAAGTAAATAAACTTAGTACGCAAAGTTTTACTCGATTTAATGCATGCTTCACAGAAGATGTGGCCACAGCTGGACACAGCAAACTTCGATCCTCTCGTCGTTAAGCACTTGTTACAATGGAACCAGTCCATTTTTAGTCCTGGTTTCCAAAATCTGCAAATGAACACAAGATCACAGTAAACACATGTGATTATCTTACAACAACCACACTAATTCTATAGAGAGCTAGATCAAAAATGAGTAGGGCTATTCTATTTTTTTTTAATATTTTGTGACAAAAAAGTTTCAGCATACTTTGGGAATTCCTAACCCTAATAATAATTAAATAATAACCTCATTTTCTTTACCTCTTCAACTTTTTCAGAAAATTTGTTTTTTGTGTTATTAAACCAACTTTACTGAAGTAGGTCACAATAACCTGTTTGCATTTCCTGTGGTAATATATTAAAATTTCTCATCCTCATCATGTAATTCTTACAGGTATATAAAGTGGCTGCTGGGTTTATTACTATATTAGTATAGTAAGTACAGTGTTACTTTTGGTCTGAGGCCATTTTTTATAGATTGCCTTTTAGATCCAGTTAAAGATTATGTTTCTAATGTACTCCATAGAATATTTTAGATTATAATGTACTTCCATTCCTTCCTTTGTTGCAGCTGTTTGAAGAAGGTCCTTTTCTGTTTCAACATGTCAATGCCCCCGAGCACAAAGTTATGTGTTTGATATGAAGCAACTTCAATGGCCTGCACAGGACCCTGATCTCAAAACCTTCCAACACCTCTGGGGTGTACTGAAATAAACAACTGCAGCCCAGGCCTTATCACTGAACCCCCCCCCCACCCCCCCACCCCATAATCTTTAATACTCTTGTGGCTTGAATGAAAGAGAATCCCTACAGGTTTGCAAAATCTGTGCATTTAAATGCCCACATTTTTGGACTGAGATGGTCAACAGTCACATATGGTGGTAATATCAGTCAGGTGTCCACATACTTTTGGCCATGTAGTGTACCAGTGTGTGAAAAGGCTGTTTTAATTGCAGACATGTTGAGTTTTCAAAACAGGAAAAGCACAGGTGTAAATAATAACATGGCAATAACAATTGGTCTATCACATCAATTATCCAAACACTGGCTGTTGTAGAAAAATATTATTAAGCTAGTTCTGACATTCTCTCTCTCTCTCTCTCTCACACAACCTAGGAGTACAGCACATACCACCATCAAAAGAGAAAGTTATCTTCATCAACAATGCTAATTTATGGATACTGTTAGCTAGGAAAGCATTTTTTGTTCGTTTTCCTGTTTTTTTGCAAAATTCACTGGTTATTTTTGACTGGATAATGACGCACAGGGTGTAAAAAAAACCCAAACAAGGCTGAAAACGTCCGTGAACGTTAGCTCGAAAATATATGCCGTTTCCTTTTCGTTATGTTGATAATATTACCTGTGTTTTATGGTGATAATGGAGACAGGTCAGGTCGAGCTTCTTCCCGCCTCTTCACGCCCAGCAGCGGGTCAGCGGAGCGCGTGCTCTCCTCCTGTGTCTATTCACTGTTAATACGCCAATAAACTACTTTTAACGATAGTGATTAAATACCGAACTATCCGACTTTTAGTTTTCACGTTTTTAAAATGATTAAGTCACAAAATAACCTTTAGTGAACCATTTATTTATTTACTTATGTGTGTGTATCAGTGATAAGGTTAAGGTAATGTGGGACACTTTTTGAAATTCTGACTTGTTTACCATATTCACATATGAATCCAGTAGCCTACATCACCACGTAATGTCATTATGAAATCCTCAAAATGTTTCCTTGTTAAATCAGAAGACAATTAGATATTGTACTCAAAAGGAAAACAGCACATATTGATGTTCCTTGTGCCAAATGGTTTTGTGGACTTTGTAATATGGGACAGGGACACTAGTTTTTAGGCCTGGAAATATTGATTGATACAAAGCAGCCTTATCTTCCAAAACATTCTGAAATGTGCATGTCCATATTGGGTCATTTAACCCTTGGATGCATGAACGACCGATACCTACACTCTTCCATGAGTGGGGTCAAAAATGACCCCAATTAGAATCAATGTGTGTTTTTGCAATTAATTTAAAAAATGTCTTTCATTTTGGTTAAAGGTGATTATATTTATTATATTTGAGTCAACAAAAAACTGATTTTACATTTAACAAGTTTATTTATAACTTTTTTTTTAACACACACACGCACACACACACCCCCACACATGCACACGCACACACACACCCACACACACACCCACACACACACACCAATCAATATTCAATAATCATATAATAGGTTACCTAATAGGTTAGCTTTTATTACAAGGAATTATGAGTATAGTGAGTCTCTACACAACAAATGCAGTAATATCAGCTGGTTTACTAAGCTAGTGTAATGTTAGCTAGCTTACTAAGGCAGCTAACATTACACTAGTTTAGTAAAGCCAGCCAGTGGCTTTTTGAAGGGCAGGGGCGAAAAGGGCACTTTTGCGCACGTTTTTGCCACCCAAGAGCACAGTTTCGCATGTTTTGCCAACCAGGAGGGCACCCTAGCACGCGTTTGGCTCCCAAGAGGGCACCTTAGAGCGTTTGGCTCCCAAGAGAGCACCTTAGCACGCGTTTGGCTCCCAAGAGGGCACCTTAGCACACGTTTGGCTCCCAAGAGGGCACCTTAGCACGCGTTCTGGCTCCCAAGAGGGCAACTTAGCACGCGTTTGGCTCCCAAGAGGGCACCTTAGCACGCATTTGGCTCCCAAGAGGGCACCTTAGCACACGTTTGGCTCCCAAGAGGGCACCTTAGCATGCGTTCTGGCTCCCAAGAGGGCACCTTAGCACACGTTTGGCTCCCAAGAGGGCACCTTAGCACACGTTTGGCTCCCAAAAGGGCACCTTAGCACGCGTTCTGGCTCCCAAGAGGGCAACTTAGCACGCGTTTGGCTCCCAAGAGGGCACCTTAGCACGCGTTTGGCTCCCAAGAGGGCACGTTAGCACACGTTTGGCTCCCAAGAGAGCACCTTAGCACGCGTTCTGGCTCCCAAGAGGGCAACTTAGCACGCGTTTGGCTCCCAAGAGGGCACCTTAGCACGCGTTCTGGCTCCCAAGAGGGCACCTTAGCACACGTTTGGCTCCCAAGAGGGCACCTTAGCACGCGTTCTGGCTCCCAAGAGGGCAACTTAGCATGCGTTTGGCTCCCAAGAGGGCACCTTAGCACGCGTTTGGCTCCCAAGAGGGCACCTGAGCACACGTTTGGCTCCCAAGAGGGCGCCTTAGCACGCGTTCTGGCTCCCAAGAGGGCACCTTAGCACGCGTTTTGGCTCCCAAGAGGGTACTTTAGTGCGCGTTTTTCAACAATTGGGCAACGAGGCGGGGCGACCGCCCCTTGTGCACACCGCTGAAGCCAGCTAATATTACACTAGCTTAGTAAGCTAGCTAACAGAGTACAAACATTACTAATAACATTATTTTGTAGTTAGCTAACTAATGTCTACTTTGTTGAATATGATTGATATATATATATGATGATTCTATAGGAAATGCTTGGGGTCATTTTTGACCCCACTTATGGAAAAGTGGGGTAGTGACACAAAAACTGCAATTTCTTTAAATGTATAAAAACATTTTAAAAAATTCAAATGGCCTCAAGTCACAAACATGTTTTATGAGGAATACCTGGAATATGGAAGTGTAAAAACTTTTAATTTCAGAGATTTTGAAGAATAACAACCCTTGGGGTCATTTTTGACCCCACTTATGCATCTAAGGGTTAATTTAGCAGGCCTACATTTTTTTGCTTTCTTAGGTTATAAAACTAGTAGCCAGTACGTTGACAGTTAGCTTTAAAACTGAAAAATAGATAAATGCACTAGAGCTTAGTTGTCCCACATTACTCTAATCCACCCTATCACATATTCAGCCTCACATCAAGGTTGTAATTCATGATTAGCTGACTTATGTCTGTTAGATATTTTATCACAGGTTGCCATGTATTCCTAAAAACCTCCTTTCCCTGCTTTATCTTACCAAGTCTGCCCATTGGAAGGACTCCAAAGATTGGGCCAGTCTTAAACAGTGAGTGAGTTCCACTGTTTTGTTTGTTACACTTGTGTGTGGGGGTGGGAGGGGGTTGATATTTGAGTTTAGCTGCAGAAATCATGAAGCATGGTCATGTAAACACAAACACAACCAAGGACAGTTATTGCACCACATCATGCCCTGACCTGCCATGTTTCCACTTCCAAAATACAGTCATTTTATAGCTTAATCATTAATCTCAAGCAACTACTAGTATCTACATTAATGCTAGTTCAAGTCGCAGTCTGAATGACTGCGACTTGAACTACGGATGAAAATAAAAGTAACATGTCAACTTCAGTAATGAAAACCAAGCTGTTGAATAAAACTCAATACATTTCTTGAGGCATTTTAGGTAACTCCTTTTTGACCCAGAATGTTAACTTTAGCTTTGGAAGAGACTGCTGGGAGGAAAAGCTACTTTGATCAGGTAAGGCTGCAGATAAAGTTTAAAATGTGAAGGGGAAGAGAACAAATAAAAGTGCACATTTGTAAAACAAAGTATGAACATCTCTATACAGTTTGAGCACTTAAACTCCAGGGTAGATTAAAGGTTTTTTTAGGCATTAAAATGTAGAATCTATGCCCTTTTAGATACAGTACACTATGCGGTCCATATTGCCTATGGCAGTGCCTGGCAAAGAGTGAAGAGAGGGAAATGTGAAGCTCCTTTGTCACATTTTATCTGCGGATATGTTTGAAACTGATTTGCATTTAGGTTGCTCGAAATAATCCCATTATCCCTTGCAATGGCCAAATATAGAACCATGAAATTATGACCTCCAATACCCCCTTAAGATAACATTTACAACATTGTCACAGAGACTAACAAAAATGTGGAGCATTGTGCAAAGTGGTTTTGATACATCTTTAATGGTCACAATACAATCTGAAATGCAAGGAAAAAAGCCAGCAGTAAACTTTCAGAAGCTTGTAAAAATATAAAAGCCACTTTAGATCAAAAGGAGCCAGTGCTTAAGATGATTCATTCCTGCTGGGGAGAACACAAATTAGCAAGCCAGTTGAGGACAAACAATACAAGGCTTTGAGATAGTGTTTTGATAAAGTGAGATCAAGTTTCTTACAATGATACTTCACGATTTGTAATCAGTGATGGTTATTGGCCCAATAACTGCTGTTTGTGCTTCTCCATGTTTCACTGTTAAAAAAAAAAAAAAAAAATTAGAGCACTTGGACCAGCACAACACCACCGGTTAAAGACAGCAGAGACATACCTGATGCTGTCCTCCTCATCTTTCTGGACTTGCAGCTGGACTCACAGCAGTCACATAGATTGCTATATGCAGGGTTATCCAGCAGCTCCCAGCTGAGTGAGATAGAAGGGGAATTACTTATGATTTGAGTGATACAAGTTCATTAATATTTGAGTCTGACACTATGGATATAACTAGTCAATTAGCAGATTGGCCAATGAAGACTTCCTCAACAGAACTGAGGCCATCCATATAGTGCATCTCAAATAAGATGCTCTTTAAAAACTGCAGTTCCAGATACAGGGATAAAACCACAGAGTTGTAGTTTACAATGTTTATCACAAGCCTGAACCCAAATTCCATATCAAATTTTAGCAAAGATTTACAAAGTTCAAAAAACCTCATGATAAATGTTGTTTTACCCATGCTCTTTATTGTAGTGGCAGGCCTTTTTAGTGTTGTCAAGACCAGAGGGATCCCAAGCTACAAGTTTGCAGTGGATAAACACCTGTTGAGTTGAGATATGCGTCAGTCCATAATGCCAGTGTTGACACCACTTGATTTGGCTCCTCAAAAGAACATTCAGTGTATAGAACAAGATCATTTACCTCCTCTCCAAGTGCAAACCTGAAGGCTTGAAGGGATAAATGGATTTCTGATGATTTTAGCCTCTCTTCAAATTTTGAGCGTGACACCTTACTGTCCACAAGACATCTGTATGTTTAAAAAAAAGCAGTAAGTGTTACAGTTAATGTCTGGACAAACTGTTTCATCAACCAGTGCTTATATTCTCAAGAGTACCCCTTATTGGTGATTATTGGGTATAAATTGCTCTCAGGCTGCAGCTCTGGTGTGGTTGCAGCTATACATTCCTCAAGGAGGAGCAACAATGGCTGGTGGCGATTCTGCTCAACACTAGCCATGATAGGAATAAAGGAGCCCAGAGGAAAAATGGTAGATGTAGCCGGGCCTGAGAAGTCAGCTATAGAAGCAAGTAGAAAGATTTGGTTATTAGTCATGGCAATTTTGTAGTTGTCAGTGATGTTTTATCTGAGCACCTACCATTCATAAGTGCCATGTGGAACACTAGATCTCCTTGACCATATGTATTAAACACTGGTTCATAGGTGAGTGGGTACCAGTCTTTTGGTCTGCACAGTAAAAAAAGATTTCAGCAGCTGGTTAGGTTTAATATACATCTATAGAACAAGACCATATTTACCTTATATGACTAGATATCAGAGCAGTATGAACACCCACCTCTCAAAGGCACAGACAACTGGGTGGATGAAGGATTGTATGTGGGAATCAGGAGAGGACTCATAGGTCAGATCATTGCTATACACCAGCTGATCCCCAGAGACCTACAAGATTAACAACTGTTACTAAACTGTAGAGAATAAAGCTTAGAGAGAGTCTAGTTAGAGGTAGTGTACTTACCAGTCTCCTGAAGTTACAGTCACTGAACTCCACATTGAAAACTGCCTCCCTGGCTGTGACACTGGTGGGCCAACAGTTACCCAGGCGGACAAGTGAGGGGTCAGCCTGGGATCTGCTTTCCATCCACACCACAGACACATAATCAGGCTTGCAGTCCAATTTCATATCTGTAAGGGACACAACAAGAGGTAAAGTTTGTACTAATGAACAGTTTGAGTTGAGGATGTTCAAATTAAATTTTCTAGTTACGCAATATTATACCTGCATGCACTGAAATGGCAGCTGCGAGGCTCAAAAGCAGTGCACATTGCCAAAAAGAAGCCATCATGACTGATCACGCAGTACTGGCACCGCTGCTGGTTTTATTCCTTCTGACATTGAGTGAGTGTCAATTAAGAAAACCTCTTTCACCTGGAGTGTGTCAGCAATCTCAGGTGCACAGGCCATGTATTACAATGAGCTTGCAGAGCAACAATTACTACACCCCATATATATTATTATATCTCATATTGATATGACGTAGCTTGATCTTTGCCATGTTTAACATGTAGCTGTAAATTTGATACATTTTATAATTATAGAAAGAAAGTTGAAAACCTCAAAGCTCCATTCAAATGCATGCAAAAGTGGCCCATGTCTAATTCTTTACCACATACAGTATATAAGTGAGAATCAGGGGTTAATATGAGAAATCACATTGACACAGGCATTTTCAATGTTGATTTCATATCAATTATATTTCTGTATATCTCAGTATAATATAAAAAATGATTATGTCAATGCAGGGGCTGGATCCTCTAAAACAGTGGTTCTCAATCATTTTCATTTCAAGGACCCAGAAACTGACACTATTGACCACAGACCTACATTCGATAAGTTTTTGTCCCAGGATCTCCCTCATTTTTGCTTCTGAATCTTTCATTACACAAAGTGTGTGAAACCCATGCCAAAATGAATCACATATTCTGTCACTGTGTTAGTTATGGGATTATAGTGAAAATAAATGATTCCCCTTTATGCTGGCCACCCCCTGGAATCCCAGATCCCATTATGAGAACCGTTGCTCTAAAGCATCTGAGTCACAAAGATTGGTCTGGAAACATTAGTACTGGACAGAATGTATTATTCAATTAGTAACTTACATTTAGATCCTTATTTTTGTCAATGTCAAGTAATGTAAAACCACAATTTCAAAGTTAATCATGTGCCAGTTTTCTTGAAACTGCCAGCAAAAAACACATCCACAAAACAAGACACTAGTGGTAAATTGAGACAATGACAACTTTACCATATAATACAGTATCAGGTTAAACTTTAAGACAGCATGACTTGGATAAAATAATGTGTTAGTGAGCTCATTAAATCTAAAAGAGCAGAGTACCAGCTAACTATCCATTTGCCACTTTTGATGTCAACATAAATCTGAAATTTCACAAGCTGAACAAATGAAAAAGTAAAACATTGTCCGTTATTATGGTAGGTTTGATAACTGCCTATATAATCATTTTAAGACATTGGAAAACTGCTGTATTACCAGAGCTGGAACATTGGATAAATGTAATGATGGAGACCCCATATGCTCAACAGACTGAAGGGGAACATAGACAATGGGGCAATCCCTTGGGAACTCTCTTGGGACTATACAAGGACTAAAATCATGGTTCATAGCAGCAGTGACTGGATACAGTACACTCCCTAACTGCATATGGAAGTGAGAAATTCAGTTCATAATAAAGAAGGACTCTATTGTCGACTGAAATTCTCACTACACTAGAACCAATACCTGTATCACCAACCCTGCAATGTTTATTATGTAAAGCACCTTGTGTTACATTACTATGCATGAAAAGTGAGTACAAAAACTGATTGAAATGTCAATTAAAAAAATTAAAATGACAAAAAGCTGAACAGGAGTTTACATCAGGTTTATTTGTACATCAGAATGTTTAAGATGGCTCACACTGAGTCATTACTACTGCATTACGATGACTTTGCAGACACATTAAGTCCAGGTCATGTACTGCTGTCTTGTAAGTTAGGATGCTGATGCCATCTGCTACTGCCACCTCTGCTGTACAGGATCCCTCCATTCTCGCATCAGCTTAGAGTGATCTTATCATGTTAAAAGATCAGGAACTTTAGTTATTACGTCCAGTGTTCACCAAAACATATTTCCAAATAAATAATTGATGGTTTATTATACCCAAGACTCATCCAAGGCAAACCCCAATGATTTGTTGAGGGCCGTGGATGAAAACGGACACACTATGATGAGGGTTCCTAACACAGCATTGTGACTCAGGTGCTGGGATGCTGAAGGAAAACAAAAAGGAAGGCAGTGATTTTAAGAGAAAGCACCATTCAAACATCAACCAAGTTGGCATAAAATTAATATCCCCATCAACTCCTCTTTTGGAGCGTGACATGCAGGTTGAATCGCAGCAGCTACAGAGGCCACCCTGAGATGGATCATCTAGCAGTTCCCAACTGAGAAAAGAGTTAGCCATAAGTTAGAATACCTTTTTGGATGTGTTGACAGTGTTTTCTTGCCATGAGTGAGTTGAGCTTAATGTAACCAATTTTTTGCAGAAAACAAACTTTGAAACTCTGCATAGATCTGACCACTGACACAATGGAATTAAAATGGCAGTGGCGCTACTGTTCATACCCAAATTTATATCCATGCTCGATACCATTGTCACATCTGAGTGTTAAGTATGGAGCTAGAGCCAGGAGGAAATTAGCCTAGCATAAAAGTGGAAACAGCTGGCTTGGTTTTCCCACAAGTTGATACACCACTCTGAGCAGCCGGATGCAGCGACCATGGTTGCTGTGATAGTTACAGCACGTAGCTCCTGTTTACTTAATGACCAAACAAGAGATGCAAATTATTCTGTTTTACAGGTGATTCTAACAGGAGGCAATTTGCTATTAGTATACAGGTATGAAAAAGAAAGCAAACAAGAATATTTTCCAAACTGTCAGACAACTCTTCTAAACCATTACTTCTCATTTTCCTTTGAATAGTGGCAGGCTGTCTTGCCTTCAACCAAGAAATTCAGAAACCGAGGCAACCAGTTTGCAGCGGATGTACACCTGAGCAACACATAAAACATGTCATTTAAAAGAAAACTTAAACAGGGTCAGATAGCAGTGAACATTTCTCTTATATGCTCTCCAAGACCAAAATTGAAGAACTGTAAAAGGTGAGTGCAGATGGTACCGAGGGTTGAATCTGGAATTCCACCTGCTTTCCAAAAGACATCTGGAGAAAGTTAAAATTTTACAGATTAGCAACAAGGCATCTTCTGGAGCAAGTACTGTAATGACTTACCAGTATCTGAATCCTACCCCTTATTGTTAATGATGGGGTAAACCATGCTGTTAGGCTGCAGCTCTGCTGTGGTGATTGCCACACATTCCTCCATCAACAGCAGCAACGGCTGATGGAATAAGTGGTCCACTGCGGCCCATATGGGTATGAACAAGCCCAGAGGGATAACATTTGTCGTTGCTACGGCTGTTAATTGCTCTGTAGGGGAAAATAAACAGGTTGAATTTGTCTCTGAATATCCTCATATTGTATTTTCTGTAATTTTGGCAGTGTGCAGACTCACCATTGAGGATTGCCATGCGGAATATCAGACTACGCCAACGTTCAAAAACACCTGATCCAGGGTTTAGGAATGCAGGAACCCACCCTTCAGGTCTGAAATATATAATTGGGAATTTCCTCATCCCTTACTTCAGCAAAAAATGGGATTTTTAGTTAAAAAGATACTCTACCTTTTATAAACACACTCAATGAGATACATAAAGGCTGCATGTTTTGACTTTGGCCTGTAAGTCAGTTTATTTTGATAGATGAGGAATCTTCCTTTCAGCTGTAAATGAGAATGACAGGTTACTAAGACTAAGTGGATGAAAGACATACGAGTTTAAAATAAGGAACATTTTCCAGTCTTTGAAATTGGCAGGCAGCAAAGTGGTAGTTGAACTCTACTTCCCCCTCTCCAGTGGGCAGCACATATAAACGAGAAGCCGTGCAGTTTCCAAGGAAGAGACGAGCTGCGTTTGGCACCAAATCTGCACCGAGTCTATTGCAATCAGATTCTCAGACGTGAAACCCTTCACAAATATACATAGAGCTTATCACACCTATAGTAGAGATGAGGCACCATGACAGAATGATCAGAAGCACATTAAAGCTTTAACAATCTATCCTGCCCTTCTTGCCTAATTAGCTGAATGACCAACATGTGTGGGACAAAGCACTGAGTCAGAGTTCATGATTATGTTGAGGTGTTTTTGTGCATATAATTTCAAATACAATTATATATTTCATTACCTGACAGTTTATACTTCTACTTCACTACATTTTATGTACTGAGCTGTTAAACAAACTATATGTTTAACAGCTTTAGCTGCTAGTTACTTTACATTGCTTATATTTTATATAATATCTTGTATGTGGGGGGCATTTTGCTTTTATCCTGAGATGAAACATTTCTATCCTGATGGGAGTGGTCTCTTCCAAGATGACAATGTCCCCATCTATAGAGGGGTCACTGAGTGGTTTGATGAGTTTGATAAATGATGTGAATCATAAGCTATGGCCATCGCAGTCATCAGATCTAAAAATCTGTTAAATATTCAAATGAAAAATATGCATTAAAATTCAGCTCCACCTCGATCAGCTACAGTAATACACCAATGATATAATCTTCACATAAATACAAACATTTCAACTGCAACCTTAAATGCAATTCTGAACTTATTTGAGTGAAAATGTGGATGGACTTTAACTTGCAGTGTAGTATATTTTGCACAGCTTGAAATTACCACATTTACACGAACAAAGGCTCTAAAAAAAAAAAAAAAAAAAAAAAAAAAAAAAAACACCAGAGCGGAACCATTATTCTCCTAGTAAGCGTAGACGTCGGAAAGTTTTTAGCGTGCCACACAGAACAGGAAGTAAACTCGAGCTGGGCAAGCAGGTTGCTATTCTCCAGCTTACGAAGCGTTTTGTTCATTATCACTTTTTATCGTGTGGATTTGTAGTTCACTGTTTATTCAACATGCTGATTAAAGTGAAGGTAAGGTCGTGTTTTAATCAGGCGTCGCTCGCTGTGCTGCTGCAGCCCGCTACCATCAGATGACCGCTCTTATTTCAGGGCCGGGAAGCAATAATAGCTTTATTCTAATTTATAGAGAAGCTTATTCATTATTTGTTAAATCCATTTTAACTCATGTTGTGTTTTTTGGCGCATTATGAAGCAGAACTGTAAATTGTGCGCCAACTTGCTGCACTTGGAGTGAGCCTTAAAGCCGCTACTGTTACCTGATATCTGCTGCTTTTAATGTACAGCAAACAGTTTACTCTATGCATGAAATCAGACATGGTGTCTGAGAACATAAACCCTGTAAAATACTATGTTGTAATTTTAGTTATTGGTAGTAACTATAGCTATCACATACATTTAAATGTTTTATGTTATTATGCTTTAATGTATATATTATGTAATTGATCAATCATATCACTCCTGTTCTTCAACAACTCCACTGGCTTCCTGTCAAATTTCGCATACACTTTAAAATCCTGCTCCACACTTTCAAGGCCATCCATAACCTCGCCCCCCATACCTCTCTGACCTCCTCCACATCAACACTTCCTCCCGGACATTCAGATCAGCCTCCTCCATCAGCCTCACTGTGCCCGTCTGATTTCTCATTTTATTGCATTTGTGTCCTTTTGCTCTTTTAATCGTTGTATGTGTATTGTAAGGTGGCATTGAGTGCCCTGAAAGGCGCCTTAAATCAAATGTATTATTATTATTGTATTGGGTTCATGTTTGACCAATTTGTCAGAAATTTGATGGGTCACAGTATTTGCTGTAACACCCATTATTAAGAAAAGTCGCATGAAAATAGACAAGGTTTAGTCTATTGATTTCATATCCTATAGCAGGTGTTAATGTGATCATGTCCAACATTAATGTTTCAGACTCTCACTGGAAAAGAAATAGAGATCGACATCGAGCCCACAGACAAGGTGATGTCTCAATAAAAGAGAAGATATGCAAACTTAAGTACTTAACCACAAAGCGTCACATCTTCTCTAAAAGTCTTGTCTCTTTGTAAATAAAGGTGGAGCGAATCAAAGAAAGAGTGGAGGAGAAGGAGGGGATCCCCCCTCAGCAACAAAGACTCATCTACAGTGGAAAACAGATGTGAGCTCAATACACAGTGAATGTTCTTGCTCTGTAATAGTGACAAGAGTAAGCCTTATGATTTTTTAAATGGTCTTTTTGATCTCAGGAATGATGAGAAGACGGCGGCAGACTACAAGATCCAGGGAGGCTCGGTGCTCCATCTTGTGTTGGCGCTAAGAGGAGGCTCAACGCTCCACAGGCCCTGCATACACCTCAACTCTTTATCATGAGTGGCTGTTGTCCCGGGGCCAGCTGAGTGCCAACGCTTTAGGTGTCCGTCACCATCTAACCATGTTGCAGCACATAGATATGAGATCCCATTCTCCTGGGCCGAAGCAAACAAAATCAAACACACCCTCACCTCCCACAAAAAAAGAGAGAGAGAAAGAAAAAAAAAAGGACGTTCTAATTCCTTTGTTGTTTTTTTTGTAACCCATATTGGCTTTTCTGAGTTTGACCAGTTGATGCAGACACTCATGCAGTACAAGAGACAGTTTTGGCAACACTGTGGTCTTTTTTTTTTTTTGCTTGTGAATAAATGCTGAAGTTGAAGAATTGAAGCGTCGTTCTGCCATGCACACACTGAGCACAGATACCCATGCGAGTCACTGCTGAGGATTCTGAAAACTGATTTTTTCTTTTATTTAGAAAAATGACATGAGACAGAAGCTTCAAAGAGGATCTAAACAGCTGATAGAATAACTCCTCCTGGTCTGTCCATAACATTTTTTTAAGTTAAGGTAATCTGAAACAGTCTGGTACAGATTCCACTGAAGCACCATTGCTGACATCCAGCATCCAGTGTTTTGTTTTAAAAGATAATGAGATGATTGATCAAATTACTAACCGGCTTCTAGAGGTATGTCTGCTTGCATGTGTAAAATTGGTCAAAGACTTAAAATTCTTCCAATTGTGCTTACTGTATATACTTAATATCTAAAATATACATCTTCCAGAGAGTAACCATGCCCATTTTTGTGTCACTGTACACAGCCTTCATAAAATACAATAACTCAGCAAAGGTATTCTGTAAACAATAGACGAGGAGTACTCTTCAGAATAAGCAACAAGGGTTGCTTGTATGGGAATGATTAAAACATGTATACAACTCTAACTTATATTTAAAACCGTTTCTTGGCATCCAAAACTATATAATTACACATTTTTAGTACATGAGAAAACCTCTGCTCTCAAAGGTATGAAAGGCACAGGGGAAATAAGGAGATGAGACAATGTTCATATGTTGTACTCTGAGAAAAGGATAAGAGCAAACTGAAGACCAAATGGATGCAAGTCATGTGGTTGTGTTTAAAACCTGGATAAGAGTGTTTCGTAGCAGTGGTTCATTTGTTAGTGGTCAGCTGCTTTTAAACAAGGATCAAGAAAAGTATTTCATAAAGGAAATCACTTTGAAGGGAGGGGACGTGGAGTGCTGTGAGACAGGAACCACAAAAAAAAAAAAAAAAAGTACATATTTTGAAGTGTGGAATAAGAATATAACCAGCTGTAGTTAAAGAAAAAAAAAAGACAAGGTGGTACTTAGGTACATGTGTGTGGACAGTAGTCACTGCAAATTCCAAGAAAAATACCAATTGAGTATTTTCGTGTCATACCTGCATATTCCAAAGCCTGTGCCACATCCATCTCATTTACATTAGAGTTCCAAATGAAGGGGAGTTCATACATGAGGCTGCCATTTCCTGTGAAAGAAAAGTGTTCCTCAGTCTTAAAAAAAAACACAAATAAAATCAGGTATTTGAGACACAGCAGCTTGGACTGTAGTGTAGAGGCTCTGACAGCACAGAAACGCTTCATCAGTGAGGTTGACGCCTGCTGATTCATTCACAGACTCTCGTCATAGTCCTGTTGGACTGACAGGCTGCTGTCAGTGGCTGGCAGTATTGAGTCCAGGGAAGGAGTCGATCTGGACTGTATCCTGAAAGCCGGATCCTTGGGTTGTGTAAGATATGCGTACCCTCATCTTCAGGTTCACCTGGAGGGAGAAGCAGGATTTAGATAGTAGCTAGAATCATCATCTGGGATGGGAGTAAAAAAAGATTTGGATCTAGCACATTTTTAGTAATGTGGGATATTTCTTGATGAACACAATACATTTTCTACTACAAAAACTTCTATCTGTTGCTGATAAAGTCTTAATATGAAAGAGGGTAACACTGTTTCCTGACTTTGCCCCTTACTGACAAAAACAGTTTTACGTGTGCATGTGTGTCAAGCCCACCTTGTTTGGGTTGTTGAGGACCACCATCTGGGTCACCTTAGCTGCGCCATGTGCAGGAAGAGAGTCCCCACTGGGAGCCTTCATGTGTAACTGGACACTCTGTGGGGGGTGGGGGGGTTCAAATGGAACTTTAAAGTGCAAAGCAGCAAAACACACACATGCTGTTTTTCACTTGCATTTTACTGCACTGATGACTCTGAGAACATGCTGGAGTTTAAAACTGACACCAAGCAACACAGACCAGTCAGTGCTCTGGTATGAGGCAGTATAAAAAAACTGTTATTCTGCCATAAGTAGCTCTTGTATAAACTACTGCTGAATCTGTTGAATCTTTTCACTTAAGTGGAGTGTACAGCCACGCTGGTTCCTCTGTGAGGCTGTACTTTGGCACAGTGGGCTTCAAAGCTAAATGCTAAAATGTTAGTGTCAGCATGTTAATAAGCTCTTTTAGGGTGAATTAGTAACATCTGTTCACAGAGCGTGATTGAAAACTACTCTTTTGACACATTTTAAGCACAGAATATGTCACTGCACAATCCCTGTCAACCAACAAATAACTAGATCATCACAATGACAGTGACAACATCCTGAAGTTAAGCAGGTATAATGCTAAATTAAACATTAAGGGTTCCACAAAGTACAATTCATCCTGGCAACATGAATGTCTACCAAATTTTAATGGACATTCATTCAATATTCGTCAAGACATTCCACTCAAAACTACAAAAGTGAACCTCATTTTGACACTAGAGGTCCACCAGGGATCACAAAATCAGGGTTCATTCTCAGGGGAACGTACATTTTTTGTCATTCCATTCAATGATTGATGCTCTGGAAGAGAAAGTTTGCTCTGTCAGTGGGTGATTAACAAGATGAGGACATGAGTGTGTTGAGACGAACCTTGGGCACTGCAGCCTGTAGAGTGAAGCTGCTGATGTCTGAGTCACTAGAGTTGGAGGCTGTGAGTGTGACTGTCAGGCCTGAGTCTGACTGTTTCTCACAACTTAGTGTCAAAGTCACACCGCTCTTCTCATACACTGTCACCGCAGGAGCTAAGAAATACAGAAGAGAGAAGGAAGAGGTGCAGATGTTAGCTTCACATTCTCTTATTTGCATTAGAATTTTAGGCACTTGCCTTTAGAACTATGAACGTAAAGTTTCAGTCCTAAATTTGATATTCTCTTGTTTCACATCCAAATTAATTCCCCTCTAGTTTCTTTCACTCCTTTCGGTTTCTCCTTGTGTATGTGGAAATCTGAGAGTCAGACCTGGTGCGACGGGCGTGGGCTCTAAGCCTCCCAGCAGATCCAGAAGGTCTCCTCCAGCAGGGCTGTTGATGGGCAGGCCTGGTGCCATGCTGCCTTGTGCAGGACTGGGCTGCAGAGGCTCCCCAGAGCCCCCCAGCAGATCCAACAAATCACAGACCTGAGGGAAACCACAGACAACTCAAATCATTGCTTCAACCTTCACCCCAACCTAAATATTAGAGCAAGTTTAAAGGATAATATGAGACTATGAGAGTGAGTAGTACATGACTGAACTGGTACTGAGCTGAGTAGACTTTAAACTATTTCAAAATCAAACCAGTAATAGATGAAGCTTTTGACACTAGCTTTATGAGATCAAAATCTAGCCCGATGAGGCTTGCTTAAAAATCAACACGTCACAAAGGAAACCAGCTCAGATGCAGAGAAAATGCAGGGAACACAGTGCTCACAATGTGTTGTCATGTAACCTGAACATATCTCTACTATCATCATGTTTTTTACCTGGCTAGCTGGCTGTTGTGGAGGCAGCAGCTCTCCCTGCTTGACTTTGGCGGGCTGGATCTCCTTGATGGTGTCCCCTGTTGACTCTCCGTTGGTATGACCCGGAGAGTTCTTCTCAATCACAGGCATCCTCTCCAGCACTGCTGCCCTGTGGAGAGAAGGAACATCTCAGCTATTTCAGGCAGAAAGCAAACAAACAAAAAAATCACTTTAAAACTGCAGGAAAAATCTGACTTTTTCATCAGCACAAGTCACTGCGTACCTCATGTGGTCATATTTTTTGAATAGAGCGTTGTATTCGACTGCCCTCTGCTGGAGCTCCACATCTATACAGCTGCCGTAAATGCTGACGATGCTTCTGATCCGACTGACCGGGGATGAAGACAGAGAGAGAGAGTTAGGAGATGTATACAAATGATGCAAAAAAAAAACAAAAACTAAGGAATCCATGTTCTCTATGATGACCTCTGCTGGCAACCAAAGCTGCTGTGCACTGATAACACTCCCATCTGTTTACATTCCACATGTCATTATTTAAGAAATATTAGAATCATATCTTTACTGAGGCATGTGAGCCAGAACATTTTAGAGGAAATTTAATAAGAAATGCTAAATATTGGATAGTATCATTGTTGTAATTCCCTGCCATGTTGTAGCACTCAAATGCAGGCTGATGGTGTTTGGAAATGTCAGTGTGTTGAGGGTTTTGTTCCTCAGCAACCACTGGATTGGTTTTTCTACACATGGCAAACTAACCACCGAGTCACCAGTTGGCACCGGCAGTCCTGTCTGTACAAATACTGAGTTTGATGCGTTGATCTTTTTAAACGATGCAGCTAAAGAAGAAAATCACATTCCTCCCTACTTTAAAGTCAACACAGTGGCGTGTTAACTGCATTGTGAGCTATGACAGAAATGTGTCTTACTCCACATTATCAGTGATGCGTGTGCTCAGTTTCATGGTGGCAGTGAGAGCAAAGCCTCTGGTCGCCGGGGACGACATGTGGGACTGTAGAACAGTTTCCAGGGCATCCAGGACGTCGTCCTCAGTGACCTGATCACAAAATAGAGAAATACTAAGTCTGAACTGGGGATGTGACAATGACAAGTTTTAGTGAGATGATACTAAGATGATCTATCACATTTATTATATGAAGATAAAGAGTATAAGCATTTGTATTACTGAGAAAAAAAGGACTGAGGATTAATTAGGACTCTCAGTATTGCTGATGTCATGTTTGTAGTTAAAGAAGAGTCATCTTCTCATCCAGAACAGATTGGACTTGTTTCTATACACTTTTATGTTTAAAATCTTGATATATTCAATGTGGTAACTGTGTCTGAAAAACTCTTTGTATACTCAGGTATGGCTGATATTACTTTTCATGCCAATTACCCAGATCCTCTGTTATTTCCAAACCAGCTTCAGTTGTGGTGTTGAAACCACAATACACTTTCACTTTCTGGAGAACTTTCTGGACTTTTCTTTGGGGAAACCTACCAGACATTAGGTAAATGTGGAAGTTATCATGACCTAACACAAGGCTGAATCACTATTTAACCATCAAGAGAAACAATAGAAAAGAAAATATGAGTCAGTGTTTGTAGTGCCCTGTGTACCTGAACAGGCTCAGTGTCCTGACACTCTCCTCTCAGCAGCAGGTCTCCGTACTCTCCTATACACCAGCATGCCACCTGGACCAGGGGTTGCTGCGGATAACACACAGTCAAAATAACACTTACAAACTGTCTCTATGTACTTTATATTTATAGCAAAATGTGTTAATCATAAAGAAACACTTCCTCATTTCTTGGCAGATTGGCTTGTTGGCCACTGAAGCGGGGCAATTTTTTTCCTGATTTCACAGGAAGTTAATGTGGCCGAAGACGAATGAGTACATGGTTACTCAGCACCCGTCTAAAAATAAACCTGGTTGCATCAGCTGGTTTCAAACTCGAAGTCTGGCTATTCTCACTACGACAAAACCAAACTCAGCTCTGCCTGGTTCGGATCAGACACACACCTTTCTCTTAGATGAAGATGTTTCCATTCAAGGTTTTATATCATACATTGTGCTACAAAATGATTTTGCCCCTTCTCTTCTGAGTTGAATTCAGTCATTTCTATTAAAAAGATTTTATGATTAAAATAGTTTCATGAATTAATAGAAAGGTAAATGAAAAATGATAAGCGTCAACCTCTGATGTTTTTAATCACCTTGACTTAAAAATAACAACTGACTTTTTACACAACAAAAAGATCGGTTTCACTTCATGAACAGCTTCAAGTTTCGGAGAGAAAATTAAATGTCACGCTCTGTTTACTTCATCTGAAAATACCTCGAGGGTCATTTCACTGAAATCGGGTCAGTCCATGTATGTGAAATAAAAAACATTCACTGAAAGTCCCCCGTAGGTATTTTTGGATCACCTTTACATCAACTGTTTGCTGTGTGTATAAGTGTTAGGTGGTATTGTAAGCACTGGATGATGAAAGTCTGATAGTGATGTCTTGTGTTTCATTATTTGCATTGTATCAAAGGTTTTACATCATTGTCATTGCCCATAATGAAACTGAAACAAGAGTTCTGACTTCCTGTGAAGACCCCTGCTGTCATCTTTTGTTTGGCCTTGGGATTTATGCGTCTGTTCCATTTCTGCAGGTGTTCGTTAGGGCAACTGGCCACACCTGAGGGCCCATGGGGTTGCCGGGTTGTTAAAATCCAGACTGTGGCTGTGGCGGTCTCACCCTGCTTTGACTGCTGGCAGCTGGTACTGTATGCAGCTCTCTGTTCTCCCTTCCAGTTACTTGGTTTCGTTATATTTCACCTTCTTGCACTGTATAACACTCACACGTTACACCCATGCACACCATACACCACTAACACTACTGATATTAACAGCTGATGCCTTACACACAAAGTTACATCTTCTATTTGCAGTTTAATTGGTTAAATCAACGTCTTTTTGATTAAAATGTATATTCTGTGTCTCTTTTTTTGTTGTGGCCACTTGAGTTGGGTAATCACACTGTGGGTATTTTTTCATCTACTGAAGTTTTTTGGAAAGTTTTTGTTGTTTCAACTTAAAGCATCACAGGACAGGTTAAAGGAGCTAGTAGTATCAGAACTCCTCATCAGACAGTCAAGTCATTTAAAACAAGATAATCCAAAGTTTCTATAAGTTTCCAAAACTGAAATTATGACATATCACCCTTTAGAAAAAAGTAAATAAAAATGCAGAGCATGCAGAAACCAGAGGCTTGAGAAGCGTGAGGGAATATGCTTTGATTTAACATTCTGAATGGGACTTTTTTTTTTCTAATCACAAATAAATCTGTCAAAATGTCTACTTAAAAAAAAAATAGTTTGCCTGCATATCTGCTTATGATCAAACAAAATGTTTAAATTTATGTTTGTATACAGTTGATACAGTTTGTATAAATTACCCCAAATTTCCTGTTAATTCCCATATATTCTTAGCTTTGGAATATTTAAAAAATTCCAAAGATTAACTTCCCATGGAAAAGTTATCGGAAATTTCCTGCCCCTTTACAACATTAAGCATGAAAACGAATCAGTGCAACACTGCTAAACTGCTAATATTTTTCCAACATGCTATTTTGTATCTTGTGCTTTTTTTTGTTCCTTTTGTTTTCTGTTCTACAGGATTACATCATTGTATTTGGGGATTTTTTGGTAGTTAAATAATCTTTAATCTTCTCCTTAAATAATTCCCCTTTAAGACCAAGAAAATCTGACTTAATCAGCTATCCTGAAGAATTGATTTTGAAAGCGATGTAAAATAACTTTTTAATAACAAAACATTATTGATGCAAAACAAAAGATAAACTATTCTTCCTATGATGTATCAAACATCAGCTTTTATCTCTTTATTTACTGCAACACAAAGCATCAACATGAAGAAACCTGGGGACTGAATGAGTGAGTGGACCAACAAGCCAATCTGTAAGAAACTAAACCTGAGAATGCTCCTTTGATGACAGAAACTACACACACACACACACACACACACACACACCTGAGAGATGTCAGTGAGCACAGCCCGGTATAGCTTGTGAACGGTGTAACAGTGCAGCTCTGAGGCGTTGGTGATGAGCTGGATCAGGTTCGGCACAGTTTCGTCTCTCACATCGCCCCCTGCCTGGCAGAGTGAGAAACAGCGTCAAACACAGGCACAAAGAGACACACACACACACACACACACACACACACACACACAAAACTCCAATAACTAGACAGCTGGTCCAAGTATTTAGGTCGCCCTACATTTCCTCTCAGACACAATGACCCAACTTGGTGGACATGTCCATCACAGCTCATGCACATTACAGTATATAAAAGGACATTTACTGATGAGGATTAAGCTTTAATTCGTGCCATGTATCCACCATTACTCTGTCTACATGCATCCTCCTTTCTATACACTCCATCATTTTAAGAGAGCAAAGGATGTGTGTAAACATTAGCTTTTAACAAATCATCTGGGTTTCACTTACTGCCTTATGTGGATAGAGCACAAAATAACAAGTAAGGATGTAACAAAGTGCAGAATGGAGAGTTAGTCCAGAATGAACCGCCTATTTAGTATCTATTTAGGGGCTGCATGTACGGTAGTTTGTACAGAATCTGCAATAAAAAGGGGACTATTTGTTTTTCTGTGTTTCTCCAGATTTGATTCTTTTGTCAGATTTTTGGAAAAACGTTGCACAACCATTTTCATAAATGAGTGCGAAGGTGTGTAAGATTAAGCAGACATTTCTTCACTGAAAAATTGCATCACTGTTTATCAAAAAGAGGAATGTGAAACCTACTTTCTGTTAGGAAGCTAAAGCAGTGCTGTTCAAACTGTACTAAACTTCACTTATCAAATTAATTGTTCATAAGTAACAAATTCAGTGTTTACTTAATGCATACACATCATTCATACATGTGGCCCCTGGTGCAAACACACAGGTGATGGCATAATAAGTTTTAAAAGTGTGAAACCCACATAAAAGGCAGGAGTGTGTGTGTGCCATAGTCTGTATTTACCGTGGTGAGGACATGCAGGATGGTATCAATGTGCCAGCGCTGGGAGGGTGCATACCTGACAGAGACAGAGACACACACACACACACACACACACACACACACACTTCAGTGGTGCTTGAGAGTGAGTCAGAAACACACACACACATACACTAGTCCATCAGCATCCTCTCACTGCTTTATACACATACAAACAGAAGTGCATCAAGTGGTAGAGAGATATCCAGCAGAGACACAGAAGACTATTCATGGTCACAGTGCCAGTGAAGTAAACGGGGATATCACTGACACAGAGTGAGACATGTAGACACACAGATACTTCATCACAGCTTCATCATATTTTTATTTTATTCATATTTTTACCCACATCATCATCTTTTCTTATCTATATAACAACGCCAATTCTAGTTCTGCTTTAAATGTATTCACATAAATGTATGTGTGTGTGCTTGCATGCCTAAAGACAATTGTGTATGTGCGCATTTACTTCTGTGGTGTCTCACTCACCTCTCAGCGGCGTTAAATATACCACTGGCAGCATTAGACCTGAGCTCGGGGGGGCAGGAGGAGAGGAAGAGGAGCAGTTCCTTCATCATGGAGCGGATGTTGCTGGCTGACACCAGAGCCAAGGAGAGCTCCAACGCACGGCTGCAGGGTTGGACAGAGAGTTCAATGACAGCTGACTCTGCTGGAATACACTTGAACAACACACTGACTCAAAAGAAATGATCATCACCAATTAAGTTATTATCATCATCATTAGCGGGGCTGGAAATCACTGGGTAGCTCATGATAAAATGTTATCACTTAACCATAATATCCACATTAATGACAGTATCACAACTCTTCAGAGTATTGACATTGCATTGCAAATGATCATGAACAGTATTTGTCTTGTCCCTCATCATTAGATAGCTGTAAGGTTGTGCCTCACACAGCACTTCTCTATCATCATGTCTTGTTGCACTTGGAGAACAGTTAATCGGAGCATCAGTAAGTGTTCCACACATGAAAATGACACTTCTTACATT
The DNA here is from genome assembly GCF_027409825.1 of Scomber japonicus. NCBI lineage: Eukaryota > Metazoa > Chordata > Actinopteri > Scombriformes > Scombridae > Scomber > Scomber japonicus. Next base: position 8,328,177 of record NC_070589.1, read on the forward strand.
AAATCCTTTTAAGTTTGAAAAAAAAAGAAGAAAACTTTAATGTCCAGCTGAAATCACATTTCACATCTGCTGGATGTTTGTTTGGTGGCTCATTGAACAAATGAAAGTGCAGGATGAGACATGTGTTTATGATTGTAAGTTAGATAAGAAGGAGACTTAGCAGGATGCGTTCAGGCTCAGTGTGACATTACGGTTTATACAAAAATCTGAATCAAGTACTATATATATATATATATATATATATATATATATACATATATGTTTTCCATCCAATTTATGTAACAATAGATATATACCGCTTGACAGAAGCATCCTGGTCCTTTAGGCAGTCCACTATGGTTCCTCGGTGGCGCTGCACTGCTGTGTGGTCTGTCCCAACAATCTTCTGAAGAGAAGTCATGGCAATATACCTGGACAGCCAAAAATGAGAACATCAGGTTTCAAGTTTCATGGAGCAGTATGATAAAGTGCTGTGAGGAAGCGGAAATGATAGTCCAGTGTGTCTACCGTAGCAGACAGTGTTAAGCAAATTAATCATATTTTAAATAATTTTCTACCGAACGAAAACGTTCAAGTTTAATTAACTGTGCAGTACAAACTTTACTTTCTCAACTTGGCGAGATGAATTATTAATCTTTCAACTGGAAATGTCTCATGAACTGATCAAGTATTTATGTGCGCACAAGAGAGATCTTATCTAGTCAGGCAGGTCTCACAGGAATAAACCAGTCCTATTACTGTCAGACAGCCACAGTGATACAGTGGAGCCGCAGGTAAAACCCAGACTGGCTTGTAGTGACTTCAGGGCCCCATGGAGACAAAGCGTAGAAATAGTTTTATAACAAAACCCTAAGGACCCTGTGACAGGTCTCCATGCTGTCTGATGAGAAATGACAAGGCCTGAAATGAAGAGATCAACATTAACAGACAGACTGTGACCTTCTGGTGCGGCTCTAGGGGAACTGTTTCAGCGGAGAGTGATTAGTGAGCTCAGGCTGATAACGGCCTGTCAGGAGGTTTCTCTGTCTGGCTGCAGTGAGGTTGCCATTGGCCTTGTGGAATGGAAAAAAGTAAAATGACCCTGAGAGATAAGAAAGAATGGCGGGAAAGATGGTGGAAGAGTTGTAAAGGGGGAAAAAGAAACAGAAACAGAAAACAGAACTGACCGAATGTTCCTGTCGTTGTTCAGGAGAAACCGTCCCAGGATGTTCACGGCCAGAACCTGTGGAAATGAAACATATGTGCAATTATTCATTTACCATATTTGAAATGTATGTGAATAAATAGCATGTCAGCATTTCAGTCTCTTACCCTGAGGCCGCTCTCTGACTTGATGTCTAGCACGGTCAGAACAGTTTCATACAGCACAGCGTTGCCCACAGTCTTAGTGCTGTCAGTGTTGGTAGCCACCTGTACACCACATCACACACACACATACACACACATTGTTACATTACTTTAAATACATCATACATTAAATCACTTATTCAGATTTTAAAGAAAAATTGAATAACATTACTTGATATGGGGCATGTTTTTCCAGTGGAAAATAGGAGATTAAATCATGTCTTTCAAGTTTGTTTGAGAAAAAAAAAAAGAAGATCTCTGGAGTCAGCATAATTATTGATAACAACCGTGGCTGAACAAACAAAAGATAAGAAACTCAAGCAGGAAGATGCTACACTAGTGAGTATAATCTTTGTGACATTTATGTATAAAGGCAGCTAAAAGCTACATTGTAAAAAAGGGCACTTCAAACCTGAGCTAGTAGGTCATTCATGGCGTCGCTAGCTGTTTCATTGTTACGGCCGAGGATCCTCAGCAGCCTCAGGATGCGCACCTGGGGATGGAAACGGGAAAGTGAACAGCTGGACTACAGCGTGAGTTATTGCGGTACACTGACTCAGTGAAAACAGAAGGAAGAATGGGAGGATGTCTGTACTGTATGTGCTCGTGAGAAAGAAAGAACCTGAAAGAAATAACACAAACAGTTTATTACCAGTCTGTGTCCATTTAAGACTAAATCTGAGCCAAATGAAGCCAGTACAGGCTTAATTCAATCAATTTGATGCTTCATATTGAAATAAGATTAAAAAAAACATTAATAGTTGTCAATTTCAGGAAAATGGAGAACAATGCTAAGAACAGATAAAATGTCTAACATAAGTATTATTGTTCTACGTAGGTAGATAGGTTATAAATAAATAGTACATAGTTGCAGGGGAGCTCAGACTGACCTGCAGGAAGGGATCACTGATTCCTGCCACGTCGTGCTCTGGAGAATAACCGGAAATGACCAGACCTTTCATGATCTGCACCAGATCTGGCACCGTCTGAGTTACACACAGCACAAACACATTATTAAAACATGTGGAGGTACTGAAAGGTGTGTGTGTGTGTGTGTGTGTGTGTGCTCTTCGTACCTTTCTGAACCGCTCCAGTGTTTCTGGATTCCGCTCACACAGCTCGGTAATGAGCACTACAGCACCATGTAACACACCTAGAGATAAACAGCCGAAACCACAATGAATTGTTGGAACCAGTATCTGGAAGACATGCTTACCAGGATCAAACTGCCTGGTAAACATATTTTTAAAATGTGCCGTTATGATCAACTAACCGTGGTTCTTCTCAGCCAGGAGTGCACGAGCTGCAGGCGCAAACATCTCCCCAAGATCATGAACTTTCCTCACAATGTGTACGGCACACAGTGCAGCCTGAGTGGACAGTGGGAGAAGTCATCGTCAGCACCATTATCATTACAACACTGAGCCTGTTGTGAGTTTTAATAATGGCGGGAGAAACTGAAATCTGTTTGAGACATTAAAGGATTTGGCTGATGAGTTTCTACATTTCTTACTGTCAGCAAATCTCACGTGCAGAGCCAACTCATCTTACTTACATGTATTGTGTATGTGCATCCAAAGTTTGATATATCATATTTCTCAGTGCCGTAGACCTCTGTCGTTGTCCAAAAAACACATCAGTGAGTCACACTGCTGCATTGGGTGACATGCTCCTTCCTCCATGAACGCAGTGGTTACAATAGTTTGTTTAGAAACGCCTCCAAAGGGTAAAAATAGTGATAATATAGTAACCTGCTTGTCATGATAACTACTTTTGCTGGACGATATATTGTCTCAGAAATAATCGCGATAAACAATATTACTGTGACTTGAAGATCATTTTATACCACTGATATAATGATAATGTAATAATATAGTAATTCAAGGGGGGTAGGGGGTGGGATTGCAGAGTGGGTGCTTCTCTTGTGTAAAAACACAGACTGTCATTATGGTTGGGGACAGAGTTATTTACCTTTAATTCTTCTACAGTCTCCACTCAGGACATACACAGTGAGGAATGGAGGACACTACTTGTTTAGCCAATGAGACATGAATAGCCTCTTAGCTGCTAATGTGCAGTGTGGCAATATTGAGGTAAAAAAAAAAAAGATCAAGGTCATGTCCGTGTATCATATATAGACATGATGACATCAATAATGACATTATTGTACGATAAGTCAATAACATAATTATTGAGACAGGCCTAAACAAGCTACAGTAACCACTGTCTTCAGGAACAACCAGTGCAGCAGCGTGACTCCTTGTGATATTAAGAGTTTTGTTTGAAATGGTTTTTAATCGTTTTTGGTCTACAGCCCAGAAGAATACAACATAATACGTGACAGCATGTTCTAAATGATTAAAATGATGACTCGTGATGTGAGGGCAGAGGTGCCACATTGCTTGTTAAATCATTTTCATTACATATGGAACGATGGTTACAGCACTTCAAACAGCTTGTCTTTGTGCAAAAACACAATTTATCTTACATGGTAGGGTGAATGTAAGAATGAGATCACCACAGCATTAAATAAGGTTAGTGTTATTTGTATGGCATTTTTCAAGCGAGGAGCACAAAATGCTTTCGAGTGCAGAGACATAGCATTAAAATACAAACACAGAAGTAAAGACACAACAGTCTAAAATGCTGGGACTACAACTGTAGTGTTTTTAAGTGCTGCTGAAGGAAATTTCAGGAAAAAAAGGAAAAAAAAAACAAACATATGGAGGCCCTCACCTTCTTCTTAATGTAGGAGTTGGAGGCTCGGAGCAGTCTCTCAATCTCTGGTGCCAGATCTCGGCACATCTCTGCTGAACCCATACAGGCCAACGTGCACAGAGCCAGAGACTGCACATACTGGCTACTGTGAGAAAGATCACTGAAAAACACACAGAAGACAGTGCAGTTAAGCATTTTATTGGAATATCTGCCAATTTTAAAATGTCTGACTTGTTATATTCTTCTTATCTTATGTTCCCACGGATCCCACCCCTCATTGTATCTACTGGAATAATTCTACGATATTATCATAACATATGATCTACAGTAAATTTACTCATTAGTACATTTTGTGTTCAAAATAATCTCAAAGTTCAAATAGTGTTCAATGCATTTTAAGATTTCCAGTTGTTTTATTAGATGTTTGATTCATTTGGGCTGCTCTTACTTCTTGATGGAGTTAGTGATGAGCAGGCTGGCATCCTGCTTCTCATCCAGCAGCATCATGGCTCCCAGGTATCCGACACGCTTCTCACTGTAGCGAGGGCTGGCTATCATCCGAACACACTCCATCTAGCGAGAAGACCGACAACTCCTTTGAACACAACTGTACTTGAAATACTAATACTACTGATGCCCCTGGGGAAATTCTCCACTCTTTGCACGCTACAAAGTGGAGGCACGGGAGGGATTCAGTGGCCCAGTTTCAATGTCCACCCTCTTGGACTTATAGACTTTGACATGGGTTCCCAATGTTGCAGACTTTGCTTGAGGGAATCTACCACAGTCCAGAGTGTTGTAACTACATGAGATGTGAGAAATAGCAAGAAAGTAAAGTTTATATGTACATAACAGCAAAAATAATAAGTAAAATGTGGACTATTCATTCTTTTCAGGTTATATGTGATTTTATAATGTGTTGTTTGAGCTCTTCCACCTTCATTCACTTTGCACACAAATGATGTCTGTGAGGGGGTTCAGTATTCAGGACAATTCAGTGGTTAATTGAACCCAAATCCTTCTGCTCCCATGGTGGTTTCTCATCCCGCTAACCCCTTTAACCCAAACAAACCCCGTGACAGGAATTAGCCAAATCCTCTCACCTGACCAAAGTGAGCAGGGTAGCCCAACATGTGCACGTAGAGCAGCTTGGCCAGGTTGTGAGATCGACCCCCGTTGTCGGCTTGCCTGAACTGTGCCCGGATGGCAGCGCACTCCCTCTGGATGACACCCCGCTCCTCACACTGCGTCCTGGCTGACCTGATGGCCCGGATCATCTCCTGCAGGGGTACTGATGGGGACATGGCTGTGTGTGTGTGTGTGTGTGTGTGTGTGTGTATGAGAGAGCAGGAGTGTGTGGGGGAATGTGTGTTTGTGTGTGTGTGTGTGTATGGAGTGTGTGGGGGAATGTGTGTGTGTGAGAGTAGGTGGATGTATGTGTGTGTTAGTATGTGTGTATGTAGTATCAAGGAAGTGAACAAAAAACATGATCAAAGATGAAACTACTACACTGTAGAGTTGTACTGTGCTGGATAGTATTTCACTTCCTGTATGTGAAACCCCTGCAAGGTGTATGTAAGGTCATGACAAAGCTATTACTACGGCACATATTTAGAAGAGCTCTACTGTCTCTAAAAACAAACGATTAAAAGTGCGTATGCTGTAAAAAAAAAATCAATTAAAACAACTTGAACTACAAGTCTGGTGAGCAATGACTGCTCATTCTGCTGACTACTGCAGCGTTATTCACTCCCCACAGCTGTCTGAACATAACAGAAAGTTACTATTAATCAACTACGTATGTACGACTTAATTGCGTTGTAGAAAAGACATTTAAATAGCCGAGTTAACCACAAAGTTAGCAGCCAGTGAAACGAGCCAGAGGCTAGCCAACTGACCGAGGCGAGCTAACCTTGCAGATGCTGTCAAGCCTGCCCTGTAGGAAGCTGACGAGAGCTAGCTGAGTTAGCATGACAGTCTGTTTATGCGGAAGGTTTTCACTCAGAAATGAAAAAAAAACAAACATACCTTTACACTGTACAGGGAGTCGTCAGAATTCAAAAAGTAAACTACTTCAAACGACCCCACTATGATACGCGGCAGCAGTCTCTTAGCTGGAAACCTAAATACTGTATGCAGTCCATATAGTGTTTATTTTTTTCGCACCCGTTTTCTGAAACGATCCGCCCTACTCCGCCTCTGATTGGCTGACGCTGATATTCTTGACCAACCATAACCAACCAAACCGATGAAGGCAACGAGTAATAACCAATCAGAGGCAGAGTAAGGCGGGTCTTCTCGTAATACGGGTGGGAAACAAAAATAAGGCGTCCACATAACCCACAGTCAAATTATACACAATAATGACTCACTTCCTTTCACTACTTTCCAAATAAAACCCCTTAATTTAAAAAATAGCATTTTGAGTATTATTAGCAGAAGTATTTGGACAACTACTGAAACCAGACAGACCCTTAGGGAATCTGACATGTTTATTTTGTAGGGTTTTTTTCCAGGTCATAGCCTGGTACAGATTGATAGGATGAAAGGATTTTCCTCAATAGGCCTTTTCACAAGAGATATTTTTGACATTTCATAGCAGGAGATACACAGGTACAACTTTAACATTACCTGCATTGTTCTATCTAGCTCCTTTACTGGCATTCCTTTAGAAGTTCACTGGAACAGAACCAGAGCCTTAGGCAGGATTTTACAAATATTCAAGTTAATTAAATTCCCCCAGAAGGACCCCACCCGCTAAGAAATATTTGACTGTAGACACACATATGCGTGCACACACACACACACACACATAAAACTACATTCCCATGTTTTCATATTATCATATATGTTATCTGTAATGTGATTATTTCCCTACATGTAGGTTAAAATGCTGCTTCAAAGAATTCTCCAGCTGCTGGTTATATAACAGGCTTTTTTCACAGCAGACATTCTGAGTTGTTGCAGAAGGAGCACAGGTGTCGCTAATAACGTTAACAATGGCTCTGGTCAAGTATGCCAATAAATCAGCCTGACAGTGATTCTATTATTAACACTTGTGCTGTACCTACTAAGACATGTCGAAAATGTCTTCCATGAAAAAGGCCTATATAGGGCCATAAGTACTATATTAAATTCACAGGAAAATTACCTAAGTTTATTCAGTGGTAGCTGTATCATTAAGACTAAATGGCACCCTTGTTAATCTTACTAATTACACCCCTGTGACAAATCAAAAATGTCCAGTGTAAAAGGTCTATTAGTCAAGTAAAGCAATATTTGACAAAATTATCTTAACCCAAAGTCCACTTACTAGGTTTTATTCAAAGCTTCCAACCAAATCTCAGTTATTAGACATTAGTTATGGCTCGGCCAGTGTTGTCATTCAGACTAAACATTTAATGAAATGCACAAATTATACATCAAATATTATATATGTACCCCAACCATACCCTTTTTAAAGTAGTGTATGTGCATTTTTTTGTCAGGAAAATATCTATGGTTAAGGGTTCTAATAACTATCATGGTATAGTCCTAATTATGCTGTAACATATAGGCTGGTGTCTCATAATAGAAGCAGACTACACCCTTAAAATACTTAGTTTGTAAGTTTGTAACTGCCCCAGAAATTGGAAACTATTGGGAATATGCATTACTGATCGTTTACAGGGGCATCTATCTAGGCATGGGTAACACCCATCTGTACTCTTCAGTGTTTAGTGTGAATTACAGCATTATTTGGGTGTACAAATGTTACAATTAAGGCTTTTATTTTAAAAAGGGGAAATCTAGTTTCCTGTGTCATCTGGGGTGATGTCATAAATTGACCAACCTAGGCTTGCCAGCCGCTCATGACTTCCGCAATTTGATCCCTCATTGTAAGTAGGCTCCACCTCGCTCTATGTCAGGTGCTCCAACAGGTGTATGAAACATTGATGAGAAGGTGCAGCAGGCAGCACAATACCAATTCAATACCACTGCAGTACAATACAATAGAGTGAGACAACTGCTCATAAGAGGTACCATATAAATGTGTTAACTACTGCGTGTGAAGGTTAAAAAAAAAAAAAAAATTGATTAAGAAAAATTAGAGGAAGTGTCACCATGCTAAATATGCAGATGGTATCATTTAAGGGAATAATTCTAATAGTCAATCCTGATGTGTGCAAAAAACAAACAAAAAAAGAGATAAGTATAAGTATAAGAAGCCAATAAGAATTCAATCAACTATTAAACCATGTAGACATGATCTTTTAAGTGAGGTGACAATATTAATACATAGAGCTTAACACATACATTGTGACCATTAAAATACTTTTCCACCACTGTTCATACTGGCAACCCCTCCCCCCACACACACACACTGTACAAGACAAACAAGTTTCAAATTCTAATGTGAAGACAGAAACAGTGATATTTTATCTCAAAGATGTGTTATACAGTGAAACGACTGTTCAAGATTAAGGCCAGTAAAAAAGTCCAGTGCTGTAGAATATATTGCTTCAGTGTTAATTGAACAATTTCAGTGTATCTTCATCTTTCTGGTAGACTTAGAATTTATTTTTTTCCACCCCTAATGAGGCATCGTCCACATTTTTGTGCATGCACATGTTCAATCAGCTGTTTGTGAGCTTTTTCCATCTTCTTTATCTTTATGTTGAGGTCCACTGGGTTCTGGGCTTTCCTCCACAGCTGGATAGACCACCATGCAGAACTTTTGGCACAGGTGAGTTATTTTACCTGGATGGAGTTGGTAACAGAAGAAACCAGGGGAGAGGAAAAAATCATTTTATCATAAAATAATGGCTCTGTATCAAATTGGGTTGACATGATATGAATCCAGTTTACTATCTAGAGGGAAGAGTCATTTTAGCTGCATTTGTTTTGGGATTTAAAATGCACATTTACAAGAGAAAAAGGCTCACCTTAAGCACTAATTAATGCAGCAAAACCTTAAACCTCTAAATCCCAGCATTAAAAACTGAACCACACTGTAGCTCACATAGGAGTGAGGGGCAAATCAGACTTCAAATATTTTCAACAGCTCAAACTGAACAAAAGAGAGATCTGGAGTTCTAATAAAACACAGTGAATACACCACAGTGCTATAATGCCATAATCCTTTTTTTCTTCAAAAGCAGCCATAAAGATAAAGCCACCACCAAGAGGTTTCCTTACCCATAGTATTATCAAAGCACTGTGGCTTGTTTTCCCAGTAGACTCCCAGGAAATATACGGGGACACCGGTCATCATGATGGCCAGACCAATGCCACAGACAATAGGCTCAGAGTAGAGGGAGAAGACGAGCAGGAAGGCCCAGAACAGCAGGTAGATCACTGGCCAGAACAGGCTCACCTGATGAGGGACACAGTTGTAAAACCCTCAAAAAGCCTTCAACACACATCTGAATTTTAGCTTTAAGTGCAGTTTAGACTCTTTACACACCGATTAAACACTTAGGACACTTTTTCTGTCCTGCCAAGCTACCTTTGTTGTGCATGATTTATGAAATTGGATTATTAGTTCAGAATTGCATGAAAGTCGGACAAAAAGTTATATTTAGAGCGATGCATAGTCAGCACAATATCGAATACTGTGTTGTATTGTGCAGTGGTGGATAATTGTGGTAAACTTTCATGTTGCTAGTATGCCATGATGATCGCCAAAAAAAAAAGTGGTGGCAAAAGTTCAATCAAACTGCCGTTACTGTGTCTTTACCTTGATGGGCCGATGCATGTCAGGCTCTTTGATGCGCAGCACAATCTGCCCGGCAACAGTGACGCCATAGAAGAGGTAGTTGATGAAACCCACATAGTTTATGAGGGTATAAATGTCACTGGTGCACAACATCAGCAGAGTGGAGATCAACTGAATGTGATGAGAGAAGTGGGGAAAGTAAGGCTTTCTTCACATGGAGAAACAGTATAATGTTATGTTCTCTCGTTTTATGAGAACTCACAGTAAACAGCAAGGCTGGGATCGGAGTGCAGCGCGAGACGTGGATCATGGCCAGCAGACGCGGGAGATGGCCTTCCCTTGCCCCAGCGAAAAACAGCCTGAGAGACAGAACAGAAGACAGTTAGTCCTGAGAGCAGAGCCAGCTGGTGCTCGCAATCGGCAGCTGAGGGGAGAGGGGGGGGGGGGGGGGCAGCAGGAAACACAGTTCAGTTGACTGTGGAAGCACCGGTGCAGAGAGGAGCTGCTTCAGAAGTGAAGACGCAGGGGTGAAAAATGGAGCAAACAGGACAAAAATTGTCTCAGTACTTTTGGGATTTGTGTGTTCAAACTGCTTATATATTTTACTCCTGTTAATTAAATTTTTATCCTGCTTACACTGTTTCCCCATGTAAAGGTATGAGTCAGAGCATGGGAGCGAGAAACTTTAAGAAAAAAGGAAAAAAAAAACCCACAGCAACCACAGAGGCTTAAACGAGGTGACAAGTGAGACAGGAGGAGGGGAAATGGGGGAGAGGACAAACTGACCGCGACGACGTGAAGAGGGAGCCATTGACCCCCCCGAAGGTGGAGAGCGCCACAGAGATGGGCATGATCCATGACATTACTCCTAGCAATTTCTCTCCAAATGTCTGGGGGAAAACATTAGGAGTAGAGAGAACAGAAGAGGAGGAGGGGGAGAAAACAAAAAAAAGTACACAGTTGAAAACGGACATTTTAATAACAGCGACTGATGGAGACATTACACTAAGCATTATTCTATGATGATGAGCACATGGCGTTAAAGTGGTTACTGTAGATGGCTGCTGGGCGACTACTCCATTTCAGGGGCATCACAAACATAGACAAACACAGTCAGTCAGATTTGGGTGTTTTCTCACCACTGCCACAGCATTGGAAGCCAGCAGCTCCTGGGGGCTCATGGCTGTGACGTAGGCCACGTTGGCAAACACGTAAACGAAGGTGACCACGGGGATGGAGATGAAGATTGCACGTGGTAGATTCCTGCAGGGTGAGGGATAAGATTAGTGGTCCGACTGGAGCTCCATGTTCTTGTAGATAAAAACTTTTCTAATATTTGATTCGATTTGTAAAAAATTTAGGTATAAGCAGTGGCTACAAAAAGGTAGACTTCAAGAGGCGTGCTTCACCTGTAAGGGTCGACCAACTCTTCCGTAACGTAGTTTAGGAAATTCCAGCCTCCATAAGCAAAGGAGCCTTGCAGGAAAGACAGAGCTATGAGACCGACGTTATATTCACGGAAGGTCTCGAAGGCATGCGCTGGCTCCAACCAGTGATAGTGACCTGTGAAGCAGAACCCCAATTTGAGTGTGAAGTGGCAGTACCGCAGTCTGAGCAGCAGAGGGCAGCAGACACAAGATGCTTGACTTATGATAATTCAGTGTAAGAAATAATGTATAAGTGGTCATATACAGTTCATGTCTGCCTTTTGATTACTGATGCAGTTTTTTTTGTATAAATGCTATCTACAAAGATATCTTTCTGGTTATAAAAACTTCAGACTGGCTTATTTTTTCCGTTTCTTTCTTTGGAATTCTTACCTAGAAAATGAAGAAAAAAATATATATAACTACAGGGCTGCAGTTTTACCCTAAAGAATGCCTTCAGGTATTTAATTTATTTACTAAATGTACTGAAATCTAAATACAATAGGTTTTACATTACTTATATGTACACATCCAATTCATATGGGATGATTGCACTTAAATGTGTTTAATTATATTTAAGAGATAGATGGACTGCAAGAATCAAAACCAGATCAGATTAATCTATATTGATGGCTCTGCATCATCAGGCAGTAACCCACTAAAAATTCATCACATGAAAGAGTTTGTTCCCTGGCCCTGGCAGTGTGTGTGTGTGTGTGTGTACACAGAATGTGGCTGAGGATTATGGGTGGGATGAAAAGCTAAGAGGGGCTGTAATCCCTCGTTCATGTTGGGATCACAAATCCCGTGAGAGGCACAAGGAGACTGTATTGTGATGGTGGCTGAAGTGTTCCTGCTTCAATATTCTTCCCCAAAATGTTGCCATCATTTTAAAAAGCAAATACTAAACTTCTTGATAGTTTTATCTCATCAGAACTCCAAGTACTATTCAAATGTAACATTCTGAGAAAGGAAACAGGTCGAACTCATAGTTCAGACAAATGTAACCTGAGACAAGGAGGAACAAGATGTAGATGTAGATACACTGCAGTAAGAGGCAGACTGCCCTAAAACAACAGTCAGGAGCACAAATAAACACTGGCACATGCTTTTCTAACCATAATATTCCTCCTTTCTTCACACTGGACATTAAGAGATCCCTTCATAATGCACATTCAATGGAAGTGATAGGAGGCTAAATTCACAGACATCCTTGTGTGCAAAAATCTATTTAAAAAGTACATTGTTAAATATATTTCAGCTGCACAAGTCAAATGAATATCTTTCCATGTTAGAGTCTTTTTAGTATCACATTCCCTTTTTGTTATGATCCTTGTACTGCAGCTCAACAGGAGCGCAATGTCCTTTGAGATATAAAGAGGGATTTTTTTTAAACTATAAAGAGTAACTGTGGAAGATATCTACTTTATTTGACTAACTCAAAGAGCTGAAGTCTAATATTACTTTCAGATAAACTTCAAAATATTTGATCTTTTAATAGCCAGTATGAACAGGAGGAATGATTACAGAGAATAAAACCTGTTTCGGTCTTCATATGAGCACCTTGCTGTTGATTTAAGATGGACTTAAAAAATGATGAACCTATCCAATGGGTAAAACTGAGCAAGAGACGGCAAAGATAGGTAGTACCTTTGCATATCTGGACAAGACCCAAGATTATGATGAGTCCCAAGGCCAAAAGCTTGCCAGCAGTGAAGACATCTTGGACATATGTGGCCCAGCGCACACTGTGGCAGTTCACCCATGTCAACAGCACTAAAAAAAAAAAAGGCAGCAAGAGAGAATAACAAATTAACTTGACATTTGTTTTATCAACAGGCGATCCTCGTGTCTCTTTAGTATTGACACAGGCACCAGAATGAGTCATTTTCATCCCTACACGGGTTTGTGTTTTTGGATCTCTCCATGTTTTCCACAGGTACCTGGTTTGTTTTAGGCCAAGATATTAAACTGCTGACCTGATTTTCTATGGTGATATTAAAGCTGTAATAGGCTTCTTGACCTCTTCCTAAATAACAAATGTAGTAAATGTTAGGAGCTGCAAGAACTTACTATGGAAAAGAGAAAAGTATCATATAACATCTCATCCAACCACAAAGAGTATCATCCGACTATGGAAAAGCCCACCCTAGTTTAAACATAAGTCAAACATTTTCTGACGTTAGGGTGGGCTCTGACAAGAATGCCCACTTCAAAAATCAGCAATTGAACAGATATGCAAGGTTGAGAAAATGGGCACACAGCTACTTCTGTCAGTTTTATGTGTACAACCCTTACCATTTGTCTTTAAGAGACGGTCAAAAAGTGGGTGCCTTTTTTTAAATCCCAATTTGTACAATTTGTCACGTCTAACTCCTTTATGAAAGCAAGATTTTAAGACCAGGTATAAACACTTTTTACCTTTCGATATGGTTGGATGAGGTGTTCTATGATCTCATTCTTTTCAAACATACTCTATATAGATTGGCCCTATTCGTCCAGTTCAGGACAATAAAGTTGCAGAGGCTTAAAAACAGGCATCACTTTGAGTTACCACTACAATGTAGATTGGTAAATGTGTGTCTGTTAGTATGTTGTCAGACAATTCCAAATATATGGGCTTACATACCCAAACAAAAAGCAGAGGTTTTTTTCCTCTTTTTAAAACCTCAGAAAAGAACCTTCATTTTCAGACATACAATAAAATGAAGACACAACTAAAATCAAATAGCAATAAATAGAATACATGGCTATATCAATTAAAAAACAAGGCGACCCAAAACTGCTCATCTAGCCTCATGGCTGCAGCTTTAAATATAAAGCTGGTGATTTGGTATGTGTTTTTTTCTCATGTGTAAAGCCAAAGACAAAGAAAAGTTTGGACATACTTTCTTATTCAAGTGAGTAGGAAGCAGTGGCTAAACTCTTGACTTGTAAAGTACTTACAAGTATTGTTTGTATATCCAAAGCCTGATATATTGCATTCTTCTTAGCTGTAAGCCTCCATTGTTGTCCGAAAACGATTAAAAACAGATTAATGAGCCACACTGTTGCACTGGGTGACATATTCATTCACCCTGAAGATAATAGCTACATTAGTTTGGGGTAGCCATCTCTACAGAGATGAGCTAGATTGTCGTGCTACGTATCACAACCTCTTGACTTTGTACTTACAGCTCTCAAAGAACATCAAAGTCAAACTGCAGTAGCTATTGCCTTCAGGGAGAAAAAATATCACTGAGTGCAACAGTGTGGCTCACTGATGTCGATTCGATTGAATTGCTTGCAAGTAGGATCAGTGCATTGTTAGTTTGGCTCTACACATGATTTGTAGACAACAAGAAACATGCAGAAAATTGGTTAGAATTATCCTTCAGATTAACTGATGCATTTAAGCTTTGGCAGCTCTGATGATGTGTGTGTTAAGCCAATATTGCCAGAATTTCTGCATATCCTTGTTCACTCCCTCCTGCTGCCTCATATATTAAATCTGCTGCTTGAAGGGGTTTCTTTCTGCAAGCAGATTTAATAACAGGCAACACATTTTTTTTAGAAAGGGGGCAGAACAGACTCTTTAACGACCCTTTTCACTATAAATGCACTGAACTCTACCAATAACTTTACTGTATCACTCACACAGGCAGACAGCAGCCAGCAGGCTGAGGCCACTCTCTGGGGGCAGGCAGGATGGAAAGAGGGGCTGCAGGACGTAGTTTGCGAAGGTGAGAGCGATCACAGCCTGGTTAGTGGGATAGATAACCAGCACGGCAATCCACAGACGCAGGAAACTGGGACACAACATAAGCAGGTGGTTAATGAGACATGGCAACACACTCATGTCACATACCAGCAACTGCATACACACTCAAACACAAGTATAACAGTGTATGAGAATACCATCCCTCATTACTGCAAAATGTAGTGGCAAACAAAAGGGAAATTAAGATCAAATTAGCATATCAGCTAAGTGCATTACAGTAATGCACTGAAGCATTGTTGTTAAAGAGGAGAGAAATGAGTGGAACTGGGTCAATGACATTCTGGGATGCTGGAAGTAAATTACATTACAAGGGGCTTTAATTACATGGCGAGCACAGCTATGAGGAGGGGGGTGGGGGTGGGGACGGGTGTTTATTGGAAGCCCTCAAAAAAGGCTTGCTACAACCTTTCTGAGACTGCTTAGATGCATCATATGCCGAAAAACATCAGATTTTAAATGCTACACATGGGGGATAATGTTTCTTCTCACCCAGCCAGTCCTCCAAAGATGTCCTTGACATAGGAGTAGTCTCCCCCTGACTTGGGGATGGTCACACCCAACTCCGCATAGCAGAGAGCACCAATGGCTGTGATGATACCGGTGGTGACCCAAACGATCAGGGCTACACCCACTGAGCTGGCATTCTCCAGCACTCCCTTAGGACTCACAAAAATCCCAGATCCAATGATGTTGCCTGAGAAAAAAAATACAGATAGATGCAGAACGGATAAAGAAACAGATCATTAAGTGCTGGCTGCTTTCAGACTGTCAGTGTTACCATTTATATATACACACACACAAAACAACTATGAATACATAACCGATCTGTATAAAGACAACACACTGCCGATACTATTTTCATACACAGTGGGAAAAAATGGGGCCAGTATAGCAGAATGTAGACTATAAAGGGAAAGCTATAGCTTCCTGTCACATTTTCCATTTCCTGTAGTGCTCATGTTTTCCTCTCTGATAATAATCTCTCTCAACACTGAATTAGTCTGGTAGTCTCTAACTACGGCCTCCACTGAAATAGTCTTTTTGGATTGCATCATTTCATTACGAGTTACAAAGAAATTTAAAATAGTGAATAGAAAGAAATTTAATGCCCAAAAATCTATTAGACGAGAAAAAAAAAAAACATGTGATTCCCATGTGGGCCATTTGTGGGTATGCCCATGTAAGCCCCCCGCCACGATATTCCCCAAGTGGGTCCTTTTGTGGGTTTCCTGGAGGCAATTTACACTTGGCTTGAGCTGTATGTGGGTACTCTGGGGCTGGGTTCCCTTGTGCCAGGGCTGCTGCTCAGTGGAGGGATCCCCATGTAAATTTTCTATGCATATCCTACATTTAGTGTGTCATGGACTCGTATTATAGTGTCAGGCCTGTTACAGTGGCACCAAAACCATGAGATACTACTGTTAACAGCATGGTGTAGATAATCATTTCTGTACTTATGTTTAGTTTGCCTGTGGTTTGGCAGAGGAAATGGTTTGTTTTGCCTTTTTAAATCCTGAGAAGATGCCAGAATGAGTTTATATGACTGTAAAGTCTTTAGTGTGTGAAAAGAGATAAGAAGGTGAAATTCATTTATGACTAAGTGAGACCTGCATGGTAACCTCAAACATGTTGAGACTTAAGGTTGCACTGCAAATTAGATTTTCTGCATTTTGCATGACATAATACCCCGGCTGTTACTGCAAACCTGCATCACATGTTGGGACTTACGGGATATTTGTGAATGATGAACTTGTAACCAAAAGCAACCGCAGAAGCAGTCAGGCAAGAGTTAAGCTGATCAATTTCAATTCATTTTACTTTGTATGAAGTTAATTTTCAAATCTTATTGAATTGATAATCCTTTAATGCATTAAAACCTTGTGGTGCAACTTGCCGCAACTGTTAAATCCTCTTTTCTTTTGGGCCATAGCATAGTTGCAACAATACTCTGGGGTCCCATCGGGTATGTGACTCCCACTAACTGCACGGAACAAACTGTGCCAACACAGAAAATGAGGCTACAGCCATTTCTTTCTAATGGTGAAGCAACCATGCTCTCACCATGCTTTTGAGGGTGATGGAAAATGCAGCCTCAACAATAGCAGACAACCATTAGCGGGATTGCTTTTTATTGACTTTTCTTTTTTCCCCCCCTCTCTGCCTGTGTTAGGGTAGTCTGACTGGGTTTGAACGCAGTTTGCAGTTCCCTGGAAACTGCAAAGTGACTTTGAATGAACATGAGGGAGATGTATGATACGGAGAGTGCACTAATGACGCCTGGCAATCATGACAGAGAGAGAGCGAGGATGCAAATGAATGAATGTCCTCAAAATATATTAGTCGGGATCTTGATACTTAGAATTAGACAGGCTGTGATGGAATTCCGGTAAAAGAAAATGTATGATTTCCAATTGCTGTTTAGGTTATTTAAACAATGCCATAGATACTGTATGGCCACCTGCTGGATTTTCTGTTTGCTCTTGAAAAGGGGCCTTTTAAAATTCTCAGCCTTATCCCATTATTCAAGTCCAACACATCCTTATGAGATGAATGCATGCTGTGAAACGCCAGTGATACATGAGGAGGTCTTTATGCAAAAAAAAAAAAAAAAAAAAAAAGTCAGAAAATTAACCTACTGATGAGAAGTTTTTCACATTAGTAGTGCAGGGCTGTGAGAGGAGAGACCACCATATGGATGCACTTACCCACTATAATGCCACAGGCGCTCACAAGTCCGATTTGTTTTTTCAGAGCCACATCTGAGCCTCCTCCTGCATCTTTCCCGACGTCCGGCTGGGAGTCAGCGTGTTCAGATTGAGTGCCCCAGTCGCCCCCACCTCCCTCACAGCCGCCGCTGCTGTTCCGCTTCCTCGGACCCTCGGTCATCCTGAGGGCCCCTGCTAGTCCAGTGTCCGGCTCTCTTTTGTGGGGTCAGGTGAAAGGAGCAGCCCCTCCCTACCTACCTAACCATACATTAAGCATTGTTATTTTTTAAAAAAGAACAATTTGCTGAGTAATTTCTTCCAATCAAATGTTAACATGCTGATGATGTTGGTGCTTTCTGTAGATTTAGCCGGCTAAATTAGAGCAAAAATTAGAAACCACATTACAGCATTAATTATTCAGAGTGCTACATGATGGTCGACCTGGCCACAGTATATTCAGGGTGTATTAGTGACCACAGACATACTTTTAAGTGTGTTTAGCTGAAACATTTAGGCCTACATTAGCTTAAATGTTCAAGTGTTCCAAGTCAAAATTCGCCGGTTTAACGTGTCTCGCGGACGTGCCATCAGTAGGAACCTCGTGCTCTTTATTTCTCTGTGTCAAACTGCAATAAAACAATTAATAAACATAATGACTCACCTTTTCAGCTGATGTGACCCGCAAAAAAACCCCAAAACCCCCTGAAACTCCCCGTTATGTGTCGGGCTTCATGTTGGGTTGCATGACTGTCGGCAGGTCGTGGTAAGGGGGATAACAAAAGACTTCCAGCTGACTGCCTCGATAAATAGAAAAGCTGGTTATTTTCAGCCAATCAGCGAAGCCCAAATTGTCAACACGCCTCAGGACCCGCCCACTGGAGTGAGACCCAAGGTCTGTTCATCTCATTGACAAAATAGTGGTTATAAAGAAATACTACACTTTCATTGTTTCATTGTTACAAACTGGCTTCAATGGTAACGAAAGTGTTAAAATAAATGTCCAAATCTGTTAAAAAAAAAAGGTAAAAAGGTAAAAAAAAAACAACAACAAAATACAAACAAACAAAAACACACTCAAAAACCATACAAACAGAAAACTTTTTTTATTTATTTAAACTTGGATTGAGACTTACTTGTGGTACACGTGTACTTTTTGTTGCCTAAAATAGTTTAGTTGAAATATATAAAAAAATATAAATAATTTCAGTTAAACTGTGTGGTATGTGTGTGTATATGTATATGTGTTTATATAGCCTACATATATTTCACTTCAAATATGTGCAATGACAGTATCAACTCAGGTATATTATGATTTGACATCATTAATATTGTGTACATAATATGACTATTCTTTTTACTGTTTTTTACTACTATTGTCTGTTTGTTTTATTGCTTGTCTGCTTACTTATTATTTCTTGTTTACTTATTCTTCTATTTTTACTGTCCACTTGCTGCTGCAATAATGTACATTTCCCCACTGTGGGACTATATCTTATCTTACATGTATATAATAAATATAATTGGTATTACTTAGTTGCTCAAATGATTACATAAGATGACTAACCACATAAAATGATGACTTGATATATCATGATTCAGTTTATAATTTAAAATAAAGATGCAGGTTCAAACTTGTTTTTTTTTAATATTTTGAATATTTGACATGTAGTTTTATGAATAATGGTACAGATATTAAATGGGTTGTTTTTGGTATGAGTCACCTAGTCACATGCACTTCTATATCCTTGTAATATTTACATCAAGAACCAATGCAGCTACACTATGTAATAAAAAAATGGTGGGCTTAGTCATGTTGTCCTTTAACATAACCTACATTTTATAGAATTGCACAGGCAATGTGTACAAGCCTCAGTTATGCGTGTCTATCTTGAAGAACTGCATTTTGTAAAATATATGCAAACAAGTGTATGCCACAAGATAAGGCAGGGTGTGTTCGTCAACCTACATGTTGACTGAAGTGATGACATTCAGCTGCCTGGCAGGATAGGTTTTTAATATAGAGGAGCCCTAGTGTTCAAATAAGACATGGAAGATCATGGGTGTTATGCTCCAGATATGCTCATTATAGAATTAAATCATGTTAAGCTGGATCACTAACAGATGCGATTGAAGAGCTTTTTAAGAACTGAATTGGTTTTGTTAAATGCATTGACACAAGCACACAGCATTAGTGTGTTAAGTGTGGAATTGGTGACTGTGTTGTTACATTTGACAGGTCTGAATTACCACTTAGACCAAAATAAACCACCTATGCCTCTACTAGTCTGTGCACATTAGGGTAGGTGTGAAGACTACAACCAACAGTAATAGCTTTTGAACAGATTCCCACAAGGGTGACACCTACTGGACAAATCACACCCTTGCGTCATTTCATTTGAACAAAACTCTAAAAATATTTCTCCTGCAGTCATTCAGAAATTATTCAAACTTTTTCAATAAATTTACACACCAATTCAAAAATTGCGCAGCGTGATGTAACCAAAAAAAAAAAGAAGCAGAGAATGTATCGAGAACATTACAGTGTCATCTTTATTGACATGGTTCAAACTTACAGAAACAAAGTAACAAAGGTATGAAGACAGCTCCGAAACAACACAGTATGTAATATGAATGGTGTAAATGTCCTGTGACCTTTTTGAGTTGAGGAGAAGGGTGTTTTTGTCAGTACTGGTATGGAATGTGCATTTGATAAGGCATAGGTCTTGTTGGATTGAATGTGTGTCTGCAATGCCAGTTCACAACAGTGGAGAAAAAAACAACGACAAAAAAACCCAAAAAACATGAGGAACAAGTGGCACCGTGTTTGACCTAATCTGAATAAGCCAATCTCACAGCAACAATACACTTCGTGTCCATGCCTGCTGAAACAGACGTCTAGACCAATTTCTGAAAAAACACAGACCGAAAAATCTGCTTTATCCCGATCAACTGTTTCGATGCCGACTCGAAAGTGCCTACAATTGGTAGTTTTCAAACCCAGACTGCACTGCCTTTAGGAGGTTCAACATCACGCTTCCAGGTTTGACCAAACATCTATATATAAAAAAAAGAGCCCAGGTCCACCCCCACTTCTACTGCCACCTAGTGTTACAGAAACATGTGAGAGTGTATGCCTGTTAGACGAGTGTGTTTTATGTGTCGTCTTCACAGGCCGATGGTGTAAGAGCGTCCTGCGGGGTTGTGAATGGCAGAGCAGGAGGGCTCGGTCACGGCCCATTCATACCACACTTTCTTCCCGTTGTTGCAGCGCCAGAATCGGACTGTGACGTCATCATCCCGGGATATGGTGATGGGTTGCTATGGTGATGGAGGAGGAAAAAATATGTACTTGTGAAGACAACTAAATTTAAGACTAAAAAGGGAATTAATCGAGAAGAGACTGTGTGACTTACTTTGAGGGGGAAGAGGATGGGGAACCAGGAGAACATTCCAGGTGAATGTGTATCTGGTTTTATACCTGACACAAACACACACACACACAATATTACCATGAATGTTTAGACCCAATCTTAGCACAGCATGATGTCCTCTTTATAAAAAGCTGACTTACTGAGTGTGACATCTTTATACAGCGTGGTCTCAAAGTAGCCAGCAAAGCCGTGGAGCACCGAGTTACAACCCACTGAGAATCTGAGGCACTGATACCTGTTGTTGTTCATATCTGAAAGAAGAAAGGATCATCAGCTCATTCAAAACTAATCATGTAAAAGTGTTTAATGAGCTTGTTTATTAGCGTACAATATGAGTTTTATGCGTTTCTGTCTACCTTTTGTGGGGTGTTTGAAGGTGAAGCATGCTTTGGGCTCAGCCAACTGGTGGAAGTTGTGGAGGCGCACTACATAGGGTGTCTCAAAATGGCACTCAGGGTCCTTGTCACGTTCCCGGCATCCCCGTACCTCGTTGTAAAGCTTGGAGGAGGACAGTGGAGCCAGGAAGGACGTGTAGGAGCAGGGAATGCTTACGCCATCATCTGAGAGTGACATGGTGAGAAGAGGGGGAAAAAAAAGGGAAAAGAGAAAGTGAGATTTAAGGATGCATGGCAGGTAATGGAGGATAACATTGTTTTCACATTGCTTGTTGTGGCAGGCAATGGAGAGCTGGTACAGTATGCTTTCAATTCTTACAAAAAAAAAAGAAAAAAAAAAGGGAGGGTCAAAAATTACTTAAACGCAACAATAAAGTACCTTTGAGAAAGTGCTGTGCTCCGTCTAAGCACTCAGGGGAGAGTTCATTGTCACCAAACGATCCGAGCAGCTCGCTGACAATGATGTCGGCCTTCTCAGGTGCCGCCCATTCCCGCATGTCACATGAAACCACTGTCACCTGATCACCCCACTCCTCAAAGCGCCAATTCTCTAGCCTGAGGAAAATGCCAGTGTGAATGTGGTGCAGTGTAGGGAATCAATAAGACATGTAGACAGATTTCTAGGCTCCAGTCTACAATCTGGTAAATGATTGTGTGCAACAAGAGTTGCAGGTGTGCGTGCAGCTGTGGAACTCTGAAAATATCTTAAAACCTTTCAGTCAAACTTTTCTAATATTATGCTCCAGTGGAACTCATCCTGGTAAAGTATATTCACATGATAAAAGTACCTGTGAGTATATTTGTCAGTATTTTTTCAAAGCTGGGCTCAGACATGATCACTGACATAATGTTTAGTGTTCAACTCACGTGACGACAGCATTGGGATTTTTCTCCACAGCGTACACCTTCAGCTTCCTGTCTGCCTGTCTGGCAGCACGCAGGGATGCATTGACTAGGGGACCCCTGCCTGCACCCAACACCATCAGCACCCTATGTCAAGGACATAACATCATTTTAGGGAACAGTGCTCACTCACCAGTGGAGTTATAATATTTAATGTTGCCAAGTGAGTGGCTGATCCACAGAGGAGGGTTAGTCAATTCTGAAAGTGATTTTCCACTGCAATTTCTGAATGAAAGCCGTTTTGTTATTGTTTATGTAAGGAGTTGTGTACTGCTACTTACTGAACATTGGTGTCTTTCTCCTCCTCTGGGACTCTGTCAAGTAGACATTTATATACAGCCTGTAGACACAAGACAAAGCAGTTTTTAATCAATATGCTGAGTGTCAAAATCTTGAATATTTTGCAGCCAGGCAATTGTCCCAACCAAGCTGGCCTACATTAAAAATGCCACTAGAGTATAGTACGGGTAGAAGCTATTGTAAATTGAAGTGGTATCAACATTAAAATTTCCACTGAGAAGAGAGGGGAGAATGTTTAAGGTCCCTGTCTCTCTCCCCACATCTGAATTGTTCAGAATGATTCAGGCATGGTTATGAGAAACAGACAGAAAAAAGGCAACATGTGGATGACAACAACACAGCTGTACAGGTTATTGTAAGTTCACAGAAACAACTAATCTTGATAAGGCATTGTGAAAAATGCTTCTACAAGCTACAGCTAGATGACACTTGCTTCTGATTAATTAGTGCACAAAAAACCTCAAACCTAAATGAATCCTACATATACACATTATCTTGTGGCTAGTCAAGTGTATGCTCTATTGTGTTTCTGTACATGGAAATGTTTAACAATAGTGTCAGTTACAGCTGTGTCTTACCTGTTGGTACTGTGAATATTTAATAGGATCCTTCTCAAATACTTCATACGTCTGAGACTCCAGGTTGTCCATGAGGGGCTAAAAGATGGGGGAAAAAAGTTCTTTGAGCTTTAAAGCATCAAAAAAGCATTTCATGTATGTGAACACAAATAAGCACTTGCTTACCTGGAGAGGAGACTGCAGGTAGTCTTCGTAGCCTTTGGCAAAGAGCTCGTAGGCATTGGGTGCAGGCCGGTTCTGATTGAGGTATTCCAGGTACTGCAGGTAGGATCGGAAGTCCTTCTCAGTGTGGCGACTGGTGCCTGTAAAGATGAACTGGGCCTCCAGCTGAGAAAGAAGACGGCTTTCATTAAAATTCCATGCCTGTGTTTGGCAAGTAATGAATCCATGTCGAACCATATATCACAGTATACCTTGAAAAGACGGAAGATTATTCGCTGATGGGCTTTTGACAAGACAGGGAAGCCCTTCTTATTAGTTAGGAAGATGCTGGTTGGAAGTATAGCTGCCTTGATTGGTTCTCCGAGCCATTTATCAATCACAGCTTCTGAGGGCATGTCTGCTCCAATTTCAATAGCTGCAGGGATACAAAAGAGTTCATTTTCAGTACAAGACACAATAATTATTTCTTAATGCACTGACTTGGCCTCAGGTGGCTGCTTCATAGTGTGCTCTCTCTCACCGAGACAGATCCTCTTGTTGTAATCACAAAGGGTTCTAAACGAGTGCCACCTAAAAGGGTGGAGGCAAGTAAACAAAATGAGTCACGACTTATAAAGG
Source organism: Scomber japonicus (assembly GCF_027409825.1). Classification (NCBI taxonomy): domain Eukaryota; kingdom Metazoa; phylum Chordata; class Actinopteri; order Scombriformes; family Scombridae; genus Scomber; species Scomber japonicus. The sequence continues at coordinate 8,352,219 of NC_070589.1, forward strand.
AAATCAATAAAGGGGGTTTTTAGTATGCAGACAGCATTCAGTCTCAGGAAGCGGCGTGAAACTAACCAGCTCCAGGTCTTCTCATCAACGCTTGAGTCATCGATGCAAGTGGTCGGCTCGTTCTCAATCAGATCTTCCCGCATGTCGTCTGAAGACATCAGCGGGACGCGAATCCAGAACTAATCACACAAAAGTGGACAACGGCGATTAAGTGATGACTCGAGCTGTCTGATCCTTAAAAAAAAAAAAAGAAGCTATCTACATGAGCTGTTGATGTCTCTTTTAAGGCTTCGTGTCTTACATTTGAGGTGTGGTGTCCAGTGTGGATATGGTTTAGCAGCACACGGGCGAGGTTGGCATTACAAGCTCCTTTCAGAGGGACCATGAAGACAGGCAGGCCCAGGTAGGCTGAGAAATTCAGCTCCTGTGAAAGAGCCTGGAGAGAAATAGGGAAAATAATGATTAGAGCATGAAGGGTTGACACAAGGTAGAGAGGAGAGACTGGACTGGTGAAGTTCACTCATGCTACTAAATCTTGACATCAAAGAACCCTTTTCCAGCATCGACATCCATGATGGGTTCAAAGAAAGTGGACTTCAGAGAAATTGTCCAAAGTGAGGGACTTACAGCCTCTGAGTTTCTGCGTTCTGTCTCGATTTCGGAATCTGCGTTGATCCATGGAGAGAGCTTTCCGACAATAAGAGTATTCCAATCTGGAAAAAGGACAAAGGATTGACAATATTTTGTTAGTGTTGTGAAGACTGACAGTTAATACAAGTAGAAAATGCAGCTTTACAGCCACAAAAATATACACACAAGTTACACAGTAATAGCAATAATTAACAAGAATTGCTTTTTACCGTCACACAACAGTTTTCTATGGTGATAATGATTTTTTGGGGTGTCCGATACGTTTGATGTTGTCTGCTTCCTGAAAATGTATTTTAGTATCAATCGCTTGCTTATATGATTATATTTTCTAGCATTTCAGCTCCTATTTTCAAACTTAAAATGAGACACTGAATGCCTGTCTCTGTCTGGATAAAGGTTGATGAACAGTGGAAAGCCTGGGAAAACGCTGGAAATAAGTCCACACTTTACAAAGTCCAACATGTTTTATTTTATAAATCAGAATTTTGAATGTACATAAATCAAACCAAGCCAAAATAGTGAGAGAATAAATTAAAGATAAAAAGTAAAACTCTCACAGTTTGATCTGAGTCCCATGAGCTTTCAGTTCAAGGGCTGTCTGAGATGCTGGTGCTATATAGCAACATATAATGGGGATCAATATTGTACATTGCACCTTTAAACACATGTATTACGTGTTCCCTTTTTGGTTTGAGAAAATTACAACACTGCTGCTAAAATTTCACACACTCATTAATATCTCAAGCACTCAATGGTAATGATTTTCACTCACAAACTGTGCTACTGTTTTAAGTCATCCCTCCTCTCCTGAAAGGTATAAGAGTTGGAGTAGAGTAGCTCCTTTAAGAACTACAGCAGTGTGTAATGTGTGTGTGCGTGTAGCGAGTGTGTGGTTAAGCAAGTGACAGAATAGTGATAGTGATTACAAGTGGAGCATAGGAAAAGGTTAGCATTAAGTTGTCAATCTGGCAGTAAATGTACAGTACAGACTACAGTATTTAAGTTAATGAATGCTGCAGCTTCTCAAGACCAAGAAAAGTCTTGTCTGTTGTTTCCTCAACTGCTGGAAAAGTGAAGGGGGCTAGTGATAATGGGTTAGCCTCACCTGACCAGACTCACTTAAGGCGGGTTGACCTTTAAGGTGGACCAGTTATTGCCATTTCAGTGTCAATCGCAGCCGATATAAACAACGGATAGAGAATTTTCTGGCTGCTGGCTGTATTTGCACTGCAGGCTTCAAGTTTACACATCACACTGGTTATGGTCATTGTTGATTTTCAATGTGCCTTCTCTCTCCTATCCTTCTCTCTCTCTCTCTCTCTCTACCCCAACCGGTGGAGGCAGACGGTCGCCCACTTTGAGTCTGGTTCTGCCTGAGGTTCCTTCCTCTAAAAGGGAGTTTTTTCTTGCCACTGTCACCAAGTACTTGCTCGTGTGGGAATGTTGGGTCTCTTTAAAATTAAACCTGAAGAGTACGGTTTAGAACCTGCTCTGTGGAAAGTGCCTTGTGATGACTGTTGTGATTTGGCACTATACAAATAAAGATTGATTGAGATTGATTGATTGATTATGTTTGCATGTTGGACCACAATCGTCTACCAAACGTGTTGTGATGTCACAAATCAGATGTACACGTCTTATTATTTGAGACTTGAGGTGAGAAACTTTCCCCTCCGGGAGTTTAATGTGGAAACAACTTTCTAGTGTCAAAAAGTGCAAATACATGATTCTACACATGTGAGGTAACAACATATTTATACACATAAACACATTTCTGAATGGAGGTGGACTTTAAAGACATTGTAATAAACATTGTAATTTTCATGCCTGATTAAGAGTAAGTTTTGGATACATATGGTTTCCAGAGATCATTCACAACACAGTATTAAAGTAATAAACACTGTGCAATGATGATTGAGTTTAAGTAGTGTTCCTATGAGCATGACTTGACACATTGCACTTTTAATGTCCAATGTTGTGCAATATTAGTACTTCATGTATAATACCAATTTCAATTAAACTGTGCGATATATATGAAAAATATGCCGCCACCCCCCCCCCCCCCCCCACACACTTTAATGTGTAATAACAATATAATCTCTGGTACATTATCACTCAATACCAATATTACTGTTGTGCTGAAAATAATGCCACAATTATCAATTATTATTATTTTTTAATTATATACGCTATTATTATTATCACTGTTTTTCATACTTATTTATTGATCTGTATTCTTTCTTATTGATGCTCTTCTATTTTTACTGTCCACTTGCTGCTGTAATACTGTACATTTCTCCATTGTGGGACTAATAAAGGAATATCTTATCTTATCTGGGACATCACAGCTAGATTTGAAGCTAATCCTGGTCCAGTATGCAACTTACACAAGTGTGATGTGGAAACTTGAAGCACCTACACTGAAAACTAACATTACAGTAAAGTAGGAAACATCATTGTAGCAGGAGATGTGGGGGAAAAAACACATGGGTCTCATATAACTATTCCAAGCATAGTGTTTTCATAAATCTGAAAATATATCTGATGGAGCTCTTTAAAGTATTCGAGCAGTACATTATGAGAACATGCAGAGAAACCTAACTTGGAGATTAAAGTTTAATTAGTCAAAGTGGTTGTTGTCAATGTGCCAAATGTTCAACAAGACGAACTGAAATTCAGGGGCAAAACACCCAATAAATAATTCATTCGTCTACATGTAGATTTACACTTTGGAACAGTTACATGGGGATCACAGAGGGGGGGGGGGGGGGGGGGGGGGGGTTCCTTGCATACAGGTGTGCCCTCGTTAGATGACGTCTAGTGTCTGTGTTAGAGACTGCAGATATCTAACCTCTTCCACACAGGAGCAGATCTGACCGGGTCTGAGCACCGAGCCTGGATTTAGCAGGCTCCAACTCAAACTCCCTGTTGAACCTCGAGTGGAACAGGGGCATGCACAGGAAGTCAAACCTGGACAGCAGAGAAAGAAAAAAAGAGAAATCACAACATTTAAGCATTTATATGACTTTTAATACCAAGCACAGCAATACAATTAAACATGTTTACTTAAGTATCCATTAGCCAGCTAACGTAGGTTGGGCAGAGCAGCCTTCATAGGAGATAATAAACACTGCACACCGGTCTCAAGCAGCACTGTGATTGGACACGTGCTGTTGATTCACCGGCTAGCTTAGCATCACGCACTGACATTACATTATCTTCCCGTACATTCACTTCTCCTGTACAAAAACAGCCCACACCGTGCAGCAGTCTGCTTACCCAAGCTTGGCAACCACAGCTAGCGTGTCAGCTACCTCCGGCACACAATTCAAATCCCTCCCGCAGGACACCCTGCTCCCCGCGCTGCTGGCGGACGCCATGATTTGGACTGAATGGGTAGACTGTGCTGGGACCGTCTCGTTTCTCCGGTTTTCGAGGAGACTGGCGCCATTTTGGATCTGCGAGGGCGTCCATGGTCATTGGTTAGTGAGGTGACATAGAACCGGAATGGCTACGCAAGTGCGTCAGTTGCTCATCTCGTACATTATCGCGATACATACAACGTGCGTATCAATCTATCAATTTGGCTTTAGTTTATTTTAGCAGTTGATGTCAACTTACTTTTTCAAAAGAGATGAATAAAAGTTTGTTCTGTAAATATTAAAGTTTTTTTATTTTAAAAAATAGAATAAAATAAAATAAAACTTCTTATAAAAGTATATACTAGTAGCCTAGTAGTAAAGTATACTACTACTTCAGTTCAACTGTGCAAAATGTATATATATTTTTTCACTTTAAATCTGTACACTAACAATATCAAACTCGGCTATATTATCACTTAGTATTACTCTGGTACTTAATGTTACTATTACTATTACTATATTTTCCTACATTTTCAATAATATTTCCTATCATTTTTATTGTTTTTGTACGTATTTATTATTTATTGTTCTTTATTCTTTCTTATTGACGCTCTCTGCAATAAATGTGCACATTGTGGGACTAATAAAGGAATATCTTATCTTATCTTAACTAATTTGAAATATTCTTATTGGTTTCTTCTCAGCTGAGTAACTTCTCTGTGTTAATGTTTTGCTGCTGGTGCAGGTCACTGTTCCCTATGTAGCCATAGAGAGCAGGTTTGTTAGAAAATAACTTCTGCTGTTAATGGTTGTAGCCTCACTTTAATAAACTGAAAGCAATAAAAAAAGGAAGAAGTCTGAACTTGCACACAGCTGGTAACATCATGCAGTCACACATTAGAACATACAAGGTTTGCAGAAAGTGGCTTCTCTACATATCACTTTCATTGCAGGTTAGATAAAATATCGCTTATGTCAACTCAAAGGCTTTTGGATAAAGGTGTGTGTGTGTGTGTGTGTGTGTGTGTGTGTGTGTGTGTGTGTGTTGGTGTGTGGGTGTGTGTGGGTGGGTGATTGGGGAGTATTTTTGTGCAAGCTGTCATATTTCAGAGGACTATAAAAGGGTCAAAACTGTTTTTTGGAACAGTAGATGAGAGAGTGAGAGGAGATGGCTACATTCCCAAGAAAAAACAGACTGGGATTTGTGATCTTATGACTTTATTTGACTGTTTTTCCTCAGGATGGACTTGGGTTTAATCTGTGTTTGAGGAGTATATTTTTTATCATCCTTCCTCCAGGAAAGACATTTTAATTTTGTGATCAAAGAATCTATATCTGCTTCACTTACATCGTAATGGCTCTGGAAGATATTTGTAGCTTCAAGGACTCTCCTGTGCATGACAAGTGGTTTCCTGCTTTGCCTTTGGAAGACATGGCCACATCTTTCAATTTGACTGATTACAACCTTGGGTGGAGGAGACTGAAGAAATCAGAAAGAAACAGTGGCGCCCCTCTGCACATATTTACCCCAACCGTGCCAAACTCTGCCCATTTCAACCATTCAATGACAGTTCGCAGGCCTTTCCCTCTGTGTCATGGAACAACGACCCTGGGCTTCATCTTCCAAGGTGGAGTCATTGCAGCTGCAGACACACGTGCCAGTGCTGGAGGGCTTGTTGCTTGTCCAGCTGTCCATAAAATAACCCCAATTCACTCCCATTTAGTGGTCACATCCTCTGGTAGCGGTGCAGACTGCATGCTGTGGGAGCGAATATTGGCAAGAGAAATCAGACTCTACCAGTTGAGGCACAGACGCCGCCTGTCAATAAGAGGCACTGCCAAGCTTCTCTCATTTATGCTGCACCCTTTTAAAGGCACTGAAGTGTGTGTGGCCCTTACACTGTGTGGCTGGGACACAGAAGCAGTTACCTCTGACTGTGCAAATGACAGCTCCCTAGCTGTTAACCAAGATGTTACCACCGTTACACATTCTGCATCCGCTAACTGTGGCCCAAAGCTGATATATGTGTGCAGCGACGGGGCCCGTCTGCAGGGAAATGTCTTTTCTGTCGGCTCAGGCTCTCCTTATGCTTATGGAGTACTGGACAGAGGGATGAGGTGGAGCCTGAGCAAAGAGGAGGCCATCTCTTTGGCAAGAGAAGCAGTGTTCAGGGCCACTCACAGGGATGCATACTCAGGAAACAACGTGGACCTCTTCCACATCACGGCTCAGGGATGGAGCCAGAGACCCAGGGAGGACTTGAAAGAGGAATATTACAGAGAGATGGAGAAGAGGGCAAAGATAGTGGAGAAGAGAAAAAGAGCAAGAGAATTAAATGATCCAAGATAAGGCAAACAATTGATGTGTGTGTGGAGGGGGTGGGTTAACAGGGGCTAAATGTTATATTATGAGATATTATAGCATATTGATAGGCAAATAGCAGCCCATGGACGAAATCTGGCCCTGATTAAGGTTTTAATTTTCATATTTTACATCAAAACTTACATACATTTTCCACAAATCTACTGTAGATTTAACCAAAACATGTTGTACTGCCACCACACAAGAGGATAATTTAAAACTATGGTTGTGCCCTGCTATTTGAACAAGGAAGGGTGCTGAAATTAAGTTTAATAAACCTAAAATCAGTTAAAGTTTAATGTGTGAATTCCACAACTTTAGCCTGTGTGACCATAACAGATTTGTTCTTCACAAAAACAAATGGTTGGCAGTCTGACAGAAGTGGTGTTTTGAATTTTAGCCATATATTTCTTATCTGTGTTATAAATCTATTTCATTATTAAATGAAATAAAAGACAAAACATATAGCCTTGAGAGTGTATCCACGTGTTCAGCTATAATTAATCTATGATGTTTAATATAATTTAACATTATGAATATGTCACCTACACAGGGGTTGACAAACCTACGGCCTGTGGGCCAGAACTGACCAGCCAAGGGATCCAATCCGGCCCACTAGATAACTTTGCAAAGTATCATGCCTCAGGAGCAAGTTAAACTGTGAGGAGCCTACTTCATGTAAAATCATGCATCAGAGGTTTTTCCACCCTGACCAGAATACAATTGTGGTCATATTTAAACCATTCATATATTAAACATTAAACAGCAGCTTCTGTGCAAAATAATCTGTAAAAGACTGAAACATAAAGTTGTTGAAACTGCACTAATTTTTGTTAATCTGTTTTGTAAATAGATGGTTTATTACAGTACTGTTATATATTATTTGGAGGTTATTATGCAATGGTTTTACTGGTTTGGCCCACCTGAGATCAAATTGGGTTGTATGCGGCCCCTGAACTAAAATGAGTTTGACACCCCTGACCTAATATTTATCTACCTACCGACGTCAGTGCACAGATGTTACAGCCCACACAGGGGGCGCTGTGGGGATTATTTGCCCTCATCACCAGCCATAAACGGCGGAAGTTGGTTGCTCATCATCAGACAGCTTCAAAGATGGCTCTTGCTAGTGTGTTGAACAGTGATTGTGCGGATTTTTCATTTGATAATAGTCTACCTTCTGGTTTTGGTTGTGGACCCGGACTGAGCGGTCTGGGGTTTGAGGCTACGCCGAGCGATAGTCTCAATTTCACCGTGAGAAACCCGCTGTGTGCCGTTGGAGATGACGGCGTCGAGAGGAAAATAGAGTTCCTGCACGGAACCACCACATTAGCATTCAAAGTAAGTTAACGAGTGGCCAGTTGTAGCTGACTGACCTAAGGCATCTTTAAACGAATTACTTTGATTTTGAAGTGGACGTTTGATAAATCATTCACACCGTTAACATGCTTAAGAAGTGAAATTACGTTACATTTCCATCGTTAGCATGCTAACTTAGCATGGCTACAAATCGCCTTCTCATCGCAGATGCTCTCATAACTTGAGCCATTTGTGATGGTTTGTGGTTGACAGTACTGCCTTCAAAAGCGATAATACGCTTATTATTGACAGGAATGTTTGTTCTTTTCTTGTGTGTCACTTATTAATGGCTGTAACATTAACTCTTTAAAGCTTTCTTTGCACATGAGTTATGCTTGAATGGGAAGCCGTCAGCCTAATCAGTAAAAAGCCTCTGTGCAGTATAAATACACGGCTGTTGTCTGATTTGGTGAGATAAATGTCAGCTTTGGTTATGTGTACACTTTGATACTTGATATTTGATATCTCGAGCAATGTTCTTTCAAACTCAAATAAATAAAATATATATAAAATGTATAAATAAGAGGCCTAACTTTAAAAATGTGAGTTCAAGTGTTCACCAATATATCCTTTCTGTATTTGCAGCATTTAATGTAGGCATGAGCCAAGAGAAGAAACATGTTAAATATTTTTAGTTAAATTTTTTTTCTCTCATATGCATTTTTATTCTGCATACTGTATAGTATTCTTTTTAAATGCAATTGGCATCTGTGACATACCTGCCTGATTCGCCACAGCCATAACACATCATTTATTTATGTCATTAAACACTGTTATTAAAGTGCTTCTGGGGTCTCACCGGAGTAAAGAATAAAGTAGTAACTCCTAATGCACCGGTGAGTGATAAAGAAAGAGGAAATTGGATTCTCAAAGTTGAAGGCATGCCGCTTCCATCTGTAAGATTGAGGCCATGTTTAAAAGCTAATTAAAATAAGTTCAGCTGGGTTTACAGTCCACTTAAAGGATGAGTGGATCTTATTACTTTTCAATTATTACCAACAAGTGCCACAGATAGACCAAAACCAATAATTCAAGCTACTAACAAGAAGGTGTGCGTAGCCAGAGCCTGATATAGTTTCTGTGTCACAGAACTTCACTGATGTCCAGTGACTATTACAGACACACAAGTGTCACACTGTTGTATTGTGGTGGTGCGCCTGTTCATTACAGTATACAAACGGCTAGTTTAACAAGCTGAGAGGAAAAAGCTACACTGGCTGAGTAGAGTAAACACTGAAGTCCCTGCAGTTGCTGGTGGTCTCTGTTGATGTTGCTTTAAAAAAACAAAGTAGTAGTGGCTAAGTTTTTATAAAAAGCAATGATTCTCTGGGCAAAAAAACTTGTATTGCAGAGGCATCCACATGGAGGGCAGTGGTGCAGGGACCAACATAAGTTACCCTGAACCATTTGTGTTTTTTCAGGCGCAGAATATAGAAATGTAATTCGTACATTTGTCATTTAATGTTTTTTGTCGAGTATTGCAACATTTTGATGACTCGATCCATCAGTGACTGCTCTGTTGGACTGTGTCACCCTCCTGCTGTAATGTGTTCCCCTCCTGCTGCTCTCTCTTCAGTTCCAGCATGGTGTTATTGTTGCCGTGGACTCCCGGGCCACAGCGGGCTCCTACATCGCCTCACAGACGGTGAAGAAGGTGATTGAGATCAACCCCTACCTGCTGGGCACCATGGCTGGAGGAGCTGCAGACTGTAGCTTCTGGGAGCGCCTGCTGGCCCGCCAGTGCCGCATCTACGAGCTTCGCAACAAGGAGCGCATCTCTGTGGCAGCGGCCTCCAAACTGCTCGCTAACATGGTGTACCAGTACAAGGGCATGGGGCTCAGCATGGGAACCATGGTGTGCGGATGGGACAAGAGAGGCCCAGGTAAACACAGCTCTAAATGACATAGAATATATAATAGTAGAAATGCACAAATCGAGCTATTTCCTCCTCCTGCATGTCAATCTGATACCAATATGTTTTTAAGGGCTTGCTTTATACATCTTCACCAAATCACCTCACTCTCCATGTGACTCTGCCCCTCACCCTGACCAAAAATGACCTGCTTAACAGAGTAGCTCCTCCAGCAACTTTCTTTTTAACTCCAGTTGCTGAAAGTTTGTTAATAAAGTCATGACATCAGCCGACCTCCTTTTATCAAGCTCTGCCAAACATGTAATGTATTCCTCCCATGCAAAGTTTCATAATGACCTCCCAACACAAAGTGCACAAAATGTCTAAGCACACTCTTGTGTAAAACTTTAAAAACACTGTCAACATTGTCTTCACATAAAAAACACATTTATTGTGCAGTAAATAAGGAAGGGGCGAAGTATCAGCCTGAACTTTATGGATATTAGCTGAACGGGGCATGACATAAAACTGTGTTGGCTCACACCTGACCTGCTTATTGAGATTAATACTTCCAAAGATCTTGGTGGTGCATCCCTTTGTTTTATGTATTTATGTACTGATCCAAAATGAAATTTATACGAGTAAAAATTACAGTTAGTACCTAAGTTGCTCATGATAGTTTAAAACTGAAGTGAGCTATCTTATTTACAATTTTAATATAATTTTTTAACAATAGTTTATTTAACTATACGCCCAGTAAAGTTCAGGTTGTAACACTTTTCCAAAATGAATGTACAGTCTCAGAAAGATTTTTGTTAAAGGGGACCTATTATGCGTTTCCTTATTTTCAGACATGCACATAATGCCACAGTGTCAGATGTTCATATTAAATGTGATCAAAGTGTCTTTATAAAGAGGGAAACGTATATAGGAGTAATCCCTGCGTATAAAAAGCATCAGCTTCAGTCTGCTCTGAACGTCCAGTTTCCAACAATTTTTTCTACTTTTTTTCTACCGAGCTGATGCCGACTCATGACTGATTTCATTATATATCATCTGCTCCATGCACAGTCTTCAAGTTCACTGCTCCACTCCACTAACATTATGGCTTTTTTCTCCATTGTTTTGGCAATAGTTATGCCGAGCCATGACTCAAGTGTTTTTTCATTCCACAGCAAAGTAAAATAGTTTGTTTACCTGTTGGAGGTGTGCTGGTCGTCTGAAGCTCTTTGTCACTGCATCTGCTCTGTTGATCCACTGAACGAACAGCTCCAATTATTTCCATATCTGGCTGTGTCACCCCTGTTTTAGTGCTGATAACAAAGCTCTGCTAATTCAGTGAGGAATGTGTTTAACTTCCTTTAAATTCTTCATAAAAAAACATTATTTAGTATTTAATAGCTTTTAATATGAAGCAGGAAATATGTTGGTTTTTCATCAGCAGTAACATAACACAACTCTGATAAGGCCTTAAAGAGACAGGAGCTAAAACGGCTTGTCAGAGACAGAGGCTGAACTAAGGGGCTGCATAAAGAGCCAGTATTATATAAATAAGTTTTTTTTGTACTGTGAATAATGCAAAGCTACTCTAATGGAGTCCCAGAATAAAAATACAGAGCTGGAAATGAACCTTTAATTTTTTTCCTGCTTTTTTGTTTTGTAACATACTTAATTTATTACTGCTAGTAAAGGTTAAATATTCTCCAAACTATTGGTGATGGATTTTTTTTTAAAATGAGTCTTTCTGCTGTTTTTAATCCACCCTGTATTTGTGAGGGGAGTGTCTTATTTTAGCACGTTAATCTCAAATTCCAGCATATCACATGTCAGTTTTGTTTCATCATGTTTTAATGATGACTCATCTGCCATACGCTTTAGTCCAAAGCGCCTCTTTTGACAGCATTCATTATTTCCCAAACTGAGATTGAACATGAGTTTAACATAAATCTGACATGAAGGTCTTCTGTTGCAATGTTAGATTAGCAGGTATTCTTTCTTGCTATAAAACAGATATATAATGTAATAATCTTTTGTTGGTCTATTAGTCACATGTGCTGTTGCATTGAAGTAGCAGCACATTTGTAGTTGCTGGCATACTCCCCACCAGATGGCACTGCAGCCTCTATTATGCTCCGCTTCTCTTTTTGAAATGAAAGCTGTGGCTTTTGGATGCCACACAGTGTGAGGCCGTACATCACACAAGGTGTGCTTAAAGAGGCCGCCACAGTGACACAGTAATGGGAAATCGATGAAGCTGGGACTGCAGGCCAGCGAGAGCACGGCAGGATGACGGACGTCGGGTCCAAGCCCTGGACAATTGGGTCGCATGCATAATGCCCATACACCCGCTGAGATCGATGCCAGCTTTGTCTGGAAAAGCAAGAGAGGTCCGTGTAAACAATGACGACTCGCCGCTATGCCAACAAACGTAAATGACACGCGCTAAATCCTTGGCAATCAATTGGGTGGAGGGGGGGGGGGGGGTAATGATTCCTGTATAAGTTGAATAGGTGTTTGGTGCTAGCTTTGGCCCCTATAACGCCAGTGATTGAACGGAGAGGTAAATGTCATGTAAATGAAATCAATCGCGATTAGTCGGGAAGCTCATTAGCCGGCTACAATCACGTCAAGAGCACTTATTTCCCTGATGGAGTGTCTTAAGCTGCGTGGAAAATAAATCGAAGAAACGCTATGTTGAGGAGTTTGACAAACACGGCTCGCTGTACTAAACCTAAATGTTGTGACACCAGTAATCAGGCTGTAGTTAATGTTTGGTTGTTGGGTAGTAGGGTTCGCTTTCAAGAAAGAGAAGCGATTAATACTCCACTTTTCGTCCCCTAGTGCTCTCTACAAGGTCATGAGTCTATAATAACATGACATGTGATTTAACTGGATGTAGCCTCATGACAGAAAAGTAGAATAGTGTCTGATATATAACCTTATCTGAGAAGACCCATGTGGCAGCCTGTTTTCCCAAGAGAGTGATGTAATAATCCCCCCCCCCCCCCCCCCCCCCCACTCTCTGTTCAACTGCTGCTCTCCCTTTTTTTTTTTTTTTAACGTCCTGATCCAGTGGTGAATTCTAGCGGGAACGACAGATGACGGACAGACACCGACCAGTTTGATGCTAGCCACCCATCCATCGCACTGTGCTCCTCACCTCACGCTTAAAAGCTGTCAGTCCAGCCCAGCTGCACAGGCTGCTGTTAAAAAAAGAAGAAGGGGGGGGGGGCTCCTTAAGCACCTGTCAGCTGAGTGATGGAGTGGAAGGAGCCTCTCTTGGCCACAACTGCTTCAATGCTCTACCATGCAGGCAGCGTTCAGCTTTAATGTGGGGCCTCATGAATTTCAAACCACCCCCCCCCCCACCATCCTCCTCTCTTCTCCCTTCTTTTTTTTTTTAGTTTCCTGAGCACTCATCAGTGCCTTCGTACTTGCCTGCGTCACTGTTTTGGCGTGCCGAGGCCATGAAGTCAATATAGCATTGGCCTCTACAAAGACCCCAGGTGTGTTTTAGGAAATGAATAGATGTGGGAAGTGTGTTTTTTTTTCTTTCTTTTTTTTCCCCGGCGCCACTCTGCTTCTATACTTGGACCTCCTAAAGAGTCCTCATCCACCTCCGTCAACCGTGCTACTCAACACGAGAGGCTGCCTTTTACAACTCTCTCTGCCTGCCTATTATGTTTTTAACGAGTCCCTTACAGTTTTCAAGAGAGGAACAGGCAGGTCTCAGAATGGCAAATTACCCCCGTGCACAGGCTGGCACTGGATGATTATCATGGCAAGCTAACGACAGGCTGAGGAAGCTGCAATTTGCCAATTGAAAGCAATGGTAAGCTGCTTTTTTTTTTTTTCCTTATTTATTTATTTATTTTTCAGAAAAAGCAAGTGGCTCTCTACTCCCTAATAGACTGTCACTAGTTTAGCTGAGCAACCGCGAGCGAGAATGTGCAATCTGAGGGCATTTTGAAGTGTCTTTTTAATGTGCGAGATGAGCAACAGCAGAGGATATTAGGCAATTTTCTATGCGTGTGTTCCTGCGTCGCTCCGTGTGAGTATCATTTTCACAGAATTTTTTTTTTCCCGCTTTTGTGAGGCACTGTGAAAAACATGCCTTTTCACAGGCTGTCTTTTTCACCATCTGCAAAAGCCGGCTGTGGGCGAAACTCGCAGGCTGGTGCTCGTCACCCCCCCTACTCACGTCACTCTGGGATCAGGCCCCGGTGAGTGTGTCATGGCGCTGAACAAAATGTCTCGAACGTGTCCTCGAAAGCGTGGCCACGAAACAAACTGTCCCTCACAGGTCCGTCAGAGCATTGTGTGGTGGGATTACACTTTAAAACATTTTTTTTGTATTAGTGTCGGCGTGCCATGTGTCATTCAAGTGTGCGCCTTGGAGGTGAAGAGGATATCCGTGCGTACATGTTTGGAAGGATATAAATGCGCTGTAGTCCTCTGATGTCCACAGGATGTCAGCTTGCTGTTTTCACCCCCCCCCCCCCATCCCTTGAGGTGTGAGGTGCCGTTACCTGCGCAGCTCAGGGTTGCGGGTCGATAGTTAATTTTTGGCCTGTTTGTGGAGGATCAATAAGGCCCGGAGTAGGGGCCCCTGGGCAGACAGCAGCGTGGCCCGTGCCTCGTCAGCAGGTTCCATGGCCGGCTTCATTTTACTTGAAGAGGATGCAGCTGTTCATATCTGCCAGCATTACTTCACTTTGAGAGGTTGCAGCTGTTCACATTGTCTCTCTGGAGGACACGGCGTGTGTATGTGTGTATGTGTGTGTGTGTGTGCTTACAAGTTTGCGTGTGTTTGTTTTGTGTGAGAGAGCAGAAGTGTTAGTTGTGCACCAATCTCATGAGAATGGAGGATGCTCACTTTTTACCGTTTCCTCTCCTTGTCCTTCCTCCACAGGGCTGTACTATGTCGACTCAGAGGGGAACCGGGTGTGCGGCGACCTGTTCGCCGTGGGCTCAGGCTCCATGTACGCTTACGGTGTGATGGACAGCGGACTGCGGCAAGACTTGACGGTCGAGGAAGCCTGTGAGCTAGGCCGCCGCGCCATCTACCAGGCCACATACCGCGACGCCTACAGTGGAGGGCAGGTCAACCTGTACCATGTCCACAGCGAGGGCTGGACCAGGGTCTCCCAGGAAGATGTGCTCATGCTGCACCAACAGTACAAGGAGAAGGCATAGTCATTAAAATCAATAGCACAGTAGGGTGAAGAAAGGGGGGTTGTTTGGAGAATAGTTTATTCCAGTATCCAATGTTTAAGATGTTGTGAAATATCAGTAGGGTTGACACACTAATAATATTAAAAACAAAACGGACTCATTAACTGATTGATCTCCACTTGTATCACTTCTCTGACCCATATTTGACTTGTTACTAGCATATAGCTGTATGTTGTACATTTTTAACAATGCCAACGAGCTCCACTCAACCTGCACAGTGTCTGAATTGAGGGGCTGCAGAGAGGGGGGGGCCCGAGCCCGATGACTCAAACACATTTTATTACAGTGTGGGAGTAGTGTGGTGCTTGCCCTACATACATTTCATTTGGATTGTACTCTGGGAAACTACATCTTTCTCAATAAATCTATGATCTTTTTTTCAAGAGTTGTTTTGTTATTTTGAACAAGCACTGAGTTTACCTTTAGGTCACAGGACAGCAGCATGTTCGTTCTCACAATTTACTCTCTTTATGTAAATGTGTCTCATCTCCTCATCGTCCTTTGATGTAGTCATTTTTCCCCCTGTTTGTGTTTACATTTCAGTCATCTGTTCCCCCAGCTGTTGGGATACCGAGGTACATCCAAAGCCTGTTTTGTCTCCACTATATGTTCCATGTTTATTAACAGGGAGTCACGCTGTCTAAATAGCACAATTTAATTGCATACTACCAACCTCCAGTAATTGTGCCTTCTGAGTTGTAACACTGTTTTCTTCTCCTCATTGATAATGTTCCCTTCGTCCGCTCACATTGCAGAGAGGCGTCTTTTAATTGGAGGGGTGAGGGGAATTTATTCTTTAATTCCAGCCCGACACACTTAATTTCTGAATGCGTAATGTTGTGTGCCACCCTGGTGTTTTACAGTGTAACGACCTGCGCTGGCTGTGGGTGCCCCTCCAGTGGCTTTTATGGTTGGGAATAAACACTAATAATGGGGATGGGATTAGAAATCCGAAGCCACCGCACTTTTCAAACCATGGTTAAAAACCAGTTTCACAGGTGACCAGTTAGCAGATGGAATAGAAATGGGATTTCGATAAATGGAAATGAGCAGGTCTCGTCTGTGATGCTGCTCCAGTTAAAGGAAGTGATGGGAATGGCGCCATCAAAACTATCTATGCACGTGTGTATGGATTTGTGATAAAATGGAGCAAATGTGGATAAAAGCCTCAATACTTAAGAGGAAAACTGCTTTAACAACCTTTCTCTTGAGCAACGTCTATGATTTTTTTTCTTCCACAAACAGATGAAGAATTACTCTAAATTCCATCCTCACAATAGCAGATAAAGACAAAGTCTTCCAGCACCATTAAATATCCGACATACTGCACACTGCCATTTAAGAGCACTGTAAGACTAGCCTTGTTTAAAAAAAGATAGCTTTGAAGAGGCTGCAATTTTAGTCCATAATTGTTTGAGATAGTACTCAAGCAAACGAATTGTGGAATGAGTTGGAAAATTGAGATTTAACCAGGAAACTTTTTCCCCAGTGTACAATTTGAACCACCTATTAAACAAGCAACCAGCACATCCTTTAATTGCACAACTACTTTGTGTGTGTATATATAGAAAGATGGATTTTTGATCAATAATTTGAAAGTGGATATGGTTCAGAAAGTGGGTTGGCATTTTTTAATCTTAATTGCCTTCTTTTTTTCAAGCCAGTCTCCGAGGACCAGATTACGATTCCTCTGTTTGCTGCAAGATTGCTTATTTTTGTTCTTTACGTTTCATTTAAAGGCGCAATATGTAAGAATTTTGTTGGAAAACATTCAAAAATTGACTAAAATAATCAACAGAATGTGAAGAAATAACAGTTTTGACATTATGCCAAAGACGTCTATGTATTGTGTTGCAGAGATATTTACTGAAGTAAGCATGCTAATCAGTTAGCCCCGGCTCGTGCTGTCATGTAATACCACTTTGTACCCTGAGAGGCGATAGTGAGTCACTGTAGCGTCCAGCCTGCCATCAGTCCATCATGAGGGGATGAAGAGGACAGCGCCACTACTTATTCCAGGTGATATTTATTCAAGCAAATGTTAACTTAACCTTAGCGCTGTATTGATACTGCTGTCATATTTTGTCTAAGTGGTAGCCTAATGGTGCGTTCTATTTGTACTCAGATTATGGAATTTTCAGGTTCAAAGTTGGAAATTTCAACTGGAATTCCCACAGAAGTCAGATTGCTGACTCGGAATGTCAGACAAACTTCCCTAAAAGTGGGAAAGTTGTAGTAATATTCTGTTAATTGGCAGTTTTGCATTATTTATCACACAGCACTGTCCAACTTCTATCTTCTATGCTGTTTGTATGTGCAAAATACAGCAAAGTACGTTTTTATTAACTGGTATTACTATCAATGGCTAACCTGGCCAGAACTGGTTTTCTGGCTTCTAAACTGGAACGATTAAAACTCGTGTGTGACGTCATTCCCAGCTCCGGTTTCCAACTTCCATGTAAAATGGAATGCAGCATAAAACTCTGAGCCTAAATCTGACCCGAGTTGATTTAAACTTGTGATGGAAACTCTGAGTCAGTTCAATCAACTCTTGAGTATGTTCACTCTGACTTGAGCATGTGTGTAGTGAATGACAAAAAATCCATCAATAGAGCTGCGATACTACAGTTCACCATGGCAACGGGTAAATAAAAAGTAGAATGTCCATTTAAATCCAGTGGATGTAACCCTATTAATACATGTGTATGTAGATGGTGTATCTATTATAAAAAGCCAGCAAGAGTCAGTGCAGGGGAAAATGTCAGGAAGTTAACAGTTTTGTTCTGTGGTGTCCATTAATTCATAATTTAGCATACTTACATTTCCTTAATAGAAAGAAAAGTGGTGGAATCTGACTGCATATCAGGCCGTAACCTACATTACATTTTAAATATATTTGCTCAGCTTTAATCTGATGAGGGCAAAACACAGGAGGCAGAAACTGAAGATGAAAAATGAGAAGATTTAAAAAAATATGAAGATCAAAGACATAGAGACATTGTAAGCTCACAATCTGATCCATTAATAATGTGTTTGGTGATTTGCACTTGAAAAGGCATCAAGGTTAAAATACAGCAGATTTAAAATTTTTAGACATCTATTTGGATCTTGTTTCAACAGCATTCAGTAAATTAAATTCAGTTACTTCAACAAATATAGTAAATTAAACCCTATCACTGAAATGCTGTAAAGACATAAAGACTATGAATCCCATTTAAATAAATAACTACATTCTGCAACTGCACAACGATCTTTCACTCAGAAATATTAACATATAATCTCTACTATAATAGAAATGATGCTCCATCAGTGTGACCAATCACATCATGAGTGATAGAGATAATTATTCATTGAGAGCACTGATAATGCAACATTAATTTGGCGCTAATGTACCGTGACGTAACGGACACCCCAACTGTGTGGTGATATGCTGCCCCCAATTTGTTTGGCATAATTGTGAATTAGACAGATGACCCATTATTACATATAACACCTTTTAAAGGCACCAATATGCTTCAGTCAGGTTTTTGTTGGAGCATCAAACCACACATCCCCTACTCATATTTCCAAATTCGGAAAAGGTCGGCTGCCAATTTTTGGAGCTTTCTAAAACCAACAATCTGATAAGCACATTCATTTCACACAGTGATCAGCCAGTGGTGTGAAGGTGAGAAAGGATATGAACTTTTTTTTTAAGCTCGCTCTCTAGTTTTTAACACAACTACTTCACATCACTTTTTACTCATGCTGGCCGCATAACTTCATGAATAGCAGCAGCATCTGTCAGTCGACTCACTGCTTTTATCCAGATTGTAATATCTCAACAGCTATTGAATAGATTGCCATGAAATTGTGCAGACATTGATGTCCCCCAGAGGAAGAATCCTACAGACTTGTTCTCTTTTTTTCCCACATCTATCGCCACCAGCACACTTATATTTGTGGCTTTGAGTGATATGCATCAACAGCTAATGGGCTGATTGGTATGAAATTTGGTGCAGATATTCAAATCCCTATCTTGATGAATTGTAATAACTTTAGTTACCCCAGATGATTTATTGTATGACCTAGATCATTTCATACTGAACTCTCAAGAGGCTATTTTGTGTGCGGGGTGAGAGGTACTATTTGGTTTATAGTTATATGTGTAAAAAACTGTTGCAGGTGGAGTCCTGTTTCTTCTTTTGGCCTGTCTAGTCAAATATGGCTGAAACACTTCACCCCATGAATTTTCACCATGTTGAGAATCATCCACCCTGTCTGTGTCTGTGTGACCTCGGCATTAGACCAGCAGACTGTAGATAGTGTGATGGCAATGGTAGACGGTCATCCATGTCTGGCACGAAGATTGCAGGTCTTCAACAGGTATTTCCTGAATAGCTGCTATTATCAGCGCTGCCTTTCAAAATATTCCCACAAAGCTTTACACTCAGGGCAAGATGATGACACTCTGGGGAGGCATGACAAAATGAAGAAAATATAATTTTTTTTCTCAGCTGAAATTAGACAGCAACGCAATGAAAAAGACCAGCTGGCGATACTGAAAGGTGCCAGCATGATGATTTTCACACTGTCAGAAAATAACCCCTGTGCTCACATTATGCCATCTGTCAGGTGGTCATGAGTGATTTCACTCCCGGACACCAGATCATATCGGAACGCGGTCCTAAGTGTGCCCGGACAACTCTTTTGGAGTTGCACACATCTCACATTTGAGGCATTGTTTCCCATGATTTGCTGCTCGGAGTTTGTAATAGGATCCTCAAAAGGAAAGTCACCCACAGTAAGGGTGAACGTTTTTGGTATTCTATCTAGCAGCCATTGTTTATTCCAGATGATGCTTTACTTCGATGGAAAAACAAATGAGAAGTCTATTTGGCTTGGGTAATGACTCCCGGCTGGCCGCCTCTCGTTCACCCCGAAGGCTCTCCAGGTGTCATATAATCAGTACACCCAAGTCCTTAAATGCGTGCCAGTTCTGACAAACAACAAAGCTGGCATGAAGATAATTACGTTTGTGGTCCCTGTGCATCCCTTTCCTTGCTGGCGCAAGAGGCAGCCGCTGCCTCGCCTCGTTTGAGAGGTGCTGTTTTTCATCCCTTGCGATGACAGCCACACTCTTGTCATTCCCGCCGCGTGCTTGCCACAGCCGGCTCGCTCTACTCGAGACTGTTCTTTTTTTTTTCTTTGCCTCCCCCCTCCTCTCGCCCTCCTCTTCCCCAGCAATGTTTTTGGCAATTGCTTTTCTTTTTTTTTTGACTCGATTAATTCAGTGACACGAATGAATACAGCCCGGCAAAGTAAACAGTGCAGCCCTTGAGTTCTGTCCAATCTGAGTCAGTGCTCGTCCGTTTCCCAGCAGGCACTTAGGAGCTTCTGCCAACACCGCTATTGCTGCTCTTGACGATCATCATGAGGGTGATGGTGAGGATGAGGATGAGGATGATGATAGCCCCCACTATTAGTGCAGACTGTGCCTCAAGAGGCCTGAAGCAGTTGGCTGTTTATCCCTTGTCATGACACCTGACTGTATAAATGGGGCCTGTCTGTTTGTTTTATCGTCAACAGAGCCAGGCCTTGCCTCCCAGGCAAACATAGACAGGGTCAGGGAGACTACAGCTAAAGACATGGCAGCAAGAGCGATGGTGGTCGCCACGGTCACTCCACTTACTCCCATGTGGCTCCTGGACACTTTTTTTTATTTTTTATATTGCACCGCGTCCTTTAATATGTCGTGTCTAAGTCCCTCAGGGCAGAGAAAAGTGAATTGCGGATTCTGTTGTTGCACAGTATCAATGTGCTTTTTTTCCCTCACTTCTTGCTATTTTAGTAGCAGTTCAGTTCTGGTTATGTGAGCACTTACATCTGTTTTAAGTGACGCACGCATACGGAGTATTGTGTATGTCTCTGGACTGACCTTGCACACTGGTTGGTATACAGTACTTTGCTACTGTAATCTGTATTTGTTGACATTTTTAATCGTGGGATGTGGAGGTTGTCATTTTTATAAATCACTGGATTCCACATTATTTTCCCTCTGATGATCATCCGGATATTTCTGCTTCATGATTCTGATAGAAGAGTACAGAAGTACAGTGTGTTTTTTGTTGGTTTGAAGTGCCACTCACAGTCCTTTTGACAGAGTAGCTGGCCTCAGCGGAAGAGCCATCTCGAGAGGAACAACTCTGCCAGGCCTGAAACCTGCATCCCCCTTTTCTCCATTCCTCTATTTCACCTCTTCATTTGTCCATCCTTTTTTCTGTTACACATTTTAACTTAATCCTCCCTGTGGTGCCCTCAGCCTGTCGTCAACTTCCCTCCAGCCTAATCCTACTCTGACCAATGCCTACCGCCCCCCTCCCAACAGAACCAACGAGGAAATGGAGGCATTAATTACCCACCCCAGAGCTTGTTACCCAGGCTCAGCTCTTTCAGCTTCCTGGCTCTTCACTGACTCTGCAATTGTAATTCAGCAGGGGACCCAGGACGTGAGGGTAATAACAGAGGGTACCCATCCAAACGGACGATAGCCCACTGATAGATGATCCGCTGGGCCGGACGTGACGGAGCTGACGTGAGGGGGCCAGGAGTGACTCTGAAAGTGATTGACACACAGCTTTGGCACTGGGATTATGTGTGAGAGAAATAATTTATGACTTTCTCTTCCAGAGCCGAGACGAATGCCAGAAATGAGTAATGACCTCTTGGAAGTTCAGCTTCTCTGATCGCAAACAATAGCCTAGGTTGTCACCGCTGTGGAAATGACAGAATTGATGGTGTTATGAGAATGAGAAGCTAATGGACTAAATCATGGAAATGGCAGCTTAATTAAATATCAGGACCCCGATATGAACAACACATTACATTAGAGACAATACTGACTGATCAATACCATTGTTCTTTATCTTGCTAACTGCCTCTCATTGTATATCCTCCTGTAGCTTGTCAGCGTTTCTTCTCGCTGGCCCTTTGTGTCATGCTTTTTCTCTGACAGTTTGAGTGCCAAAGTCTTGAGTGCCCAGCAGTTGGCCTCCTTTGTGTTATTCAGCGTCTGATGTTTTCATGTAAGCACTGTGGTGGAAAAGTAAATGTCTTATTTGCTGAGCAACTGTCTCTCCTCAAGCATATCCCACCATTCCCCCCCTTTTTCACTATTACCATCAGTCTGTTTGCTGTCTATCCCTCTATCAGCAAGTTTTCTTTATCCTCTCATGCTATATTCTCTATCTGACTCACTCCTATTTGCTCTTTTCCTCTGCCACACTGCTCCCTACCATCCACCCGTTCCTTTCCCTCTCTACTTTCCCCATTATCCCACCCCTTCTTTCCTATTCTCCCTGCTCCCCTTCCTTGCCTTTCTTTGCTCAGGATCGATCTGCTCTCATTACATTGATGGCCCTGATGATTCAGTTGAATGGTGCACTCTCTCTCCAGTGCTTCTCCATGGCCTTCCTTTGCAACTTGCTCATACAGCAGCACTCAATGGTTCTTTCTCTGTGGGCACAATGACAGCGCGTCACCTGCTGCTCAGCCCCGTGACCCCTCTATAATCATATAGACTACAGGGAGATATGTGAACTGATGTATGCTTTATTTACCATGACTCATCAGGTGTAAACATTGTAGATACAAGAGGATACAGCAAACAGCAGTCGGGTGTCTGTTTTTTTTTTGGGGGGGGGGGGGTGTAGGTGTTGTAACGGTGTGAGAATATTTGATAAGGAAGTACATTTTTATTTAATCTTGTTTTCAGTCTCTCACACTCAACTGGCCTATTTCAGATCTCAGGTGCAGGAGTTCCCCTTTGATCTCGGCACAACCCAGCAAGTGCCGGCAATACTTGTTACCTGGACTAGCTGCTTTATTCATCCCTAATGGTGCATCACCTGATCAGAATTACCGACACTGCAGCTGACTCTGGTTTGCCTCCACTCCAACTTACTCTAGTCACTACCACTGTATTTTGCTAAAATGCAAATATAATGTTTCACATTTCTTCTCTACACCCTCACTCTCAACCCCCATCCCCATCTGCTTGTACACTCATCTGTAATATAATGTTATCCAACACAGAACTTAATGTTGTTAGGGGACTCTTTAGTCCCTCTCCTCCCCTTTGATACATTTAGTCTTATATTATTTATAGTCACAATGCAGCTGACCTTGCACTTTGAGAAGGAAAATGAAGCGTAGAAGTTGGTAGTGCCACAGGATGTGATCTGGCATTTAAATGGTGAATTTACCAAATGAGTCTAAAGGTTAGGCTGTGTGAGGCTGTCTCACAATGACAGTGCTAACATGCTGGTGTTTAGCAGTCCATGTTTACTATCTTCACTGTGTCAGTCTACCATGTTGGTATACATTTTTGTGGAGAGAGATATAATTTCCCATTCATTTTCTCTTGTTTATGTACATTGATGTAAAAAAAAACAACCCAAAAAGAAGTGAGAGCTGCTTCAACCAGATGTTCTTCATTGCAATTTGTCACACTCATGAGCCAATAGCATCCTTTACAGACCAATAGGAAATATCGGAACACAGAGTAATGATCGACTTTGGCTCATCGTTCTGACTGACAGATCAAACATTGGAATTCCACATGATAGACTGACAACGGTGAGATTCATATTATTGTTGTTGAATGTTCAATCAGTGAAAACAAGTTCAGATAAATGATTGACAGACAAATAATGGTTTGCTACAGATGGTGGCTTTCCAGCTAACATTAGCCTTGTGCTTGTGTGTACATTATAACTGGAGGTGGTTATGTACAGTACACCTGGTTCAGATATATAGTAGTGAGTGAGACGTATTGCACAGTGTATTTTAGACTAAAATAAATATATATCATTTGGAAGTACAGTGAGTATTATAGTGTTCCAATGTAAATGTAAAATATGTTACCCCAGTCTCCCCTGCAGCAGACTGACTGGTTTAATATAAAATAATCAGCCGACCTGTAGATCTAAATGATGGAGTATGAGTGTGTTTACTGTAGCTAACGTTAGTCCAGCTGCTGGAAACAGCTGCTCAGCTTGACGGATGTCCCGGTAACAAACAATCCTGTCGCTCCGACTTTATCTGTACATTTACTGCCACCTTACAAATGCATTTATACTAAGATCAGGGGACTGTCGCTTATTTAGTTCATCACTTTTGTGTTGATTTTGTCGGAAGCTTTATAATCAGAGTCCTGCTGTCTAACACTCAGCGATCAGCCTGCATTAACCGAGCAGCTGCTTCTGTTAAAGATGTTGGTTTAGCATTAGCATGAACCTCAGATACCTGAACTGAATAGCAGCCAAACAACTCCACATCTTTAAGCTTCATTGTTAACCAATAGGACTGCCGCAGTGAGCAGATTGAGGCATGCTGTGACTTTTATTCCTCAAAAGGCAGAGAGGTGCATTTGTTTTACAGTTTGTGTGACCCTTACAGGTGGTGACCAAACACAACTGTAACTCAATCTGAACCGTGTACTACAGGAAATCTAGACATTTTCTAACAGTTACGCTGCATGTCCCTTGTCTTCTGCATTATCGATTAACATATTTATAATCAGCTGCATTATTAACAGCAATTAACCAATAATTGATTAACCATTAGCATACCTACTTCATATCATCTATTTTCTGTGTACTAGTAGGCCCAATTTGCAAGATAGACAAGTCTATGTGAAATTTCTTAATAACCTAAACATGGGTGTGGGTGGATGTGTTTTAAGGCCATGCACCACAGTTGAATAGAGACTAAATAAATCCTGTTCTTCTATCAGAATAAAACTCATTAATATAAACCCACATACAATATATTTTTGTATTATAACCTTTATCTTTTACCTTATAAATAATGCAAATTAGTCAAATCATGAAATAAGGCAGAACAAATATAGCGACTTCAGTCAGTTGTCTTCCCTCAATCTTATTGTATGTCTATAATAATTAATAAGAAATAAAAAAGTATGTACTGAGAGGATATGTAGACGGTTTTGATTTTTTGAAGGAGTAAAAATGAGACAAGCCTCAGTATCAGCTTCTTTTCATTGATTTAAGATGGTCTTGAAAGGAACCCCTCTACGGCTTTGCATCTTTATCACCTTTTTTCACCTCTGATGAGTTTGCACCCCTGATCTGTCATTGTAGCTAACATCTACATGGAAGAAGTAGAAAGCTGATCCATTAAATCAGTGGACTGTAACATCAAGTTCACATGAGAAGACTTCAGGAACAACAGCTTGACCTTTTTGGACTGTACTGTACACATTGAATTATAAAGGAACCCCCCACGCACAGACCAATACTTACTCTTTGACTCTCACCACCCACTGGAGCATAACATAGGAGCTATGAAACTGTACCAACAAGTGCAAAGGCCCAAGAGAAGGAGTACAAACACCTGAAGGATGCACTTAAAGCTTGCGGATACCCTTAACAGACCTTTGTGAAAACAGCCAGGAAGAATATCAACACGGGGGATGTTGAGGAAAAGAAGAATAACTGTAACAACATTGTCATTCAATACATGCCTGGAGTATCTGAGAAACTCGGGAGGATTTTCAAACCCAGCAACACACTAAGACAGAAACTGGTCCACCAGAAGGACCGCATACCCAAACACAAGAAAAGCAATCTAGTATATGCAGTCCAATGCAGTGAGGAATGCACAGACTTGTGTATCGGAGAAACTAAACAACCATTAATCAAACGCATGGCTCAACACAGGAGGGCCAACTCCACAAGTCAAGACTCAGCACTTTACCTGCACCTGAAAGATAAGGGACACTCTTTTGAGGAAACCAATGTACATATACTGGGTATGCAGGACAAATGGTTTGAAAAAGGAGTGAGGGAGCCTATCTATGTCTACGATGCCATTTAACCCCCACCCACAATGCTGTTTTTTCATTCCTTCCCAGGAGACTCAACATTCATTTACAGGTAACTCCAGTGACTGCAACAACTGTTGTTAGAAGCACTAACGAATGTGGTATCAGTGACATTGACAACAACCCCACAGAGGCGAAATACCGGAGACTCCCCACCAATCAGTTAGAACTGAAGAAGCCCCTTGGATGAGAGGTGAAACATCTTCATTATCTACTACAACCAATTCCAGTTGCCTTCGATTCAACCCTCCTGGGACAAAGCAGGTATGTTTGACATTGTGGAAAATATGCTTACTTGCTTTTTCCCTATGTGTTAGTTGACAAGATTGATACCACTTTCTAAAACTAGGGAAAACAACTAGCACAGTTCTGCCCGACAATGAAAACAAATGCTATATCGTGATTGTTTGATGTACACAAAAAATGAATTATAACAACAATTAATTGAGTCACAGAGTTCTCTTGGAACTCTTGGGAGTCACTGTTTACATTCAAGAAATAGTCAAGCAAATAGTCCTGTAAAGTCACAAATTTTTGTTTTTACACTTTTTTGTATGGATTAAACAAGTGAGACTTAATGGGTAAGTACTTGTAAACTGATTCTTTTTTAACCCTTTTTCTTTATGCCAAACTAAACTAAGGCCTGATGGCTTTAACTTTCTATTGTGTGTTGGATTGTTAACGACACCTTGCACTACAATGTTGTCCTATCAGATTAAATTAAATACAGATTGGAATATATATGGAGGCATCACAACTTTTACATTACATTAAAGTTCCTAATTGATAGGAGTTGGGGAGTTGATGTAATTGGTAACTCATACTATGATTTTTAAATTCAGACAGTTAAACATTACACATCAAATATTCCTGTTTTTCCTCCATGTCTGAACAATAGTTTGAATTTTGAATGAAAAGTGACAGCCCTAATGCACACACAGTAGTAGTAAGAGAAGCAATACTGAAACACCCCAATAAAAGAGCTAAATAAAAAATATTGTGTTTCTCTGACTATTTTCATGGTAACAGCTAGTGAAGAAAATGTCTCAGTGAAACCACCAAATGTACAACTGGCAAAGTGGTCTGAAAGTTCAGTTCAGCAGGTGAACTGCCAGGAGAGTCAACTATTGTCAAACAACAAAATTGCTCCAGTGCACTTAATGTCCAACAAAGTAAATCCCCAGAATGCACTATAAAAAAAACAACACAGTGAGCATTGGTTAGAACTGATGTCATTGCATTGCCCTTCTCTGCATGTTCTGTAGATATTTTTTTCAATTTAATGTCATGGGTACAACAATTCAGAGCTGCCTTAGTGAGAAAAAAATAATTGTCACAGTTTCTTGTTACACAGGAAATCTTTCTCTTTATAACTAGAGGGATTTCTCACACAATCAAGATTCTTGTTGCAAGACTTTATCCACAGTTATAAAGAGAATGGGGACTACAGTGCTTGCTGAAAGTTAGGCAGATGAACAAATGATGAGAGAACAGGCTATCCCACAAGGAATAATGCAACATCTTGAATGGCTCTTTGAATAGCCAAAGTGGCTCTATTGGATAGAAAAATCTCTCTGAAACAAAGCTGCAGATAAGACACAATCCCATGTACTGTTCTCTCACTAATGACATACTTGTTGCCTAACAAGAGCAGCATTTGTGTTTTTAAGCCCCGAAATAATGACTTTATCACTTAATTCAATACTCATAACAGCTTTTAATATTTTGATGGCAGTTCAGAGGTGTTGTTTAAGGGAGACCCGGCTGTATCTTATAGAATAATAACACTGCTAATAGTTAAGCCTGATTTGGGCGAGTCAGTAAACAAACACTTAGATTATAATTTTAAAAATGAAAGGAGAAAAAAAAGGATTAATTTTATTAGCTGCAGCTGTGTTTTCTGCAGTATAAGAACAACGAATTTTACTTAATCAATGGAAGTACATTTTTCAAAAAGGCACCTAATTTAGAACTTTTAGCTTGTCTGATTGTAATAACATTTTTTTTAAACATAAATGGGCAGTTTAATGGTGTAGTGTGCAAGATTTAGTGCCATCTAGTGGTGAGATTGCAGATTGCAACCAACTGAATCCTCCCGCCCTTCCAAGTGAGGACCTGCTCCCTAAAGGACTCATTCAAAGGTAACGAAAACACAACAATTCTTATTTCAAGGTGATTAAACACTAATTGAAACATAATTAATTAATATTATATTCCATTTCTGCCAGTTCCATTCTGCTAGATGCCACTTAATTCTACACACTGTATCTTTAAAGGATACTTTGACAAGTTCCTTTTTCTATAATTTGTTATGCTTACATTCACACAAAATACTTGTTTCGCAGACAGTTGTCATTACAATAATTGCAAATTCTCTGGTTTCTGTCCTGCCCTTTATATCTTCCAGTCACCCTGAAAGTTCTGGTGTTACGAATTGGAAATTACAATAGTCTGTACTTTTGTTTTTCATACAACAGATACTTTTAAATTTTTAGCACTTGTTTAAATTCAACATAAAGCTCACTTTTCCTCTTCTGCATGAACTGATCTTTCAGCCTCTACTCAACAGTTAGTTTCAACCAAATGATGCTGTTACACTTTTGTGTGAGCCAGAGGTGAGATAAACCACAGTCATCCAATCCATCTGCTTGACCTGCAAGACCCTTGGTGACTCATATATAGCTGAATTATGCGGGATGATCAAGTGGTTGTACATTATACTGACTGACTGAGTTTACTTTCATTGTGTTCTATCAGCTCCCCCAGTAGCCAATAATTCTCTTTTTAACTGCAACACAGTACCTTTCCAGCTCCCTATGCACCATATTATTGCAGGTTGTCATTTTAACTTTTAGGGTTTGCTTAAAGGACCAGTGTGTAGGATTTAGTGGCATATATGGGTGAAGTTACAGTAGTGAAAAATGCAAAACATGGTGGTGCAACATGGTGGGCTCTTTGGAAGAGGACCTGCTCCCTATGTAGATCTAAAGGGCTCATTTAAAGGTAACGAAAACACAACAATACATAGTTTCAGAGTATTATAGGCTAATTTAGACTTACTTATGAATATCACTGCCCATTACTGCCAAGTTTGTTACACTAGATGCCACAAAATTCTACTATTTGTTTTTTTGCATGCATACAACATAACTGGTGTAACTGTTTACATTTTATCCTTCCTAACACTGGGAACATTTTACGTGTAAGTCACAAGTAATGTCCTATTTGGTAGCAGAGTTATTTTAGTGCCACCTCATGTAGCTCTTCTCTTAGGGTGCCAATCTCAGCAAAGGTGACATTGAAATGAAGCCCACTACATCTTGATACCATACAGTGATATGTACTGTAGCATGGGTGGCCAACCATATGCCATAGAGAGCAAACAGTCTGCAGGTTTTCATTCCAACAGATCATCTCAGCAGGTGTCCTCACTGATGAGTTCTTCTACCTGAAGGAGTGCTAATTAGTGGCTCCTTGTTCAGAATGGAAACTTGCATACAAATGGCTCTCATGGCACATGGTTAACAACGCAACTATCAGTCTACAAGAAAATGACATGATGTGCACCAACAGATGTCAGTCAAATTGTGCCTTCAGAAATACACAGCCAATTGAAATCAACAAAGAGAATACAAAATGTATTTTTTTCCTCCAAAGTTTTAATAATGTATTGTTTGTTTACTGAGATTCTCCTGGAGCTGTCTTGACACCATCTGCAATTTGTTTAAATTATTTCCAGCTGTGAGCAGCTCCTCCAATTCCTTTTTGCAATTTATTGCAGGGTGATAGCATCCATCAACAGCACCCTAAAAAATGAAGCAAATTTAATATGCATACTGATCAATTTGAGTATGAATAATTTCAGGTTTCCAGTGTGAAAGAAGTATAAACTTGCAAACTGGGTTAGAATTAGGAATTGGGATACAACTCACGACTCGAAAAGCCATTCAAGGAAGGAGTAACTGCTGTATTATATTAATTGGCAACATGTTTTCCAGTACAAGTTGTGCAGTACAAAATTTGCAGGGAGGTGGTCTGCATGAATGAGGGACATACAAAGCAGAAGAAGCTAGGTTTCCTTTCAAATAGAGCAAATTTTAATTGAATTTCCAGGAGATGGGCTAAATTCAAATTAACACAAATTCCCATCCACTGAAGTAAAACAACTGGTCACTTTTTATTCCAGTCAAGGGCAACAACATGGCGTAACTACAGAGGCAATCATACTTCAAATGGTGAAAAAAACAACTTAGAAAACATGATGGAAACATGGCATTTATGAAGCATTACAGCCTCCTCATCGCTCCACACAGATCTGAAATTTTCACTTACCGCTATTTTTAAATGTTTTTATCTCATCAGTGGAGCACAAAATTCATTTAACATGAAAGTCATGTGCTTCATTTACATCATGACTTATTTGCTAAGTCTGTTTCCATTGCATATTTTTGCATTTGGTTTTATCGACACACCAAATTTTCCACTTCAACCAAGCGTGAAGACATGGTGGTTTGGGATTCCTTCCCATTTTTGACTATTCCATGCATGCTTTTTATGTGCAAATTGAAAATGTGAACAAAAACAGATTGATGGAAACATGTTATTGACACCAGAAAGTAAGGTTCACATCCTGACTGTGTTCTGTGTGTGGTTACCTCAGGGCAGGCATATCCAAACTATTTCATAAACGGCCAGGTGGTTGCAGGTTTTTGCTCCAACCAATCAAGAGCACACTATTCAACCAATCAACTGTCTGAAGACTGAGATCAGTTGATTAAATTAGTCAAGCCTTGTGTCCTCCTGCTTGGTTTGAAGGAAAACCTGCAGCCACATGTCCCTTTATAGTTTGGACATCACATGGCTACAAAGCCACGTTGGTTAAGGAGAAGTGAGATTGTGTATTGGGTTCTTAATGTAACTATGATAACCTTAATTATGCCCCAGTTGCCATGACCGGATATTGCAGGCAAAATAAATGAAATACACACTATGGATGTGCTTTCTCATTTGTATGGAATGAACATTCTGCTTTTCAGATGTTAATTTGAAACATTTCCTTATTATGTTGATAAACCTAATCCAGTTGCATTACCTTTCTTTCAAAACATATTTCCTGTTGAATATATGTGACGCACAAATATAATTTTTAAATGACAGGTGTGGGGAAATAAATAGACCTTTCTGGACTTGTCGCTGTTGGAAAAGCACAGGTATAAGTAATATAATTAATGTCTCTGGCTTATTCAAGTGTGCCAGTATACCATAGAGCTACCTAACACACACAACATTAGAGAACCCCCAAATGATATGCAGCTGTTTTAATAGTTTATGTTATTAGTCATGCCTGTGTGTGACATCCACATTGTCCACTGTGAGAATGGTCTGTAAGTCTGTTTTTTCAGTGCAGATATTTGGACATGTCACACCAGGGAAAGCACAGGTGTAACTAATAACATTAATAATAGCTGAATTGCATTCTGGTGTGCCAGTTTCAGGGCCTTCTAGTGACTCCCTGCCAGTGGCTTACTGGGACAGCAGTGGAACAGAGCCATCATGTATATCATAGGTTCCACCTGTGGTTCTCATGCTAGGACAAGTCAAAATGTCTGCTGTGAAAAAAGGCCGGTGTGTAATTATTTGCTCTACTTTTTTCTTATTTGTGTGGATAAAGTGGCCAGACGTACAAAATAAAACATTTCCAGCTTTCTATAGCATCAGTAGGAAAACATTGGAATCAGGCATCACTCCCTCAGATTCAAGCTAGCTTTTTACCCTGATGTGTACATAACTATTAAACAGGTAGAAACCCATCATAGAAGGCGCAGAGATACCAATTACTCCACCTACAATGGCCTCAACAGACTAGACTTCACTGCAGCAAAGATGTTGAACAAAGCTGTGGTTTTAGGGCACCTCTCTGATGTTCCTTGAAAGAAAAACTCTCGCACTGGCAACACTTAATTAAAGAATATCACTGTACATTACTTGATATTAGTATAAAAATGTATCCAAGACTATCTAATTGCAGCTCTTTCCTTTTAGACACTGCTGTGGTCTTTGCCAGATGTTAAAATTCTTGATGTGTCTGTTTCATCCACGTCCCGTCTGTTACTGCCAAGCCAGCTCTGCTATTTTGCTACCTTTTTTCTCTTGTTAAAACATATCAGAGTAAGCCTAGCCTTTGCTTTCCCTTCGCCTGTAATCCCTATAGTGCTTGTTACGACAATACCCTTCATCTAACTATTCAGTAGTGGGGTTTCTTATTGCTTTGGGAGGGTCTTCCAGTACAGATGCTTGTTGTGGATATTTACTGCTGCGTCTCGCTGTTGCCGCATATTGTTGTTCCTCAACACAACCTTGTAAAACTGTTCAGGTGTATTTATACAGTGTCTCGTACACAGTAAGCCGTGCTGTTACTGTCCCAGAACATAAAACATTAACGTGTTTTTCTCACCTCTGAGTGTGGATACTCTTTTTGTGTACTTTTCCCTTTCATAAATATATATTTACTGTACCCATTATTCACTGTCAAAAGGGGTGTAAACCCTTTTGTGCTCTCATTCTTTATCTTTACCTTTTGCTTGTTATGGTACCCTGTATTACTCCCATAAATAAATGTAAGCTCTCTGTTCAACTAGAAGAAAAAAGAAAAGAGAAGACAAAAAACACCCATGAGATCCTAACTGATTTCACTTCTCATTGTCTGTACCTCCTCTCAATCTGCAAGTGATATCACAATGATTTGCAGCCTTAAATTAAATTTGTTTGTTTGCTTGTTTCCCTTCTCACCTGATTCTTGGTAATCTCTCTCCTCCGCCTGTGATGTGGCAGGCCTGCTTTGGCGTAGGCTTTCATCTCGCCTAATTGGTTCTGATGGCCTCTGCAGGGAATTCCAGGGGCGAGATGCTGCAGCGCTCGCCAGGCACAGAAGACGAGGGGTTAAAAATGCCCTGCGTGGGATTAATGAAGGGTTAAAGCAGCAGATGAGAGGAGAGGGCAGGAGGTCTGACCGGCGTGCACAACCCAACTGCTCCTCTTTCCTCTTTCCTCTACCGTCTGCTGCCAAGACCCCAGGCACGAGACACAACAACGGAGAGGAGTTGGTGGCAACCGTGAGGTACACTGTAGAGAATGATGATGCTTGTTAACACATGGGATGCATTTTGCTCACTTGTCTTCGCCTGTGGTAATCTGTGTAATTTGTTTATACGTGGCGGATGGTGTGTGAGTGTGTGCATGTGCAGGGTAGCATCTGTGCATGCTGCGTGCGTGCAAGTGGACGGCATCGAGGCCGCCGTTCCCTATTTTCCGTGTGGTTTCACCTTGTCCGTCGGGGATGCGGGTTTCTGATGGTCTTCCACTTGAATACAGTTGACCTGGTGCCCGTAGCAGCCCCTGTCACCTCCTTGTTTCTCTCCCTCCCTCCATCCTTCCATTTACTGCATTGTGCCGCCACACCTGAGGTCTCCAAGCACAGGCTGCTTCTGCCAGGTGTGTCCCTAATACCAACTGAGACACACATGCGCATATAAATACCCACAGAACTAGTGTGTGTCTACCATCTGCACGCATCCACCGATATTGAAAAGTGGATGATGATTCTCATCCCGTGCATCTACTTTGCTTTCTGTCCTTTACTGCAATATTTGAACTAGCAGAACATCAGAAAAAACGAGTCCCGTCACTGCACTCTCTATTCCCACTCGTCTCCTTCAAAAGACTATGATCAGATTTTTGACACAGCTCTCCTGTCTCTTAACCAAATATCACTGTCTCCACATCTGAAATGCACAGGCTTTGTGCAAGTTGAGGTTACGTAGGTGTAAATGGGTTTTCTTTTTTTTTTTGTGGTTGTTTTTTGAAATGTCAAAATTCAGTTTGTTTTTCATTTCCATGCCGTTTCCGTGCTTGTGCATAGATATTCATATCGAGGTAAGGCAGCAGGGGCTTGCATAGAAAAATATCAGTCGGCCTGTCTGACTGTCTGTCTGTGTGTCTGTCAGTTTTCCCCATCTGTGCATCTGTATGATTGTCTAGCATGCTTGTCAGACTGTCTGCTTTGCCATCGCCCCCCCACCCCACCCCACCCCACCCCCAGTTTTCTCCAAGTTGACTCTTGCCACATGTGTGTGAAGCAATCACTCCCCTCCTCAGGCTTATGGCATTTATCTCCCTCTGTGCCTGAATTTGTCTCATGGCTTGTGTGTTTGTGCTTACATGTGTTTATATGTTCCCATCCACATGTGGGCTTAGGAAAAGTGTGTCCGCGTGTCAATCTCTGTTTGTATAAGACCGCTGCGTGCTTGCCCACCTGTCAGTCAACTGTCTCTTGGCATGCCATTAGTTATCTGTGAAGGCAAGGTCATGGTGCCTGAGACACAGGTAGAGCTACCACTGAGCCTTCAGGGCAGCACTACAGCACTCTTCATTCCTTTCTCACGTGGAGGACACTTTAAAGGAAATTTATGGATGATTACAACTTAGCTTTTAGTTTTCTAGTTTCAGCCATCATTTCTATTAGTTATGATAATACTATTCACCAAGTTAATTACTGACATTCTAAAAAATAGTTGGCAAGACGTGAGCGGTCACATAATCGTCCAGTCATTACTTCTAGTTGAACATTTTACAAGGAATACTAAAAATGGTCAGTTATGTCTTCTAAGAATAAAAGAATAAAAACAAATGATTTGAAAGGGACTGTGCTGTACAGAGCTTCGTCAAGCTGTAACCATTCACCAACCAACATCACATACATTTCTAATGCATAAAGATTCAAAGTGCAAGTCAAATTATATGAGTTCATATGGTGTAATATAAACAACAATTCCATTTGGTTATGTATCAGTTTTAAGCTTGTTTTAAACACACTGTACTAATAGTTCTTTTAATTTTATATTGGTCTTGAAAATGTAGTTTTTTAAAAACTCCTATTATTATATATGTATGGATCTTGTCCTGTATATATTTGTGTGTAAGAATGGACCCCAGTAAGACCTGCAACCATGTCAGTGGAGATTAATGGGGGTCTTTCTTAACATTAAAGTAATATGTCAAATGTTAGCAAACAGCACAGCATATTTACATATCTAGCAGATAAGCAACATTAGCATTTAGCCATGTTTTTTGGCCACCTGATGCCCAATATCCACCATCCCAAGAAATATGTGGCTCTTTATCTGGCCTCTTTTTGTCCTTAACTGCTTAGTGTACTGTATGTTTATCAGCTAATCACTAACTTATTCTATGTGCTGTTTGGTGCTGGCAGGTATCGTATAGTTTGTTTTTTCTCACTGAAAACAGCTGCCTGCTTCTGCTACAAACAATTCAAATGAGAGCAATGAGAGTGAACCAAAATGCGCACAATTAAACCAAAACAATTAGCTTAAAGATGCTAAAATGCTCCACAGATCTGAAAGAAAATGCAGTGATACTTTTTTGTGGATTCATACGAGCGATCCCTTTCACATGCAAGTTATGTGTGTTTATCTATTGTTAAAATACAAATACTGAGTTAACTGCTTAAAACAAGCCTCGGCCCAGATTGTGCCTCTCATGTTTTATAGGAAGAACCATCAATCTCTTTTTACCTGCAATTTTTGAAAAACACAGGTAAGTAAAAATTATAAAATGTTGCATTGTTATTTTGTGCAAAAATATGAATATAACAGATCATAACGGGACAAATATGTGTACACAAATATAACTAATAATATACGTTTTCAATTATTTTTATATTCACATATTTCCAGCTATCCGTTTTGTATCAGGAAAAGAAGTCACAGCTTGGGAATTTTTATTTATTTATTTATTTTAATGGGAATAGTTTCTCATCCAGATGGCTGGAGTCTATGATCACTTGGAAATATCTTCAGAAGTGTTGTTAAATGGCCTTCTGGTTTAATATTTCAGAAAACTGGACACTTAAGCTTTGTTAGCAAACTGTAATACATGAGAGGCACAAACTGGTGTGAGGTTAGCCAAACATTGTTGGAAGAGGAAACAAAGGGCAAACAGTAAAATTATAACCCAAACTGTTGTAAACCTCCATCACAGTTTACAGACTGATTTCATGGTCCAGCTACGCCAGAGAGACACAGTTTCCCTGTGCGATCAGGGATTATTCCCAAATTTTTTGTGTGCTCTCACTATCTGTATAACCTTCAGATAACATGGTTTAGAACATTTGGTTTAACTGTTGGCTTTTTTGAAACCTTTATGATTTTCGGACTGCCCACGCTTCTTGATTTTTAACTTTTTATTCTCTGATGTTCCCTTTGTTACCAAATCTCAGCTTGTTGAATAGAGCATCTTCATAATGGCCACAAACCAGGAATTTATAACACAAATTGCACAAAACTGTAGTTTTCCTTGATGCTTTGGGCAAGCAGATAAAACAGATAATCAATGCTGATACAAAAGCAAATCTTACATGTACACTTCAATCTCAAGTGAAAACGCACTTTAGTCTGTAATCAAATAACCCCCCCCCCCCCCCCACAAATGCATAAATACACTAACAGATGGTGGATGTTCTGCAGATACACAGAGACAAATTTGGCTACCTAAGCAGATGTGTACACAAACACACATCACACACACATACACACACGCACAGAAGGAAACACACAAGTTTTCAAGAAGAAACCATTGTCTGAAATGGCTTCAAAACGTGGGCATACACACACAGAAATTGGCAACCAAACAGATGTGCGCAAACACACGCAATCAGTGTAAGAGGGGAGCGAGTCACCCCCAGTGAGCGCACAGAGTCAGAGCAGGGAACTGAGGGTCCTGTGTATACAGAACTTGGATCTCGACCACATGAAGAGAGAGCAGAGCAGCGCGGGAGGGAGAGAGAGAGAGAGAGAGAGAGAGAGAGAGAGAGAGAGAGAGACGGAGGTGGAGAGTGAGGGAAGGAGAGGGGGAGCAGATGGGTCAGCCATCTGGTGGATGGAGGAAAAGCGAGGGAGATGAAAAGAAGAGGGAGGGTGCGCTGGAGAGAGAGAGAGCGAGAGCGAGTTGGAGGGATGTGTGTGTATGTGTGTGTGTAGGAGGAGGGGTGGGGTGGGTGTGGGGGGGATCATGGGAAATATCTGTGTGTATGTGTGTGTGTGTGGATGGAGTCTATGAGTAGGAGTGAGTGTTGTGTTTGTGTCGGACTGTTTATGTGTACATTGAGTTTGGTCAGCTGAGAATCAGGTGCCAGCGGACAGTGCAGTTGAGTTACTCTGGCACGCTGTTGAATGCACTTATGTCATACATACACACACACACACAATGGGTGGTAAATCCCAACTATAATCGTATACTACACACAGTATCTTATTTAGAAATGTAATCATTTTCACATTAGTTATAATTAATTTAAAAAATAAGTATGGTGCGTATCATTCGATGGCAGAAGCAATTTGTTACTTAGCAATTAGGGATATTACTTTCCAGCATTGCCTTCCAACAACTCCAGCCACCGATCCTCCTAACAAGCCTCATGAAGCTTGTTCCACTGTGCCATAGCGGAGCTCCATTGTTGGCCAGAAACAATTAAATACCAATCAGATAGCCACCACATTTACATTTCCTAATGTTTGGCTGCGGCTCAGGAGGTAAAGTGGCTCCTGTCCATGTGTCTAAGTGTCCTTGAGCAAGACACCGAACTCCAAGTTGCTACCGATAGTCGGGCCAGAGCCTTGCATGATATCTCTGCTGCCATCGGTGTGTACACAAGTGTGTTAAGGTACAAAAGTGTATATAAGTGCTGTCCTTTTAGTTATAGAATTTATTGACAATTTGTTGTTTTACATGGGGTTATGTGACTATGTGTCTATTTTGGCAACCAGCGGAGACTCCAGGAAGTAGTCTGGCACATAACCCCTGTAAATGTTTGTTAGCTTTTTGTACAAAATATTAATTAGGGATCTTTAGAGGTGTTGATAGATAGATTTGTAACCATTAGACAGAGCAAGCCTAGCTGTTTCCACCTGTTTTGAGTCTTTGTGCTAAGCTAAGCTAACTAGCTGCTGTCTTTAGCTGGTTTTTGGTCTTTTCATGGGATTTATTCAAAGCAAGTTAGCTAGCCAAGAGCATTTTCACCTAAAGTCACAGGCTGTTGATTTTATTTTCCATTTCTGCTTTTGTACAGATTTTTAAAAAATGAGCTACATGACCTTTTAGAGAGGCAAGAACATGTATTTTTAAAGTTTGGGGAGAGCCAGGTTAGCTCTTTCTCCCTTGCTTACAGTATTTATTCAATCCTAGGCCACTATCATCCCCAGGCTTCAGCTCTAGTTAACGCACAGACATGCACCAGGCTCATCTTATTCTTGGAGAGAAAGCAAATAAGCATATTTTACAAAATGCTGAACCATTCCTGTACAACACACATTCTGTCAGACAGGAAATCATTTTGCATATATATGGAAAACCAAGGACACACGCACACACAAGTCAGGTACATGTACATGTGTGTTTACAATGTGGCTTTATATTCTCATTCATATGCAGGGAAAAAGAAATATACACATTGAACCTCACCATTATATGTTGAGTAAAGAATACCACCCAAGGCGTGACATGGTATGTTAGTGGTAATGACAGAAGCACAGTGAGATGCAAAAGGAAAAGGAGATGGAAATAGAAGATAAGAAAGACACGAGATAAAGAACAGATAAGTGACAGGATGGCAAAAAAATAGGGGAGGCAGATAGTTTGATGAGACAGAAAGAGAGATAGACAGGACGAGAAGAAAGAGAGAGAGGAAGGCAGAGAGGGTGATGATGTAAAATGGAATACCAGAAAGCGTCTGGTAAGGCTGAAAAGATCAAAGAAATCATACTTCCAAAAGCCTAGATGTCAGAAAATAGAGACCAATTTATTGTGGATGGCAGGAAGTATGGCTCCACCTATAAATTACACTCTGTCAGCCGGAGCAGTCCCGAAACAATACCTGGTCCTGATGAAAGAGAAAGTGAAACATGATGGAAAATGACTTTACATGGAGGGACGACAAAGATTGCTCTTCTCACATTCCACCTTGAGCGGGCCAACTTTGTATTCCGCTCACGGAGGCCACTTTCATCACTGTATGAAATACACTAATGCTATAATTATTGTTAATATGATCGCAGGTATGGACAATTTATCATTGTTAGCTGCTCAGCCACTGCCAACTCAATTTTCTCTGTGTGCTGGGTGGGGGAAAAAATTAACCAGCATATAATTTGTTCAAACTTTATTTTCTCTCTGCTTGGATGGCTGGTGATTATCATCATTACTGTGATTATCACTCACTTGGCTCTTGTTTTCGTCGTTCATGAGCAGGCTTTTCTTGCTGACTTGTCCCAACGGATTGTGCAGATGTATTCCTGCTTGTTTTATTTTTTATTTTCTTCTTTTATAACTCTTATGATGTGATATGCAGATGTGTATACTCTTTGTTATCTTAATATTCTGGTGTGGTCGCTCACCTTCAGGGACACACTGATGCACAATCTTTACAGGGGAGAACATAGACTAGAAAGGCAGAAAATCCTTCTATCAGCTGGCAGGTTGACATTGAGCCTGTGCTCTTGAAGATGAAAGGTGACACCACACGCCCACACACACATATATTCAAATCACACATTTTCAAACACCGGATACATTTCCTGACATTTCACACATTAACAATGTATAGTGAGACAATACTACAAAATTCAGTTTGAAAGTTTCAAGAACATGTTCATTTATTTATAATGGATGAAAGAGCTTTTCTAACAATACTCACTTTTCCTTGTTTTAAACTTATTACGTATTTATCTGTAGTTTCTTTTCAGATCCTTGTGAAAAAAACTCTCATACAGAAAAATAAATATGTTTTGAAGATGTCAATTGTAGGAAATGTCAAACATACAAAACATACACTGCCTAGTTACAGCTAATAATAATTACATACTTCTCTATATATTAGGTTCAACTTCTCTTTTGAAGTCATCACACTCCACCACCACTATCATGTGTGCTCTAGCACTTTAAGCTTCTATATAATTAATAGTGAATTCTTGGCTTGTTCTCTTATGTGCCATAAAGCAAACCTCAAAATTTGTAAAATTAATTATAGATGTTACTTAAGGCTCTCTGTCACTTCAATGATAGTCTCGTTGGTCTACATTAATTACAGACTTATCCTCCGACTAATTTATGTGTTGTGCTACTTGAACTGAATGCAGTTTCACTTAACAGTTTTACTTAAAGGAAATGTTTGGGTTATTTTCAAGTCTGTCTTAATACAATGCTGATGTGCCACTATGCATGTAGAAATGGGTCTTGCTTGCTGTGACTATTCCTACTCTTCATACTGGCCCTGAAGCTATTCTTACTGATCGTGACTACATTGTAAGAAATTGAGGCCAAAACATCTACATCTTTCGTTTTGTGCAGAAATGCAGCTGAACCATTGATGCTTAATGGAGTCGTTTCGTCTGACGTTGCAGTGAAAGCTTGGATCTTTGGATCGTTGTTGGTCGACAATCCCCTCTCTTGATGAATGAAGGCAGCCAATGAAATTATAGATGTTATTCAGAGGTAAAACACTAATCTAATATTATTTATGACATAAGCTTTAGGAAAAACAATCAGCAGTCATTTGTCTGACCTCCACATGGTGGCAGTAAAGAGGGTCAGTATGCTTCAAACAAGTGTTTGTCGGTCTGTCGAACAGAATCTGAAATCCCTTTTTCTCCAAACCTCTCCTACGTCAGAATTGGAGGAGCTTTTGAGCTAAGACTACGCAATAGTGTGTGTGCCACAATCCCCATTAGAATGATTATTGCCCATCAACAATTTTGCCTTTAGATGAAAATCAGATGGCAGCACCAGCTACTTTGTTTTAAAGCACAATCCAGCCTTTAAAGTTCTATTTAGTAAGAAAGGCTAAGCCAGCCCTTTTCAGAATTTGCATATTTGAGATTTTTACAAATTTAAAATCCATGAATTCTTAAATGGTGTGACAAACCTCTCTGGGCAGACTTGTTGTCATCTTCCTTGCAGGAACCTGGTACTGGCACAGTCAGGGAGATTCGGCTCGCTGGATTCCCTGACTGGCTTCTATTTAAACTGGTGGAAGTCAGTCACTTGATGTCTCTCCTCTGGCTTCCACCATGTCTGGTTCTGGTTGTGTTTGATTTCATTCACCTTTAAGTTAAGCACAATAAATCTATGTTTGATTTACAGCTCAAAAATAGATTGTGTGTGTGTGTGGTCTCCCCTCCTTTGTCCAGACTGAAGCTGGGTTTTGACAATAGTAATCTGATGAAATACACCATCATTCAGTACAAATTTTAACAATATGAAATTGTGGTCAGGAAACATTTGCAGAGAATGTGGTTTTAGAGGGAACGTGAATATTTTATTTAGAATGAGACTTTTCAACTGAGCAGCTGTTTGGGGATTTTTTTGGAAGTAGAGATCTTTACATTTTTCATTTCTGGGTTGTTTTAAAAAGGTTAAATAATAAACATAAACATATAGCATTGGAAGTGAGATGCCACTGCAGAGGTGGCAGCTTGTTCATTTCCATTTACAACCCAGAATAGCCCGTGTGATAGTCGAAAATCGAATGTTGAATTGGCCCCTTTTAAGTAAAGTGAAACAAGGTCGAAGTTCACAATCTTCACACTTTCGGCTCCACCGGGTCACAAAATGTGCAGCTGCATCTTGACAGGCTCAGGGCTCGTTTGACAGGGAACCTCTTGTGTTGTCTGGGCAGTGGTCCTGGAGGCCAGGCTGTGAAGCTCTCTTCGCCATGGGAGCTGGTTGTGAGCTGGCCAGGAGAAAGGCAACAGAAGCCACATACATTGGCACGACTCCTGTGCAGGCACTGGCCTGGAACTGCTGGAAGATGAAGGATAGATGGCTTTCGAAGGAGCCCAATGGCCAGCAAGAGGAAGGAATGCCTGAGTTTAGTAGATATTTGACTGTATAAAATCAGTCAAGACAAGAGCTTTTGATCTCTACTAAATCTGCTGCAAAGACCCCATAGATGATAATACACAAGGTCAATTTAAAAATTAGGTTTCTGGAATATACCATAACTATTTGCGATACCATCTCATTTATCAGGTGTCGGCTCGTGTAATGGGGATGTTTGGTAGATCAGGCTTTTTTCCAGCAATGCTGTCAGACCTGCTGTTTTACAAAATAACAAAATAAGTATCTGATTATAAGCAACAGCATATGAATTGATTTATTTGGAAACCTTGGAGTCAAGAGAAGTGAGCTTTCTTTTAGACAGAGTACACTTACCTGGGCTTAAGCTGCAGGTTTGACTAAATATTAAAGTTGTTTATCATCGTTAGTTGTTACTCTCAGAGGTTTTATCCCACAGTGAGGTCTTAAAGGCAATCTGCCTACAGCAACAGGACTCAGAAACACTTCATGCCAACAGCTGTTTCACACTATTTAGCACAAATATATTACGTTATCTGAACTGATGTGATTGTGAACTGCTTCAGTGTAAAATGAATCCGAAGCAATAACAAGATTGAATAGAACATGATTTTGTCTGATACACCAATCCTGCAGCAAATGTGAATTTCTTCTCATTCAATTTTAGTCCAGACCACATACAATACATTTTTGCCTGATCTAACTCATGAGATTAAGTTTAAAAGAAACATTTTGATAGATTAGATTTATTCCATGCATGATCGATGAAATAAGGTATTTAACCTGCCAGGGAATCAACTTACAAGGCGAGGTAAGAGGGTTCTCTCTGTAGCTGTTAAGGTGTTGGAAAATGTTATGCTTGCTGTAGCGGCTTAAATTAGGCTGACTTGGCCAGGGGCCGGGGTGTTTTACCTGATTTTTCTGCTCCGTTGAAGCTGCTGCTGATGACAGCAACATCTTCGGCTTGTGGGCTCTGTTTGGCTTTTTGTTGGGTTATTTTGCATCTCAGATCCAGCTGGTAGGCAGCTAGCATCTGGGTGCACGCGCCCTGCTTGCTCTCCAGCATGCACACTGCAATTTAATATGCTTACTGACTCTGCGAATATTCATCATGTAATTATCTGGGTAATTCACTGACCAACTAAGTCCTGCTTTAACAGAATATATACGCTAGGATCAGATATGACA
Organism: Scomber japonicus; assembly: GCF_027409825.1. Taxonomy (NCBI): domain Eukaryota; kingdom Metazoa; phylum Chordata; class Actinopteri; order Scombriformes; family Scombridae; genus Scomber; species Scomber japonicus. The sequence continues at coordinate 8,395,038 of NC_070589.1, forward strand.
GCTGATTTTCTACATATCTGATTCAGTGTGTGTAAGTGTGTGTTATAGTGTGTACTGTATGTGTGTTTTTCTTGGATGCAGTGGAACAAACAGATTATAGCAAACAGACTATTATTACCGGGTAAAATAAAGGCTAATGTAATGTAATATACCTCCCACCACACACAGACACACACAGACATACACACACACGCACACACACACAGTCATAAACAAAAGACACACACACCACACACGCACACACAGTCATAAACAAAGGACACACATATACACACTTATACTACAATATAATATGGGCACATTTATTTTCCCACACCTCTAAAAACATTGTGTAATATGTACATAAAGCTTAATGTGTTTTATTGGTTTTTTGTGTTATTGCCATATCAAGCCTGACTTTTTGAGACGTCATCATGAGAGAGAAGTACTTCTGCACAGCTTGTGGGAGTGAGGGAAAAAAACACACCTCACATTGCATCCTTGTTTCTTGCAGCTCAGACAAAAATGGGGTCCTTTAATTTCTCTCTAATCAGATTCGCTATTAGACTAAAATAACCCTTAGCAAGCATTCCTAGACTACACATTAAACTAAATATGCTGTGCGCTTGAAGTTTTCCGGGGCCTTCAACTAAGGGTTTTGAGGTAGCATAAATTCCATCAAGGTCTCACTTAATTGGCACAGCGCCTTTTCTCTCAGCCCATGTGTGGGTATTTCTTCAAAAGTATTGTGTAGGTGTAGTTTGAGTGAGACTGAATGTAAAAATATAAAATACATCTGAATGAACTTATCAGAATCAACTTTTCTACAGTCTAGAAATATATAGATCTGCACTCAATTTTATATTTTGGATCATTTTTTTGAGGGTTAAATGAAGTAATGCAGTGAATTATCCAACAGACTTGACAGAAACAACATTTCCTCCAAGTTAAAGCTAAATACAAATTTTATGGATGTAAAAATGCATTGAGATTAGTGAAATATTTGCTTTATCATCAGGGGAGGCTGCAATGACAAATTTATGTGCAAGTCAAATGCATTTTTATGTAATACTGATACCAGGGATATATAATTTTTTTCAGATATATATGCAGTTTTTGAAATGAATTTCCCCTGAAACTGTACGCATATAGCAAATACATAAAACTTTTCTAATATTTCGTAGACCCTGAACACACTGACTGCATTTGGCATTCATTTAATAATTGGGATTGAGATGTTGCTAAAAAAGGGAGCCAAACTTCAATATATATTGTTGTGATGAACAAGTCAAATAAGAACGTGTATGTATGTATGTATGTATGTATGTATCCATGTATCCATGTATCCATGAATCCAGTACCAAAGCTGCTTATTGGATCCAAATGCTTTTTTATACTTCATTGAATCTATTTAGGGTTACCTCTCATGCATGTACATTGCTAAAGTTAGAAATAACAAACTGAAAGACTCAATTGACTTTCACCTGTTGTTAGCTGCAAAGGCATAGAGACTAGTTTTTAGCAGCAGTCAATTGATGTTCACAACCTGTATCTACAACACATAGTATAAAATACTGAATAGATATGGATCTGACAAATGAAATAACAAGTGTATCCTACTTACATTTGCAGGTTGATTAAAACAAAATACACCAATTAAAGCTGCAATAATACACTTACAACTGAAAAAATAATTGCATGTAACATGAAAGCAGTCGCTCTGACAATTAACATAATTATCAATAATTGCTCAACTCTGCAGTTCCCCTTTGCTCGTTGGAGCATTTTAGCATCTTTCAGCTCATTGTTTTGATTTTACAGTTGTTACTTTACTGTTTTGATTTAGTCTCACCATAAACATCAATCTTTTTTTCAAACCTGCTGTATGATTTCTGCTTAGCACCAAATGGCAGGCAAGTTAGCAACTAGCTGATATACGCATTGGAGCTTAAGAGTCAGATATTTCTGATATTTCTCAGGGGTCGGTGGAAACCAAAAACAGAGCTAAAAAGAGAGGGAACAATGAACTTTGCCAGGAGATATTGGAGGAAATAATTCCTAATACTTTTCTGACTTCTGGTTGCGTAAATAGGTAATTGTTTTGCTAACACGTTAGCCACTGTTGTGTATTTTTTAGCCTGTTGTGCTGCCACTAAGTTGCTCCAACCTCCAAAATGCAGGTTTCTTGATAGAATCTTGTATTTTTCCTTCTTCCTTTTAAGTAAAGAGCAAACTACAAAGCATCCAGGTTGGAGGCCTGTCATTTCATACTGGTGCTGACCTTTGCTATCACTTGTTGAAATGACAAAATGTTGCTGGTGGTCAGCTCACGTCAGTACAATTTTCTAATTTTATACATAAAAACACTCCACTTGCAAGTATTGTCAGGTATTTAAATGATTTGGCTTAATGCAGAGCGCTTGCATTGCCAGTTGGATTCTACAATCCTGTGATATACAAATGTGACCAGCTGGACTGCTAAAACCCTGCTATATCAGACCCTCTGAAATGCTATTCAGTGACAAATTTTCCACATGGGCCCACGTGAAGGACATTGTCCAGATTTAGCATAGAAGAGCAGATTTTTCACCTCTACCCCCTTTTCCTTTTCCTCTTTTTTCTTAATTCATATCTTTCTCTCTTTCACAGATCATCAATAGCCACTCAAAGGCTGAAATGATTTGCTAAAAGGATCTGAGCCAGTTGGATGAGTGACAGAGAAAAGGAGATGGAAAGAAAAGCTAGTATCTCGCTGCAAGCGACAAATGATGGGGTCCAAGCAAAATGCACGCTTTTAGAGAAGAAGAGGGCTTGAAAAGCTTGAAGAATAGGCAAGATGAAATTGACAGTGTTCACAAGGAGGACTTGAACCCAGGACCTTTGTATTCCCAGGTGAGTTTACGTACACTGAGCCACTGAAGACATGGTTTAGTATGCACCAGCTCATATTTTGAGGGAACCATAGAGACAGGCTGAACAGGAGTATTTTTAGTCAGTTTAAACTTGAAAAATCAGAACAATTTAAGTGTTTGGGATCCAATTCTGAAGAAAAAAAAATCACTCGTTAACCTACTTTTCTTGGGTGTATTGTCAAAGATTTTAGGGAAATTTGACTGTTATTCTTTATGTACAAATCACTGCAGACTCACTGTTTTGACACATCTGAATACAAACTGAAAGTCGTGGTGTTTAGTATGTAAAGACTGTCTGTCAGTGTGGGTAGCATTGAAATGCAGATGTGTGGAGCTATAGATGTTAAATGATTTTGGATTTTTTGAAAAATACAGAGTGATTGACTTTTGAATAGACCACCGGTTGCAGTGAGACAAATCAGTTTCGACTGCAATATTGATGACAATGTGACCTTACTCTGATGACCAAACAATAATCGTAGAACATGTGGCAAATTTTCCCTCAAATCTGCACAACTATGACATTTAAATTTTTCACATTTATGGCGCCTCCTAGTGGTCTATTGGTATGAACTTGGGGATCATTCACAGAATGTCGTAAAGACCTAACACGTTAAGTTTGGTGAAAATGAGATGATGAGTTGGCGAGACACAAGACTTCTACTCTGTTTAAACATTTTGATGATTGACTTGTAAAATTGAAACAGAACAGCATAGTGAAATTTCTTTAATGACTTATAATCTGTGAAGTCTTTAGATGATCCTGACTAAGTTTTGGGATGATTGGCCCGGCAGTTTCTGACAAGATGTCGAAAATAGGATTTTGAGAAAACTGACTCTCTGCCAAGCCATTTTTGACACAATTGCGAAAACGTAAACTTGATTATCAGAGCGCCACCTTGAGGTGAGTGAGTGTCATTTTATGTGCATGAGTATTGGATAGAATTTGCAGCCCACCTGCCAATTTTGGTGTTTATAGGTATTATGTTTATTGCTGCACAAACACTTTTTGCAGAGAAAAATCATAATAATAAGAATAATGAGAACAAAAACGATAGGGCTCCATCAGCTTCACTGCTTGGATCACTAATAAAAATGCATCCATATAAAGTCATTTGCATTCCGACAATTGCTCATGCACCCTCTCTGGCTCTAAGCCCTTGTCACATTTATACCTGGAGCACCAGCAGACACACAAATATTCCATCCACTCACTGTGCTGTTTGTTCATGGTATTATTGTAAGGGTAGCACCATTTTAAATGGTAAATGCCACACAAAAATGAAAAGGAAAGGAAGGGAGAAAGGGAAAGGAAAAGGAGGCAAGAGCGAGGAGAGGAGGAGGGGAGAAAAAGAGAAGATGACAGTGCCTGAGGGAACAAACATCACCTCCTGTCTGGCTCCCTGACAGCAAGGAGCAGACAGGTGGAGAAGGGAGGAGGACAAGTGCAAGCAGTGTGTGTGTGTGTGTATGTTTGTGCGTGTGCAGAGGTGCAGCATCTTTCCAGCCGAGAGAAGGGCATCTGTCCGTCTCTGCTCGACTCAGGTTACAGCGTGCGGCAGCTGTCCGTGTCTGTCTGAGTGTTGTGCTATTAAATGCTTTACCTGGCCAGTGTCTCACCGTAGATCTGGAATACCATCATGCATCTGTCCAGCCGTCTGTTATCCTCGCGCTATCTGTCACTCCGCCGGCCTGTCCTTGCGTCTGTCTATCTCCTCGGCAAAGCTGCACGTTGCGTTTGCAGCAAGCACACTTTCTGTCTATCTGCCCACCTGCTTGTCTATCTGATGCATCCATAGCTGTGCTGCTTTTCTGTCATCCTGCATACCATCACTAACTTTCAGTATACGCTGTGCATATGCCAGCACGGTCTGTCTCTCAGTTCCCTGTGGATCTCATATACTGATAGATGACTGGAAGATATACAGGGATCAAAGCGCCATAGTTACTGCAGGGAGCATCCCCTCCTCCCCTCCTTTACAGCACATGACAGTGGCCTTCAAAACACACATGCTGTCAGCCTGCACACATACCCACATAACACATACGCACTTGCTCGTGTGCACAAAAAAATAAAGTGTCACGGGAGAGAAGCAGTCATGGGATTGAGAGGGCAGTAGATAAATCAAGCGTGCACGTGCACGTGAACATGTATCTACAGCATGTGCGCAGGTTTGTTTGATTTTTATGGTTGTTTTTAGATCCCTGGGGAGTTCAAGAGAGACTTAGCTTTAAACTGTGGGAAGACTGACACAGAAAAAACAGAGCAATTGAGATTTTTAACCTCACACCAGCTTGATCTGATAAGTTCTCAGAGTAAAAACAACTCGCCAAATAATTATGTGATACTGTCATTTAAATAAATATCAGTTTGGTTGGTCAAACACTGATTAACATGCGACAAAAGTGATTCATGCCACTTCCCATTTGTGAAAGCTTCTGCATTTGCTTGTTAGGTCTTTGCGGAGGTCAATCGCTTTGCCATACAGATAGTAATGAATTTTTTGTGTGTGCTTTGTGTAAATATAATAAGGGGTTATTATGACATTTGTTCAGAGATAGCCTCCATGGACTAGAGAGATATAAAACCTGATGTGACCAGATACACAATAGATTTCTTCAACAAACTGATCTGCTGAATCTCTCGTGGCTAAACTGAAAGACTAAACACAACATGCAACAGAGGGTTAGGAGGTATGAGGTGTAGTGTATTGTACATTCAGCATCCATCATAGTGGAGAAGATGATAACCCTAACCCTAACCCCTAACCCTAACCCTTTACCTGTCAATCCACAGACTAAACTGTTCACAGGAACATCTTTATTAATAATTAGTTCCAACAAGACTAAACAACTGCACTAACAGCTCTTTTAGGATGCACTTAGCCAAAATGATCCTTTGTGCAAAGTGTCATGGAGGTTTTGTTGAGTAGATGTGTTTACTATTTTGCTATCTTAATTTAGCGTAACAGAATGTTTAGCGTGCCAATTAAGTGCTAATTTTAGCGTGCAACTGGGGTCGATGGGATTGTCATTACTTTTGCAAGAATTCATTCATAAATCAACATATTGGAGAAATTGAAATAATGACCTGATTGGGTCACTAGACAAAAAGTCGGAGGATCATTTAGTCAAGTCATTTATCTTCTAGTAATCTTGAATGTCTGAAGCAGATTTAAGGAGAGCCCATTCAATAGTTTTAAAGTATTTAACTCCAAAACAGTTAACTATTAAACTCATGGTGGCACTAGGGGAAAAGTCAGTGGATTACCAAAGTCATTAGGCTTCATCCTCTGAGGACCATGACTGTCTATATAACAGTTAATGGCAATCTATCCGATAGATGTTAAGATATTTCAGTCTTGACAAAAGGGGTGGACTGACTGACCAACAAACCTACAATTTCTTAACCATAATGTAAACGAGACCTGGTCACCATATTTGGGGTAAGGGGATTAGACAAACCTAGAAGGCAGATTTTGCTGTCCTGTTCCTAACTGTCTTTGTGATACTGCCCTCCCAAGAAAAATGATGGTAAGTCATGATGTCAGACAACCCAAAATAATACATTGTTACATAAAGTGACAGATGCCATCTCGCAGCTGTAGTAATTATGACTGTAACCGTGGCACAGTTGAAATGATGTAAGCTGTCAAATTTCGTCATTCAGAGGAGGTAGGGTGGATGGATTGGTATAACCCAACAGTGGACCACAGGAGACCACAGGAGACCACTGTTCGTTTCCCATTCACAACCATGTGTCACATCTCCAACCTTGAGAACTTAACCTTGTGGTTATTTTTGTATTATTTTCTATTGTAGACCCTAACCAGTTGTTTTTTTGTGTTTCAACCTAACTAGACCAGTGTTGTCAAATCATAAAACATCATTATTTTTTAAGTGATTAGTAATTGGAGAGCACAGACAAATGATACCGTCCTGCCGATTACTGCCTAGAAAACACTTGTATGTATCATTCTTGAGAGAGCTTAGTCCTTTGATGTATTTGGTGCAAGTGCACATGTGCATAAAAGATAAAGGACACATAAGACTTGAGACAGAGAAAGTAGAATCTGAGAGGCTTAATGAAAGACATGACTTGGAGTGATGTGTCCTTGTATTTTAAACAGTTCCCAATTAAAACTGAAAGAAACACAAAGTAGCCTGCAGAAGAAAATGAACAGACTACGCTTTTAAAATAAGGTTGAGGGTTTGGGGAATCTGGATGCTGATTTGACTGCATGAAAGACTATGTCTACATGCAGCAGATGACAGGCTACAGGTTATTACAGGTTGCTTCAGAGTATGTAAACATGTTCCCGGATTACCTGCCTATGTTTCTATGAGTAACCTTTTCACACAGGTTCATGTCAACTCACTGATTGCTATCCATAGACGCTGCTACACTTCTCCCAGCAAAATCATTGGATTATCCAGACTATATTATCCTTAAGTGCTGGCTCTGGATGAAGGTTTTGCTTGATGATTTTTTTAAAAATGTGATTTTTCATGGTATGAGAACAGCAGGAACTAAATTTCCTTTCACGTACATTGTTTCAGGGTGAAGGCATAAATCACAGAGAAAGATGTCTTCAAACTTGAGCTAAAAAACCTGAAACTTTCTACTCGATACTGCAAGGGGTTAGGGAAGAAAATGTTATTTTTGTAAATTGGGTGAACTGACCCATTTAAGTAGAGTAAGACAAAGCTTACTAGATCATAAACTGCACAGCTAAGAAAGAACTGGTGTGACACACGTGCTGATTTTGAACCTAGCTTGTTGTGGCACAAGTTGTCTCTTTAAACAATGTGTAAAAGCCTAAAAGCATATTTTCTGGTTGTGTGTACAGTACATCCAGCCTGTTTATGCTACCTCGCCAACTGTCTTTGCCTGCCAAACACATGTATGGCAAAACTGACTCTGCAGGCTGCAGCAAAGTGCGGCACATCCAGGCAGGCGTGCACCCTGGCCAGAGGGAGAGAGGAATCAAAGCCGGCTGCAACACACACAAACACACAGATGTATGCGTTCATTTTAATAATGCACACGCACATATGCTCCGTCGTTCAATAATAAAACCAGCAAAACAGGGAAGAACACACTACTCTCTCTCTTTCTTTCGCTCTTCCTCCATGTCGCTCTTCCTCACGCAAACACACACACACACACACATATTCAGAGTCTCTCCCGAGTGGATAAATCAGTCCTTTCATGCTCTGTCGTCTGGCTGGCCCTGTTCTACTGTGTTTCTATAATAGAGAAGAAGCAGTCCCTCTCTTTGACTATTCTAATGGTCACACATACATCTTCCTCTTCCCGCTCTCTCTCTCTGTTCTTCAAAGGGTTTCTGCTGGAGTCAATCTACAAGTACAGTGTAGACTGAAGATAGGGGACTTACAGCATGTGTAATGACTGAAGAGGATATATAAGCCTAATGAAATGAGTGCATGTGTGTGTGCACGCGTTTGTGTGAAGATGACGAGGTATAATTTGCTCTTAAGTGATAAGGATGGGGGTAATGGCTTTTTGAGATGGGATGATGAAGGCGGTCTGATTAACATGAATATCGTCATGTTATCATTGGCCTGTAATCAGGTGATGTCTTGGTGTTGATAATGATGGCCTAATGATGATGGCACATCTGTAATGACTCAAAAGAGACATTTTATAAAGTTGCTATAGAGTAATAACAACAAAACTAGTGTATGTCCACATGTTAAATGGGAATAGAGTAATGATGACAAGGCTAAAGGAGAGTCCACAAACTATAGGAAGAGTACACTGTAACATAACCTACATGCTGTATGATAACTGTCAAACACTGCAAATCAATACAGGAAATATTAAAAATGAGCTTTTGGTACCACTTTCTGAGAAGACATGGTTTATAAAAGGTTTATAAGTTCTAACTAATGGCTTAAATAATAATTCATGAATCCATTACTAAACCATCATGGAGCAGTTGAGAAGTAATAAAAGCAACTCTTGGGTTGTCAGATTTATTAGAAAGTGAGAAACCATGAGTATTTATTAATGGTTATAAATAAAAAATCTTTCATGTTTCTTTTTAATTGTGATTGCATAGTTACCATATAAGAAAGTATCATTTTCTACTAAGGCATTCTTAATAAAGGGTTAAAGTTGTAAGTTATGTCTATATTAATGGTCAATGAATGTCTGATAGGTACTGTAAGCATTTATAAGTAACAACATTAGCATTTATTGTTCTATAAACCCTGGCAGCCCAGATGTTATGTTCTTATTAATGTCTTATAACTGACCTATAAAGACAGTGATTTCCAATAATAAAGTACTGCTTAAAACTGTAAATCTTTTCTAAAGGGTTCCTAAAGTGCTGGCTGATCAATACCTCTTTCTAATAATGCAGCCTTTATTGGCTATGAGCATTACTAAGCAACACATTCATTGGTTATGTACTCTATTAAAACCACTAAAAATGCTTACATGATTTATGAATCACTAATACAGCCATAATGTACAACTTTATAAACCTTTTTATAAGGGGTGTCTGATTAGAAAAAGGTTCTTAGTGTTACCAATGTTGTAGTGACTTGGAGTGGGAGTATATTCTGTTGTGATTATGATATCCTCCTAACATGAGCATTAGACATCAATAAATACGTTTTTCACTTACCAATAAGCCTGGCAGTGCTAATCCAAAATTAATGGCTTATAGCAGATATATAAAACATTAGTAGGTAATTTATTAACCATCATCGAATCTATTAGATACAACTTTATAAACCCTTTGAAAAGGTTGCCTTAATAAAGACTGAACTTTTTTTTAAAGGAAAAGACACTACACTAACACAAATGACCAGTTTTAACCCACATTGTACTCACAATGTCTCACCACGGGGATATTACGCAAAATAGAATACCATATTATTATTTGGATATGATGATGGTGTTGATGATGATCATGATGATGATGATGATGATGATGGTGATGGTGATGATGATGATGATGGTGGAAGAGTAGGAGGAGGAGGAGGTGGTGGTAGTGAGTAGGCTATGTCTAATGATTGGAATAATACCAACACACTTCCGAGAGAGCGGTGATGATGAAGAGATCAAGAGAAAGAAAGAGAGACAAAAGCGAGAAATTAGAGGTTGTAGGGACGGGCTGAGGGATTTTCAAGAGTCACGGTTTTATTGAAGAGAGAGAGAAGAGAGAGAGAGAAAGAGAGAGAGGGAGAGAGAGAGTGAGGCGAGATAACAGCGTTTGTCCTTCTTGGACTCAGTTTTGTGACCGGCTGACGGGCAGAACGGGCGACGGACGAAGAAACTTGAGACAATCCCCCCTAGATATCGACATCCAGAGGTAAATAATCAGTTTGTCTAAAAAGCAGATAATCCTGTCATTGTGAGCATGTATGATTTTTTTTCTTTTCCGGCGGTCAGGCTAACTGATGAGCAGACCTAGTTTCCCCTCGCTTGGTATTTGGGAATTGCGTCTCTCTCTCTCTCTCTCTCTCTCTGTCTCTGTCTCTCTGACTGCCTGCTCTTTGGCATCACCGTATGACATTCATCATAGATCCCGTCTGAAACTGACATTACGGTACGTGACACTAAGAATAATCAACCAATTTCTGGTTGTGCCTTGATTGTTTAAGATTGTATTCTATTTTTCTTTCCTCACGGCGGACAGGTTCCGTGCGTATTTGCGAGACCCTGAAGGCTTCCTAACTGGATTTTCCTGCTTTTTTAAAAGTATATCCTTAACAGCACAATGTTAAATGACTTGACCTGTGGTAATAACAGATGAGACAGTTTTATAATGGGTGCTATCGAACAGAGAGTCCTAATTGGGAGCGCTTGGTCAAAGAGACTGAGGACCTGTCCGCTGGCGCACACTCGTATATCTTTTTATGTGGGGGAATTTCAGCACCATAATAACCGATCTGTACACTGATTGATTCATTTATTGATCCGCCAATCGATTCTACAAGAAATGTAGTGCATGTTTTTGTCCGATTGAGGAAAAAAGAGGGGGCTGTCACTTTTTTTTTTTTTTTTTTTGGTGCAAATTGGACAAGCGCAATATTTTTACGCGTGCGAGCTGTATCCTAACAGACGGCGTGCGTGTGCGCTCTCCTGTCTGTCTGCAGACTGCCGTTAACGGAGAACGGTAGGGTGGGTGGAGGGAGGGAGCTGGGGGGTGGAGGGTTTGGGGGGGGGCAGCGACTGACAGACACCGAGCACCGACACCCCGGGGCAAATATTTTACCTGCTTGCCATCCGTATGCGCAATTTCTACTCGGTTCAGCGCGCCTCTAATGAGGTTGATCGGCTCCGAGTCGCTCCGAAAGCCCGGCTTAATTGCGTCCATTTATAACACGACCCTATAAGTCGGTGATAATAAGTATTTGGCTTCATATTCAAGGGTGTGATGCGCTCGTGTTGAGCTAAAAATGCTCCTTCTTTTTTTTTCTTTTTTAAACGCTGTACACAAGTGTAATAATGTTTGTGTTTGTGTGGGACCTCAGGCATCCATTGCTCTTCTGGGAAATACATTTGCTTAGATTTATGACCTCCCTTCTCAGGTTATATCGATTAATGCAGCCTGCCGTGTACTGTATTTTTTTTTGTAAGAGCAAGAAAAGTGGGTCTGCCATATCTAGATATAATTTCTTTTTGTTGGAAGCAGCTTTTTGATACAGTCATCTCTGCAGTTGGGTCAATTCTCAAGTGGAAAATCTGTGCTCTTATGGCTCCTTCTTGAGTAAATACATAAAAACTAATGGGAGACATGAATGGGCCCCCACATACATACTGACACACACACACACACACATACACATTATTACACACTGACAAACACACAGGCACATGATGGGCCTTTAGCGACTGTAATGGCTCTGATCAGTGTGGAACATGTTTATGTATGTGGAAAACTCATGTATAATACATGATGGTTGCACCAGGGTACAAGAGTGCAATCAGCTCAATGTGTGTGAACGTCATGAGTCTATATTTGTTTATATGTATGTGTTTATATGTCTGTGTGTGTGTTATGATTCATGCACATTTATTCATATGTTTATTTCGGTATCAGTATCTTGAGTGTGCAGGAGCACTTTTCTGCTCGGTGTCACACAAGTTGTTCTTGTTTTTGGCAAAAAATAGGACCAGTGATTGGACACACTCTTCTCTTTTAATATGGTTAAGAGGGACGACAGGGCAATCTGTGTGTCAGCATTCAGTTAGTAATTGTTTACACCAGATAGCTCTCGCATTTACCCAGATGGGGCTCCCGCCGAGTGATTTTGAGCTGTAAAGGAGGGCATGGGGAATGAGAGAGAGAGAGAGAGAGAAAGGAGAGGTTAGGAGACATCAAGGGAAGAGAGGGAGAGGTAGTTAGATGGAAGAAGGGGCGTAGATGAAAGGTGGACAGAGGTAGGGGTGGGACCGAACATGAGGAGAGATTAAAAGGCTGGAAAATGAATGGAGAGTAGGAGGAGGATAGAAAGGAAGAGGAAGGGGCGAGGCCGCCTCTCATGAAAACAGACAAGTCGAGTCGGTGACTTATGCTGGCGATAAAACTGCCTGAGGAATAGAAGCTGGAAATAGAGGTGCTGTTGTTGTGACAAGAGAGGGACACACTGAATCCCATTAGCGGACATTACTTTGTATTATAGTCAGCAGTGGATGAAAGGGGTTTGGAATAGATGTTGGGATAGCTAGAGAGAAAGAACAACCGACCGACGGACAGGACCCTGCTCAACCCCAATCAAGGACGTATGAAAAGGTGTATGTGAGTTGAAGGGAGAAGCAAAGACATGGAACAGAATTTGAATTCAGGTCTTGGCTGAACATTTTCTTTGACTATTTTTTCTCACCAATATTACATAACCTTGTTTCCTCTCGCGCCTGGGGTGCCTTGCAATGTTTTTGCCTGAAAGACAGATTACTTACTAATAGAGACTCCTCTGGCTGTCTTTCTCTAAAAACTCCATCCAACTCCATCAACGACGCGCCCTCGGAAATGTTGGAGACGTTTCTAAACATGCTGATCATCCTTCTATGGCGAGAAATAAGGGCTTCAGACCCCCCCTCCCCATCTCCTTTCCCCCCCAAAAGGGAAACACACACAGAGAGCATGGTAAGCGATCAGTGAGCCTCTATTTCCTTTTGATTCCCTCCTAATGAGAATGGGAGAACCCCCAAGATGAGCACCCATGGGGGCTTTTCTCCTCCGAAAGTGTGTGGCAGTCGACGGACGCGTACCATTCATTAGCTGACAATTCAGTGAAAGGAATCAGACAACATGGCCTCCCAGGGATCCTCTTGAAGAACAAGGAAATAAATGCTTAGTGCTCAAGACGTGAACATTCCCTAGGGCCCTCGCAAAGAGAGATAATGTAATGGCAGAATTCAAACAGGAAAGGAAACAAGGAGCTTCCATGATCTAACATCGCCTCAGATCCTGCTTGTACTCCCCTCAACTTGCTTTCCAGGCACGGGGAAAAATGTAATGAGCTGTAGAAAACCTTTGGCGGAGTACTCTTTTTCCTCTGGTGTCAGTCTTTTGAAGGAGGAGTGAAAAAGCCGGTGACTCTGCCAGTGAATCTGCGAGGAGCTAAATCTCAACAATATCATCTTCAATTACCTACTCAAGGCAAGTGAGTGACGAGCGATCTTTTCATCCATACATGATGCGTCCTTTAAACTCCTGATGTAAAGGATGATGAACTATACCGTCTCTAGGCGCCCTTTGATGGTGATCGTGCATCAAAGAAGGAGAAGACTCGATACCTGATGCTGACTTTTAAAGACAGGGAACCTGCCAAGGGTTTTGCCCAGATTTCATAACAAGCATCTCCCGGGAAACTCTAGGATTTATCTTGAACGTCCTTCACGCCCCCCTGCCCCCCCAAATCATCCCCAGATGCAATACTGTGTGTTCCCAGCATCCCTCGACAGAGGTTAGAGCAGGACACACTGACCCCTATCCTGAGCAGTGCTATGTCGAGACATGGAGCCATTCTCTCCCTGGTGGTGATGAGAGGAAGGGAGGGGAGCGGTCATTTAGAGGAAATGGCTATATGTCTAGCGGTGCAGTGTTTTTTCTCTGTGGAGGCCTGTGGGATGGTGCTGCAGAATCTGTCACGGTCTGTTTGTTTTCAGACCAGCCTCACCGTTTGCCCGTGTGTATGTGGTAAATGCATTGCGGGTGGGGATGCGTATTTGCATACGCGTATTCAAGAGAGGCCAGTCATACATAATCACTATCTTCCCCCAGTGTCTAGAAAGCGCACATGCACACTCACGTTACCCTGATTTTTTTCTCAGTTTTCTCCCCTCGATCAGAATTGAAAGTATGGAGGCGCATTCTCTATCTGCTGCCAGCAGGGGGGCTGTCTTACTGCCAGACTAGATTGAATTTCATTGGGATGTTAGATTGGTGGAGGCGACTCTCAGCTCGGTGGCGGATGGATGTTTAGACGGGTGGGATGAAGGAGGACTCTAGGGGGAAAAAAAAGTACAGCAGCTCGCTCCACTGGAGACATTAAAGACATGAGACTGCTCTGGGCTCAATGTGTGTGCCCGCGCGTGTGTGTTTTGTGTATTTACATATATAGCGCTACTGTGTAGAAATGAGAAAGAGGTAGGCCAAGAGAGTCAGACATTGACAGAGCGAGAAAGCGTGTATGACTTTTAGTTGGTTTGGTGTGTGTGTGTGTGTGTGTGTGTGTGTGTGTGTGTGTGTGTGTGTGTTGGTTATGGACTTGCTGCCACTGGCTGAAGTATTGGAGGAGCAAGCTAAAATGAATCTTTTCTGTATTTCTGACGGGAAGTTGATTTGGAGCCAGGAATCGAGTTGCGGATAATGATTCCGTTGCATCTCCTCACACTTCTTTCAAATTCTATTGGAAAGATTTCAATGTTCGCTTGTGTCAGGTACACAAAAATTAAGAGCATGTCGTGAAGGAGGCGGAGAAACACTGAGTAAATAATTACATTCCCACCATCTCTGAAGTTAAATGAAATGAGCAGCAAGGAATTAGCTTTAAAAGCAGTGTTGTTTCAGTAATGTGATTACTTTCCCCCATAACGAGTAGTGTGAGGGATTACAATATCAATTAGACACAAATCCTAGTGACTTTATATGCCCTTATATTAAGTGTGTTGTAAGGTTGACTTGTGTGTGGTGTGGGTTGATAGTAATGTCTTCTTTATGTGTTCGCTTGTGTAGGCGGAGGTAGCATGCCTCCCTGTAACTCAAAAGTTTACTGGAGTGGTCCATGTGGTCAATCAATCAATGAGTGTTTTAAAGGCACCTTTTGCTGTTGAGTGATCAGTTAAGTATTGTAATTACTTTTTTAATTTTTTGGGGGGAAAAAAGACTTTTTGAAGATACACTATCACACTGATCCTGTTGGACAAAGTTTCCCTTAGACACTGTTTATCCAAGGAGAAGAGAGTCCATCATTGAAGCATCTTCAAGGAAATACTTCCATTAAAGCTGAACGCAAATTGCACATTTGTGTAACTTGTCTATCAATCACATGCTCACGCTCTCTCCTGTCAGGCTGCTGAAAGCGGTGAAATGATTTTCTCCAGCATATACTATTTTTCAGACTTTCTTTTTTGTCTTTTTGAGCTCCTCATCATGTGTGACAGCAGTAATTTTTGGCTGCTTTGACAGATCGGTGTGACAATCTGTTTCTAAAGTAAAGATGTCGGAAGAAGCTATGGAGTCGTTTTCACCTTGTGATTAATTTATTTCCTCTGCGGCGGGAAAAACACACCACACAGAAACTCCTGCAAGTTAAACTGAGTTAACAAAACACTTTTACGGCTGACTAACTACAACAGACACACTAATGGACTGGGAGACACTCGCTAGCCTAGCTACATTAAGTCTTCAAACAACCCATAATGCAACTGGCTTGTCAGAGCTGGCGTTAACAGCAGTACACTCTTATTTAAAAAAGATGTCTGGTCTTGTGAGCATATAATTGTCTCGTCCTCAAATGTGCGACGACCACAACTTTTTCAAATGTCATTTTAATATATCGGTCAATTACCTTTTTTTGTGTCCATGTCATCTGGTCAAATTTAGAGGGCGTTACAATGTGAAAATAAACGTATGAATACCTTGCACACATTCTTTTTTTGTGGACCCAACATGTGTAACCATAAAAACTTTGTACCAAATAATTTAACTTACTTAAAAACACTAAATTCTCAATAAAATACCATATCAACTAGTTTGGCATGATCTTACATTATAACTTTTATATTATATAAAGGTAATGGAATACTATTGTTCTAAATATTACATTTAATCTGGAGAATCATGGAGATCAGGAACAATGAAGTAATTATTAGTATTCTTTTGTGGTTACACCATTTGACATTTTCAGGAGCATTCAGTCTTACGTTTGGTAAAAGAATGGTGTAAATGTCATTTCAAATGACATCAAACCAACAAAAATACTAAATGTACATTTGAACAAACCTGATGCTGCTTTTAAAACTATATTTAAAGATATTTTTTTAATTCTCATCTTGCCAAACCTTATATATCACTGACCCATAGAACATTATGTCTAACATCATATCAAAATATAACACTTTTTTTTTCAAGTAACTTGTTCAACACTGCTTAAAACTCAATTTATGTCAACAAAAGGTCTGCTTGCTTGTTAAAACTGCTTGTGAAGCAATAATTTGACCTTTTACTTCTCAGTGGATGTAATATAGGCACATACCTGACAGCACTCAAATACATTGTGGTTGACATATTGATTTACTTGCCTCTGCATTAGGAGGGCAGCTACAATCCCTCCCACGTGGGGCTAAACTAGATTTTTTTCTTTTGGTTACATTTCTATGGAGGTTTGTCCAGGAAAAATTATCATAACATTCCTTGAAATCATGAGTCATGTTGGTGGGAGGACTGAGGTGTACCAGCGATGAACAGATCAAAGAACAGGCATATCAGTCACACAGCCCAGCTTGCATTACTTACATGTACAAGGATAATGAGGGTGGAATCCATAAGGAGGGTCAAATCTCACTGAGCTGCACTGAGACAGAGGAGGCGACAATTAACACTTGAGCACATGTTATCTCTTATCATCGTATTAAATGCTAAATTCGGTTTTCTCTATTTAGACCGCACATTGAGGTGATTAGTTCTGGTGGAAATATTAAACATAGAGGACTCGCAGTTTTCAATTTTACAGCTTTCATTGACTCGTCCTGATTTCTCCACTTCATAAGCACACGTGAAATTGGAAGCTCTAACTGTAACTACTTACTGTAAATAATTTCGCCATGGTTTAACACAATTTAGGAAGACTTTAATAAGCTTTGCAACAAAAGGTGCCGATGACTGTAACCAGTGTTTTTTTGGGGGAATTTAATTTATCATACTCAGGAAAAGGAACTATTGTTTCTTAACGTTTGCTTTCGAATAGAACGCTTCGTTTCCTTTGCACAGAAGGCAGCTGATTTTTTTCGGGTTATTCATCACTTCTGTGTTTTGACTCATCTTTATCAAGGCTGTCAGTAATTCTGGGGAATGCTGCGTGCGCCTCAAGTCGGAGCAACTGCGTAGGTGTTTGCTTGGGCTGGTGCTAATATGCATCTGCACGGCTTCATGTATCACATCAGCTGCAGACATGTGTGTGTGTGTGTGTGTGCGCGTGTGTGTGTGTGTATATATATGTGGGGGGCCATGAAAGAAATAAACCTACAGTATAAGCTGCCACCCCTGACATAGGAGTCCTATAGGAATTGAGTAAATCCTATTGTAAATTTGCCTACTCCATGAAGATAATTGGCTTATTCCTGTGTTAAATAGCCGGTCCTACAGGACACTGACTGGGCTTAGCATGCTCCGTGTAGACAAGTGTGTCTGTCTGCTCCCCTGCTTCTCGGGGACTTAGAGGCACATTACATACTGAATTACTGTATGACAATGATGAACTGATAACTGCAGTGTCTGGCCCACAGCTCCTGTGCGGGGACTGACGAGCACAGGAGTCTGCAAGGGCACAAGTTTGAATCCCACATGGTGCTCCTTTTAAAAGATGAGCCTACGTGGCTCAATGCTGCTTGATGTATGAAAAGAATAGTCACACAGACAGGCTGGTTTAGGGACAATCTGCACTTCAGAGCTGTATTTCTCATGCCGCTTAAAACTCTCAATTTTTAGTTTTCATGCTCAAGTCTACACAACAGTTTCAGGCTTCTATTGAGCTTGGTGTTGCATAGCCTTACCTAAATCATTATCCACACATCAAACACCATCTGGGTTTCACTCTGCTACTTTGAAGATTCCTTCCTCATCAGTCTTGCGCCTAAAGGAAACACCTCAGATAAATGTGTGTGCTTGTGCACATGCAAACGAGCTTACATGTGGCTCTTTTTATGCCCGTTTTAACCCCTGTAGTTGCTCAGTAACCACACTAACGTCCATTGCCTCTCCGCTTATTGGCCTCTGGGCAACTGCTTAGTGATGAACCCCAGCTCCAGCTGATCCAGCAGCTCAGAAGGGGGGGAGAAAAAAAGCACCAAAATGCTCAAACCAGAAAATGAGAGATTCAGAGATGGATGAATTGTCAGCGGATGTGCAGCTGTTCATTTGTGTGTGAGTGAGAGTGTGTGTGTGTGAGAAAGAGAGGGAAGCTAGAGAGCTAGCACGCATAATTCTGGGACATGACCGAAAACTGTCTAGTTAGAGTGCATCAGGAAATGGATGAAAGGGAGAATTCCCTTCACGTGGTGAGAGGAGAGAGACAGAGTTGGAAGTGCTTCATCTGTGTGTGTCCTGATGGCTGCTAAGTTGAACAAAGACAACCAAGAGACAATATCTTTTCAAACCAGCGCTGCGTCTCTGTGAAAACACGCTGGACATGCTGTGAAGTGAAACGGTTGAAAGCGTCTTTTTAAAGGTTGACTGATAATATTGAGCTGATGAAGTGGCAGCACCCTAGGGAGGGGTTTTTGAAGCTATAAATAGAGAAGCAAATGGGAAATTTTGTTCATTCTTCAAATTACATTGATAAATACCGTGATTCTTGGATAGGAATGACACACTTTATCCTTAAGTGGTAGAGTGTTACAGCTGCCATTTCTGACAGCGCTCACACTGTCTCCCTTTGCATTTCGGTGCATGTGTACATATGTCTAGGTGTGTGAGACTGTCTTCTAGTCTCCCCACAATCACAAGGAGGCGAGCCCCAGAGCACGAAGGTTCATCAGTAGTGTAATTAATGTTGTGCGGTTCAGTTGTCATGCGTGATATTTCAACGCTGCAATCTACTTGAGAAGGCTTTTTGATGAATGGCCAATTAGAAGCAGACTCCTCATGCCTGGTGGCTGACTGATCTCTTTTTAATGGCACTCCTGTTTCTTTGATAAAACGCAAAATGAATCATCGATACCCTGGCCCCCGAGGAGCACCGAATGTAATTGTAATTGGGTGTGTAGCGGTACTTTGGGGTCGAGGCTATGACTGTGTGCGAGTGAGAGCACTTTTGTGGTAATGACGGTCAGTCCCAGTCATACTCCGATGCACACGATTGCTTTTCTGAAGCATTATGTGTAATCCCGCAGTGAATGCATGTTCCTCTTTTATTTCTCTATTTCTCTACTTATTATTATCATTATCTACATTGATCTGCTACATGTACATTTCAACCACAAGATATGCAGCTCTGTGTGCTTACAGCAACAACAATTGAGTCTAATTTGATTGCTATTAAAGCATGCTACAATTAAAACTGGCAGCTTCCCTTTCCCTAAAACCCATGCATAAAGTGTGCTGCTGTGCTTTAATCAAAAAGTCTCACTGTATATGCATAATTCATGCTATAGAAATGAGAAGACAGCGGGGAAAAAATGCCCTAAATGTTCAAAGAAATACTAAGTCTCTTTTCTGCCTTATTTGCCAGTTCCTCAGGAGATGGCCGAGATGCATTTGCTGTTTCTCAGAAGGGGGTTTCATGGCAGGGGAGTGGGTTGTTTGAACCGAAGCTGTGAAAACACACCGTGTAACAATTTGAGCGAACAGCTAGCATCTTGAACCGGAGAGCCCACCAGGAGCTGTTTTGGACCACCCAACAGGCAGGACAGATCTCTGTTATGCCTTTTTATTTTGCTGCAGTGTTTTCCCTGGGTCTCGGCCGTTGGAGGTGTCTTCGCTTCCCTAACCAAACAGAACAGGTTCACAATGAGGTGATTAGTGTTGTCAAAATGTCATTGCGTCCCCCGCTGATGTCACAATGTTGGGATGATAATCTTCTAATTCAGGGTTTGAAACTGTGGAAATTTGCTTCTTGTACCTGCATGCCTGTGTACACTACCCCCCCCCCCCCAACACACACACACACACACAACCCTCCCCCCCCCATGCACTGTGCTTTTAGGTTTATGTGTAATTTCCTCAGCCTGCTTCCCCAGTCCCGCCGCACAATGTGACGTGGCTTCTAGCAGAAATTGCGAACCAGACCTTTCACACTTGGTCACAATAGAAGCTCGCTCTGCAGGTAGGCACTTGGAGGGGGAGATACAGAGGGAATCTTATTTTGTGGATTTAGACTTCATAAACATCATTATCATTTCCCCCGACCTTGAGTTGCCGCGCTGTTCAGCGGCGACCCCAATTTTTGTCAAGAACCTTGAATGGAGATGCGCGTGCTCTCCCCTGGGCACACGGGCAATCGAGTCAACAAAAAGGGAATTTTTCCAGCGGTGTGTGGAGTGTGTGTAGCATGTCTGCATGTGTGTCTGAGAGAGGGTTCGCATCAACGTTGGTGCGCTGACTCAGTAATCTTTCTAGCCGGCTGCCTGGAACCGTCAGCATCTTTCCACCAAACAAAGTTTTCTGACTGTGCCTCTGCCAGATTTAAACTGTGTAGAACATTAGTGTAACAGCCCACGCTCTTAGAATACAGATTTGTTCTTGAGTGCACGCCAAATGGCCTCTATATTTTATGAGCCTTCTCTCTACTAACATACCGTCTTGAGACTAATTATCATGGTCGCACTCAAACACAAAGCTCGTTTATTATTGCATTGACATCACATTTGTTTTGGCTTGGCCTACATGGCAGGGACTTCACAGCGCTACGATGCTGGAATCATGTTTTTGAGCTTGTCAGAGCGCACTTCCGATGGAGAATCTGTTCCTCCTTGCGTCGTACAAGGTGTTAGGAAGAAAGGTTGTTTGTTCTTTACAGTCTTGTCATCCGTCTCTCTTCAAGTGGACTGTTTTCCTTTTCTTTTCTTTTTTTTTCCTACTTCCACAAGCTGGGCTGCTGCACACACCAAGTTAGCCGCTCACTGGGGAGTAGAGCTCGATTCTTGGGAAGCAGTTTTCCTCCTCTTTCGGTCCTGCCCTAGAAATGCCTTGATACTTTTTTTTTTTATTATCATAATACCCCCTCCCTCCCCTCTCCCCTCTACCCCCCTCCCCCTCCAGCATATTGTATCTGTACACTGATTCCAGCTATTTTTAAGCACGCTGCAAGACTATTAATAAAAGCCTGAGTAATTCTAGTCTGGAAAAAGTAGAATGGTACATGAAAGAGGGCTTGAAATTTTAAAAGGAGCTCCCAGTAATTGATGTTTAATTGATTTTAGCCTTTTTACAAGACATATTTTTTTTGTACTGTTGTCTAATTATGAAGTGTGAAAAAACATTAAAATACAATGTCTTGAATATTAAAAAAACATATTACAAGGATACCACCTCCTTTAGGGATGCACAACTCATTCCAAAAGCGAATAATGAATAGGTATTTCACCAGTCATTTATTATAATACTAACTAATTCCTGTCCAGGTTAATAAGTATGCCAGAGCCTATCCCAGCATGTACTGGGCAGAAGGCACAACATATCCTGGGCAGGTTGTCAGTCTATCACTGGGTGAGAACATAGACACACAAACACATGAATCGACAAATAACGTAGGCGGGGTTTGAACTATGATGCTTCCATGGTAGTTTCTAAAAAATAATATTTTGGGTTAATGTGTAGGAGTTAATGATTTTCTCATGCATGGCCTAAAACATGGCAACGTAGCACAGAAAATATAACAATTACACTATAAATGCTCTGAAACAAATAGGTCTTGTATCAAATCCACGCCTACAGCATGTTATAGCATCCTGCTCAGCGATGGTGAACCCACACAGGTGTTTTCACTTAATTAGCTGATTACACCTTGATCATCTCAGTTTGTAGACAGGGTGAAAGCAGTCATCTCCCCAGCCGGTTTCCAGACCTCCGCATTAATACTCACGTCTCAGATTTGTTTACTGGTGAGGTATTGAGCTCACTGACAGCTGTTTCAACCGGTTAAGGTTAAGGAAACGCTCGACCAATCAGATATCGGTAAGCGAGATTAAGACCGGGGGTCATCATCTGGATGAGATTGGCACAGATGTACATGTTGTTGTGAGAAGACTTAAAGACATGGCTTGACTTAACATCTGTCTGATTCTTATGTGAGTACCATTGCACCTGTTAGTGAAGGACATTAGGTGCATTTCCATCCACCTGCTTTTATTTACATTTAAAATTTGCACATGAGAAAAACCTGAGAAACATAGAATATTTAAAAAAATCTCAAGAAATTGCAATTTTATACACTTTGTTGGTGTCGGTGTGGTTGTAACATAGTGCGATGGAAATCATTACATACATGTAGAGGCAGAGGAAAGTCCACACACTGTAGCTCCCAATGCACACTGTTTATTGGAATATCAAGAGTGATATTTCAAGCCTCTCCTGCAGTACCTGTGTTTTTTTTACTGTAACTGGTTGAAGACTGTAACTCTCCTCAAATTAACCCATGAAACTACTATAAAAGCCTTTTTTCCCCATATTTTCTCCATATTTTTCACAATTTGAGATTTGAATGGCACTGTAATTGTGTCATTTTGTTGTGCACTTTTATTCTACAATGGTGTAATGACCCCTAAGAGGAAAACTCTCTTTTGGAAATTTTGTGGAAATTTTGTTAAAATTTGCTTTGAAAAAAAAAAATCAAAAAAAGCTGCATTTTGATAGAAAACTAGACTAGTGAATTTAATGAAATCTGTCTAATGTGCACCTTTCAACAGTTTGGTGACTCTAGCACTGACCTAGCATAGCTCTGTCTGCAAAGTATAATTAGCTCCAATACATAAAAACACCTGTGTAGGTGTGCAGGGCTGTTGAGGCCAATGTCTCTATGCAAAAGAGATGAATATCATTGTCATGATTCAATGCCACAATCAGCTGAATGAATACCTAGCACACCCTGGCTAATCAACCTGTTTGATTGCAACTAGACTGAAGCCCTCAATACCACTATATATACACCACTATTATATATAATGTAGGTGCTTTTGCAGTAGGACTGAGCTCTCCTGTGCATCCCCTTCAGTTTAAAACCATGAGTGACACATCATTTAAAAGCCTGCAGCAGTTACTAAATTCCAGCACGGCACTGTAGGAACAGATTGCTCCTGTGGCTGCTTGACATTTCTCCTCATCCACAAGTAAATAAGTCATAGGTGTATCCTAACATAGCAATGACACGTTAACGCGTGCTTGATGACTGAGGTGTTTGTTCACCTGTTGCCAGCCGTCGTGCACGCGAGACACTTTTTCATTGTGGCAAAGCGAGGGACTCTTCTACTGCCTACTGTTGTGTTTGTCATCTATGATCACAGGCTGTGGCGATGACTACTGTACACCACTCATGTTCATCTGACTCCCACAAATTGGCTCATAAATTTTATGGCTATTTATGTCTGAGCGCTTTCCAAACTGAAATTTGTCCGTTCTCGATCGGGCAGTTGAAACGCTTCTGAATGCCTAATAATCTGTGCCAAGTGTGATGATAACACTGCTTTCAATGTACCACATGTATCAAGCTCTCCTCTTCCCACTTCTTCTTCTCGCACTTGATGTGTTCGGAGTGTGTCAGGCCTACAAGTTTTGAATAGTTGATTCGTTCCCCCGTTGTCCCAACAACATACATACTAACATATTCCACTGATCTACTTTTGTCACCCTCTCTTTGCATGCATCCATGTAGATATGCAGTGACACACGCAATACGGCAAATGTCAGCCAAGACAAAAGTATGCACATGAATAGATACTCCTCTGATCTGTGGTGTAGTTGTGCACACACGCACATGCATACATACAATCACAACCCTGAAGTAGTACACCCCCCCCCCCCCCCTCCCCCCAACCTCTACTTGCAGTGGGAACAGCTGGAGATAAAGCAAATGTGTAGTGTGTGTGTGTGTTCTGGTGTGACACATCTGGGTAAAGTGACAGAGGGGGAGAGAGGGGGGGGGGGCTGAGTGAGAGCCTGTTCCTTTTGTGCTCTGTCACGCTGAGGCTTCTTCCACATGCCTGCCTTCCACCGTATGCTTGACGCTGCCGCTAGCTGTTAGGTAACCTGATGCTAGTGTGTGTGTGTATGTGTGTGTGTGTGTGTGGTTGTGTGTGTGTGTGTGTGATACCGGGGTTAAAAGCACCAGCGTCTACGCACCGCAACCTCAGAAATGCGCGTGACATGACATTGGCACCCCTTGAAAGATTGCGAATGAGAGATTAAAGGGACGTAAGAGAAGAAGTGATGGCGCGAGCTGCTTTATGTCAGTGGAATCTGAAACGGGCAGAAAGTTCAGTTGATGAATGAATGCGCCGGCGACATCCGTGCATCACTGTGTGACCACGGAGATGACACCGAAGGACTCGGCCAACACAAACCATTTCCATTTTAAGTGTGAAATCCCATTTCTCTGCTTTTCGTTTTCCCACCATGCTCTTCAAGGTTGCTCATGACTTATACTTCATGTATGTGTGATGAAAACTGATATTTTTTTTCTGTTATGTATGTATGTGTGTGTGTGTGTGTGTGTGTGTGTGTGTGTGTGTGTAGACTTGCAAAGGTGTGTTTGTGTGGGTTCCCACTGGGGATTGTATTTCGGTCGGTCAAGCCTGACAGATAACAGCCCACCGCGCTCGTCACATCTATTATTGAGGGGACGGGAAATTGATCGGCTCTAACGGCGAATGTTACCCTGCCTTCCCCCTGCGCTGCAGTTCCTCTTTCTGCACTCACTACCGCTGTGCTCCCCCTGCGTTATTTGTCCTTCATCCATCCCTTTCTCTCGCTGGCGGACTCCCCGTCGCCCTTGTTTTCGGTCATCATGTTACTTTTTTACCTTTCCGTCTCTCAACCTCCGTACCTGTCTCACGAAGTTCCTCGCTCTTTTCTCTTCATCCTCATTTTCTTTGCAAAACTTTAGAACGCACACACACACACACACAACCACGCTTGTCTTCCATTCTCAATTGCCGTGATAATTTGACTTCTAGTTTTCTGGCAAGCTGCTCTCCTGTTGAAGTTGTTGTTCCACAGTGTATCAACACACCCGACTCCTCCTCCCCCCCCCCCCCTCAGTCTGCACAAGCGAGTTAAAGCCCTCTTCACCCCTCCTCTCCTCTGCACTCTCCTCATCTCTCCCCCTCTCTCCTTATCAGCTAGAAAATCACGTCTCCGGCTCACCTTTGATCACTCTCCCTGGGAACTCTTCATCGCAGAAAGCAAGTTGTTTTATCTTTGTTGTGTGACAATTCGCTGTGGAAAGACCACGCTCTGCCAGCCAACACGGCTGTTTCGCAGCGAATGTGCAGCCCCGGAGAAGAAGAAGAAAGCCTAATTTGAGCTCAATTCATCATGGCAAGATTGCCCTGCATTTATTGATAATTGCTTTTTTCCGTTTAAAGGGGGATGGCGTTTTTAAAGCGTCAGTCGTGTAAACATGAGAGATGCAGCTGTTGCCGCAATTAACTTCTCACTTTCCCTAATGAAAGGATTAATCCGCCAGCAAATCTCTCGGCTTCCTTTCAAATGCCAAGCCCCCATTCAGCTCGCTGCCAGTGGAAGAAAGGCGGCCCGTATCGAACAAAATGAGACTATCTATAACCCGAGCCAAAAGTCACATTCATCGGCTCTGCCTGGTGTCGCATCACCAGGGTCCCTTTACTGCTGTAGAACAAGAGGGACCCTTAACCAACCGCTGTTTGATAATTTCCTGAGCGCTGTCGCTGCGAGCGGCTGTTTTCACAGGCAGGCCTCTCCACACTGCGCCACCTCAGCCCCTCCATGCCTCCACACACACACACACAGACACACATACACCCTCCCGCCCCCCAGCCTTTTCTTCCATCTCGATCTCGAGCTCCGATTCCTTCCTCAGCCCCCTCTCCTGAAAACACACCATCTCCTCTTGTCAGAACCCTTCAGAATGGACGACAGGGAGTGCTTTACTTTTCCACAGACAGTTGAAAGCCAGAAAGTGAATAGCTGTCTCCTGCTGGAGTAAGACGTGTCTGGGCAGCTGGCGGTGAATGACAGCCTGTTGAGAACGAAGCAATAGCTAAGGCTAAATCTTTGAAACCATCGATCAGACGTATTGACGAGTCTATTTTTTCCCGCCGCAACACAGAGACAGGGAGACAGGTGTGGAGATGCCCAGATAGATCAAATCTATGACAAATGCCAATCATCCTTCCTCTTCTCGGTCTGGGGCATTGATCAGAAAGAGGGGAAGGTCTCCTTGTTTTTGTCAACATTTGCTCAGCTTGGTTTTTAGATTTTAGTTTAGATAATGAGCTCAGTCTGGTCTTAGTCGATTTCCTTCTCACACTGGCTTTAACAAACAAGCCAAGAGTTGTTTTTGTGTTTTTTTTACTGTAGCTCCATATGAACTAACAGCCCTTCATTGAAGCTCTAAAGTCATGCTCTTATTACCTGTTTGGCATCAGCTGTTCCTCAATAACCAACTCATTCACAGAACCATGAGTCGCAATGTCCATTCATATTGGCGCAGGTGCACAGTTTGCCATAACAACCTGACCCCTTTTCACTATTACTGACACGCTGTTTACTTCCTCCCCGTATGCTATATTTTTCATCTTGATTGATGTGAGATTTCATATTCACGTTTTGTTTATTAAAGAGGACAAGTGCTCTCAGCAGGACCCTTGATGCTGTAGTGATTCATTCAGAGCGGAGATAAAATCTAACTGTGTGACCGTTTGTTATTACATGTTCTCTGGTTCAATAAAGAGCTCACAAAAGAAATGAATTCCACCATTATTGGTCCAGACTGCCACTTGACCTCCTCTTATAATTCCTTTACTGACAAACAGGATAGAACTGAAGAGAGAGGAAAAGAGTGATATTTTACTGTAAGATCTTTCTTAAACATGGACACAGTTAAACGTATCAGTTAGTTTGCAGTCAACAGATTTAGGGCGTTTAATACAGTATAGTCCGATAGTCCATTTGCATTAGTCTGAATCAGTGTTGCCTTTTGCTGTTAGTTTGTTTTCACACAAAAAGAATTCAAGTGATCTAAAATGTACAACTAAAGCCTCAGGACAGTGTTCACTCCATTCATTGGTTAGATGTGTCAGACCTCAATTCATTCAACGGCTAGCTGCTAGCAACTGTTGACTTCACTAATGGTAAATGCTAAATGCTAAATGGACTGTACTTGTATCGTGTTTTCTAGTCCTTCAACCACTCAAAGTGCTTTTTACACTACAAGTAACATTCACCCATTCACTCAGGCATTCATGCATCTTTGGTGCAACCATTGGGAACAACTTGGGGTTAAGGATCTTGCCCAAGCACACATCGACATGCGGACTGGAGAAGCTGGGAATTGAACCGCCGATCTTCCGAACAACCCGCTCTACCTTCTGAGGCACAGCTGCCCCTTTTTCCCCATCTGAATGTGCAAAATGCATGCTGTTGCAGGAGCTATTTAACTCAGACTTGCTACAGTAAGAGCGCCTTGTAGTTGGGTCAGATTGAGTTTATATGATATATATGTTTTATTGTGGTTTAAATGGATTTAACAACACCCCAAAAAGCCTGTAGTTGGTCCTTGGGGTGCCGCCAGGGATTTTTTTGCCCCATGAAAAGATATCACATTGGGCCCCACCACCAGGCACAGGCCAGACCAACCAATTGCTGTAACAACAGCACTACCTGTGACGGGTTGCAACTCTCTGGTAGTCCAATACTAACTGTACAATAACAATATCTATTTTGACACTGAGCTGTAAAAATAGGAGACAGGGCTGAACCATTTCATGTAAATAGAGGGGGGTGTATGGGAAATACAGAGCCTTTGGATGGTTGATTTTTGCCAGAAACCAGAAAAATATAGTGTTAGTTTAATGAGTTCTAATATTCTAATATCTTTAGGGCCTCTATCAGTCACGGGCCCTTAGAATCATCCTGACTTTTGACCCACTTACGCTGTCCCTGATTGGTCCTCTTTGCTTTCTCACCAAAAACAAACTGTGCATGGAAGCAGACCGTGATCTGCTTTTTAAGCAGTCTCAGTCCAGTCCCCACTATATTGTGACTGACAGCACAGAGTTGTTTTTTTTAACTAGACTGAAGTCTGGACCAATTCATCTAAATACCAGGTTTGAAAATACCTTTAAAGATCATATTCAAAAGTGCATATAAGTGCCCTTTAAAGGTGGCCAACATCTGTCCCACCTCTATTACCTCAGTAAGCTCATTTATTTGGCTTTACCCAACTCCATATCCTTGGTTATTAGTCTATTGATTGCTTGTGAGAGCTCTAGATAAAACAACCATTATTGGTCAGACCTAGACCGCTCAGTGTTAAGTGGATGCTCTCTTGTTTAAATAATCGTTTCCATGACAGTGGACCCATAACAATTTAAATTCATTATTCTGTCTTGTTTATTTTTGCTATTTTTAGGATCTGTAGCCATTTCTATTCAATTTGCATATATCATTATAACAGTCTTTGTACAGGAGTAAGTGTTACAGGTTACCACTCTGATACTGAGTTTGTACAACAGCTACAGAGAGTGGGACTTTTATCTGAGACAAATATTGAGTTTTTATTAATGCGTCTCTGTGAGTTTATGCTTTGTGTACAGTTTGTTCCGCTTGAACTAAATGAAGTGATATTTGAAGGGGGATTAAGTATCAGCCGACGCGCAGATTTATAAAGAGCTACTGTCTTGATCCTCGGCTCGCCGAGCCCTTTATCTTTGTCATTATTAGTGTCTCCGTATCGCTACCTATTTCTCTCACAATCCCTCCGTTATAATCTCAATTTAGAGCTCCTCCTCTGACCACAGCGGTAGCCAACTAATTTTAAAGCCCAAGATTACACAACTGCCCTTCTCCGTATCTCAACCTCTTCATCTCTCACTCTCTAGCTCTCTCTTCGCTAATCCTAGTATCTTATCTCTCAGCTTTGACCGTCTCCCAACTGTCCACCTAATTCTTTCTCTCTCTCTCTCTCTGTTTGTCTGTCTGTCTGCCCCCTCCCCTCCTCCCCTCTTTGCCTTGCTTGACTTTGCCTCTTTGCTCTCCAAACCCCCCCGCCCTCCTCTCGTCTCCCCTTCTTTTCACATTTAGGGTTTCAGATTGAGTTTATTGGTATGACAGGCGATCATCAGCAGAAGCTACAAAGCGTAATGGGTGCAAGCACGCATCCACACACACACAGGCACGCTATAGCATCCTTAGTTCAGCATAAAGGCACGCAGGCAGCGGGTGAAAACACACACACACACACACTCACACACACACACACTCACACACTCTCTTTCACAGCTGAATGAGCATTCACTTCCTACGTGCTCTCTTCTCTCTGTCTATAAAGGGAGAGAGAGAGAGAGCGGGAGAAAAAGTGGCCTGCTTTGGACCTCAGCAGATAGAAACTAATGACTGTCTGATTAATTCATTAGCCTGACCCTTTATTGCCTGGCTGCTGGAGTCATAGCTGTTTACTTTTTTATAATGGACCAACCCCACATACATCATCTGTTCTCTACATGCAGCCTCTTCCTCTCTCTTTTTTCTTCTCGCTTTGTCTCCTCCATCGCCTCGTTCAAAAAAAAGAAGAAGATGATTTGAGCACCACCAAAGCAAAAAATGATACTTTGCTTGGAGTGCTCTTCTGAGTCCCTAGCTTTCCCTCCCATCTTCATCAAATCCCTTGTCTTACTGACAATCTCTCGTCTCAGCCGGCCAACTGTTTCAGAGGCTTTTCTGAAGTCTTTTTTTTTTTGGCTGAGGACAAGCGAAAGCCACCAGACCCATTCCCCTTCTCTTCTACCGCAACCCTCAGTGCATTCAGATTGATCCACTCGCTTGATTGGTGATTAGCCGGGCCACTTAATTCTATCTTTAGTCAAACCCTCCCAGAAAAAACAAAGTACTTTTTTTTCTTCTCTCCACCAAGTACTCCAGTCGGTTGGGAAGAAGGAGTTTGAAGAGCGAGATGAAAGAGCAGCCGGCTGTCAGACGCGGCGCTCTCCACATCGCAAGGTTAGCTTAAGTTGGCACGCGAGAACTGGTAGAGCAAATGGATTTGAAGAGCAACGCGTAGAGATGGAGCGGAGGGTGCGATGGAAAGGAGGAGGAGGAAGGAGAAGAAGGAGAAAAGAGAAAGAGGGAGCTGTCTTAAAATGAGAACCTGTGGGGAGTGATAAGAGCTGGCAGATGGATAGAGCGATAAATAGACAGATGGGTAGTTAGATAGATGGAGGGGGCTGGTTCGGCTGAGATGGAGAGGTTGGGACGAGATGATGGGCAGATGGGGTAAAGAGATAGAAGACCAAACTTTCTTCCTGTGCAAGCGCTTTAAGGCTCGCTGTTGTCTTTCAGGTTTGTTTCGCCAGTCAGTCTCAGTCTCTCTCTCTCTCTCTCTCTCTCTCTCTCTCTCGTTCGGCCTCTGTCTTCTCTACTGTCACCCCCACCCCTCCCATCTTTCTCTCCCTCTCTTCTCTTCCGCTGTCTTCGTCTCAGCCACCACCGCACTCACAGGATATTTTTAATAGAATTAGGCTGCTCTTGTTATCAGTGGAGCGGGTAGCCACGGAGTGAGGCGAGATTGAAACAGCGATTTCCAATTTGAGATTGTGTCGCACACATCTCCCTGCGCCCAGATAGCATCAACGAATCACCGCCACCATCTCTCTCACTCACTTTGTCCCTCTTTGCCCCCCCCCCCCACCCACCCATTCCCTCTTCCACTCTTTCAGACATCTCTTGCCCCCCCACCCCCTGGCTCGGGCCTTTCCTCTTCCGCACATGCAAGACTAACATCTAAATGCATCCATGCTCCCTCTCTCTGTCGCTCTGGATTCGCCGGCTCCTCTTGACAGTTTATCTCCTTGTCTCTTCCGCTCTCGTCCAGGGCGCGGGCGGAACTCTCATCTCTCTTTCTTCACCCGAGCCCCCTGTCCGCACAAACAGCACCTCCAAGTAAAAACTCTTTCTCTCCTTTTTTTCCTTCTTTTTTCTTGTTTGTGTCTTTTTTCCCACTCCTCCCACACTTGTTCATCATTCCTCATACCTCCACCTCTCCTCTCACGTAATTTTCGCGTCTCTCCATCTCCCCCTCCCACACACTAACACACACACAAGCCTCCACTTCCTCTGCCGGTTTCCGCCTCCCTCCCTCCCTCCCTCCCTCCCCACCTCCCCCTCTTCTCTTTTCATCTCGTCCTGTGTCACTCTCTCTATCCCCAAGAATGGTTCTCCTCCCGTCATACTTCATCCTATGCTCTCCTCTCCCTCTCCCCTCATCCTCATCCCCTCTTCTGCCTCAAGGCGCTGTATCCCTTTGACTTGTCTTGTCAGGTCTTTGGATTTCTGTCTTACCTCTGGAGATATATTGTGTGTGTGTTCATGCAGTATAGTCCTCATTGCTCGTGGCCTTGTGTGTGCGTGTGTGTATGAGGCTGCATTTGAGAGGCGTGATTGATGCTGCTGTTGGTGTTGGGGTGTGTGTGTGTGTGTGTGTGTGTGTGTGTGTGTGTGTGTGTGTGTGTGTGAATGTGTGGGTGTTTGTCAGGTCCTTTACTGGTTCCCATGGCCAGAGGGCCTTTTTCTCTCTTCACCACAATGCCACAACTTCACTTTCTGAAAGAGCCGGACAGAAGTGCTGCCTTAACAAACAGCCCTTCTCTAATATCCTCTTCCATTAGGCGAGCCAGCCGAGCAACCTTCGTTCTCCCACTCCAAAGAAAAAATTATTCTTCTCCATGCCAACTATTCTATCGACACAATAATTGCCAAAAATCACAATGTGTGAATGTTTTCTATTACACACCCTCTCGACTTTTTTGCACTTCTTTGAATGCAAAAATTTGACTGGTGCTTGTTAGGATGTGACCTCTCCTACCAGGATAAAATGCGTCGTCCTTCACCTCTTTCCTGTCTTTTTGTAAATTGAATAAACTTTGAAATCTTTGTGGGCTTTGTTTGCTCGTGGTCTGTGCTAGGGAGAGCATAATTAAAATACAACAGATGGACAGGTCTTAAGTCCACGCTGTTAAACGTCTGTGTACATAAACATATGAATTAATGAAGCATCATATAGGCGGGAAGGCGACTCTGGCTTTTTGAATTATTCACGTATTGCACAAAAGGGGTTAATAGTTCAAAGAAAAAGCTCCAAACAAACTTCTATAATGTAGGCATTGGTATGTTTTATACACCCACACTCATGCACAGATGTACAAATGTATATGTGCACATGCAGGCGCTGAAACAAAGGAAGTGTCCTCCTTTCTTTCATTCTCTCATACGCTCTTTAAACAGTATGTGCTTAAGGCTGTAGTCGGATATTCTTTAATGTCTGCGAAAGTCCCCCAAAGCTTATTAGTGGATAATCAGAGGTGGAAACAGCATTTTTAATGTCAGCTGTCAAACGCCCACATGCAGCCAAACAAGCAAGTACGCCTCTACTGATCTACATATAGAGCAAAAACACTGGTAGTATGGTATTTCTGCATGTTTATTTCACTGCTGAGCTGATTTAAGTGTTCGGTTCACCCCCAAAACACCTGCACTGTTCTGAGATGAAGAACTATTTTTCATTTAATTGCATTCAGATAACCGCTGAAGTAACTTTTTATCCCTAAGATCGCTCGAGGCATTTAATCAAGTGGAAGGAGATGCGAGAAAATGCAAGATGGAGTCCTAGGCGGATAAAAAACCAGATGTTTCAATATCCGCTTTCTTTAAAACTAATGTGCTTTTATGTATAACTGTGTGTGTGTGTGTGTGTGTGTGTGTGTGTGTGTGTGTGTGTGTGTGCCTGTATTGCAAAGTGATGCTTTGAACAGGTGTCTAAAGAGCATGAACCTTTTTTTTAACACAAGCACAGATTCAGTTTGTAAATACACACTTAAGCTGAAAAGAATGTACATTTATTTATGTAATTATTTTTAAGGGATCCGTGTTCCATGTTAAAAGAGCATAATTATGCTATTTTCTTTTTTTCTGGGAGTGACTTGCATTGTTGGCAGCTCTGTTATTTTCTCGCTAGATGTGCCACATTTAGTGACAAATCTTTTATTGTAGATATGTTACTCTCCCAGCTGCATATTCAGTGAACATAACTGCAACCAAGCCAGAAACATGAATGAGATGTGATATGCCTACCAGCATTCCTAATGACCAATCACTAATCCCCTTTGTTTGCTTGGGGAACTACTTCTCCTTTGTTCAAAATGAGATACATTGATTGTTTAACTTGGTTTTACCTTTTCACTAAATACTTTACCGTTGTATTCACAGGAAGTTAGCTTTATTCTAGTGATTTGTAGGTAGATTTAGATGCATATGGATGAGATTATTACTGCCTGAATAATAATACCTGATAAAGCTAGCTTTGTCAGTTAGCTAGAGTCAGTTAGGCTTATTTTAATGTAATTTTGTGAAAGTTTTTAATCTTTAAACTTTTAATCTGTTATGATAGGTATGCAAATTGCTGCATTATGATACAGCATAGTGCCATCTGGCCACTTTTTGAGCATGCTATTGTCTACTGGCAACATTGTTTAAGGTCCGTTTACAGCACACAAGTACCCTGTTTTTTTATTTCCTCCAGTCTTTAAGCTAACCAAAGCTTAATGTGTCTCAAGTCCAGCTGCGTATTTGACGCACACATTCAAGATTGATAAAAAATTCAATTAGCCTCAGAATGAAGTTCAAAGCACATACGTTCTTTTAGCAGTGTTGAACTAGTTCTCTGAATATAAATATTGTAATTTGATGTAGTGGTGTTAGCTTAAAACTAATTTGCATCTCCAGTCCCTTGGCAGGTCATACTTAAAGTGCACACAATGACTTATGACACTAAGTAAACAGCCCAAGGCTCTTATATCTTATTATATGCATACACACTGTGTACACATATATACACTAATATACTGAGGAGAGCTGTTTAGCCATGAATGATGAGCTTCTGATGGGAGTGATTTGATTACGCCGGTCGTTTGTTCTTGGATACCGTACCCTCCACCTTGCTGTCTCTCTCTCTCTCTCTCTCTCTCTCTCTCTCTCTCTCTCTCTCTCTCTCTCTCTCTCCCCCGTCCTCCGCAGCAATCCATTTCCCTCTGAAAGTGACACTTTAAAAGGTTGATAGCTCTTTGGCCAAGTCTCAGAGCCTCAGATCGATGGCTGGCGGAAAGCAGCATTGAGGTACTTGGTACGTCTCACGTCTCCAGACACAGGAGTTGAAGTCAACACGCCAGGTGAAGGCACTTTTCGATTTGTTGCCACCACATGATCCTCTGGTCCCTGTAGACAAGAATGGACAGCCAGTGAGATTTTTTAGCTTTCTGAAATCAGAGGAGGCTGTGTCGCTTTATCTGAAGAAAGTCAGGTTGTAATGGAGTTCACCCCAGTGTAAAGATAAAAGAGTAAATATAGATAGAAAACAGCGAGAAGACAGTTCTACTGTTCCAGAAATGTGCTTCAGTTAATTACATAGAACAACATTTATGGTTTAAAAAAAAAGAAGACAAAATCTCTACATTTGTTTCTCTTTTGCCAAGAAAGTTCCCTGTCTTTCTTTTCTCATGCTGTTTCTTACTGCTATAAGATTCTTCCCTCAAACATTATTTTGCAATCAGAGTGCTCATTCTGGCTCCTATAATTACTCTCCCTCTTCTGTTCAGCTCACTGCTGCTGAACAAAGTTGCGTTGAAAATGGAACCCATTTTTACTTTGACAATGGCTGCTGAGGTGTGCAGCTTGATTGTGATGAGCTGGAGACAGGGAGGACATCTGGCTGTGCTCAACTTGCAGCTCGTGTTTCTCTCCCAGCCCTGTGGTTACTAGTGATCTATCCACACCACCTGGCTCCAGTTCATCTCCCACTGAGCCCCCCCTGCCCAGAGGAAGACCCCCAAGCCGGGCTCTGCTGCTTCCTTCCCTAAAGCAGCCTGCTTGGCCCCTGCATGCAGCCAGCCTGGCTTTGGGGGAGCCGAGAGCTGTGGAGCATGGAAGGATAACCAACCAGGGGTAAAGCCCACCTTGAGGTGCAATGAATGGCAGGGGAGAGGGGGTAGCAAAGGCCCCCTGGAGGTATGGAAAGAGAGTGGAGCCAAGAGAGTCAGCCAAGCCTGTTTCCACACAGGCTCTATTGCCACCTCAGGGCCTGTCACGCGATCAAACCACAGAATCAGGGACACGGAGTAGGGAGTGTACCAAAAAACCCCACAGTCGCATACACACGTTTCCCCATTAGAGAAACACAATGTCCTCAACTCTGCAACTTTCCCTCTCACATTCACATGATAGAGTATCACCAGCAGTGTAAAGCGGCACAGCTGAGATCAGGCTGTGTTTAAGTGTGAACAGTATAAATATTCATCAGCCAGAGAGCAGCCGTGTGGAGGAGAGGCAGTGAAGGATCTCAGAGGGGAAAGTGAGCTTTTCTCTTTTTTTATATCCTCACTGCTGTGGAACCACGTATTATTGTGTCAGAGCACTTGTCCCTTTGCAGTTAGAAATGCCATCCCTGTAACTATAGGTTAAATCTGTGACCACCTCTTGCCACGAGTGACTCTCCTCCTGGACTCTTATGAACCAGACTGTGAAGCCCCGTTTTATTTACCCTTTCACACAGGCCTGCAGAGGGAAATGTAGCCTTAAAGTCCACTCTCACACAGCCAGCCGATGCCCCACCTCCCGCCGGTGACCCCCTGCAGGCACTGGATTGCGACCCAGCGTGCCAGGGGCCTCCGGGCCTCTCCTTTTTTCTCCTTCCTCTGAGTGCACCCTACTCATATCTCCTCATCTCTCTCAGTCTTTATCGCGAAAACACAGCACACCACATTTTAATCATGCCCCCGAATAGAAGACACTTTTCCAATTAATGGAACTGCCGTCTTGATGCACTGTGACTCTGTGAAGCCGCAATGCGCAATTGGCCCAATAAGCCACAGCCGCCGCTGTGATGTATAACCTCCTCACAAGTTTTGAATGTGAACAATATGGTTTTTGAAATAGAGAATTCTGTGGTGAATGAAAGCCTATTGGTGAGGCAGCAAGAAGGAGGGAAAGTGAATAAGTAATGCTCCGGTGAAGCTGCTGAGTAGCCAACAGTGGATGTCTGTGGTGGAACTGGGCAGCTCTGAGGCATGAATGTAAGGAATTGTATGAATGTGAAGCAGGGTATCACTGAAATAGAGCACGCTCAGCAAAAAAGCTGGCCCGGATAAATAATAAAGGGTCAGAAAGTGTTGTCATCACTCCAGATTGTGCGATTTAAAATCAGAATCTGTTGATAGGTCATTCGGTCGGAAAGCAGACAGCCCCCCCCCTCCCCCCCCAGCCCCCTCCTCCTCCCGTTATCCTTCCCAGGCAGCCGCTGAGTTATTTCCAAAAGAACTGAATGACTTTAAAGAGGGTTTGGAGTTCCTGGGCCTGGCATCATAAACAGCGAAAAGGAAGTTCGGCAATAAATGGAAGCGTTGCAGAGTTTCACTTGCTTCTCGATTGGCGCTTTATTTCAGGCATATATTTCCCAGTGTGTATTTATAACTTTGGGTTCATTCCAGCTGAGACGGGGACCTATCACTTTTCTCTGAGACACAGCCCACAAACACACAGCGGTGAAGGAGACATACTGTTGTGTGTGTGTGTGTGTGTGTGTGTGATTATATTTGGGCGAGAAGACATAGTATACGCTGTGAGTCATTTGTACTCGAGTGCAAATGTATGTGTGCGCTGTTCATTTTAAGCCGCCTGTTTGTGTGTGTGTGTGTGTGTGTGTGTGTGTGTGCACGCACCCACAAGAGCACGACATTCAAATGGCAGACGCCCTCACGCTGCAGCTCTTTATGCAACCTGCCTCCTCGTGGCTTTCACATATTAACTTGCCCTCCCACTCCATCAACCAGTTTGACACCAATCAGCGTGAATCTGCTGCGCGTAACGTGTTTATGAAACGAAATAATTTTCTGTTGCTTCGCCACGCTGAGAAATATGTCGAGCATTTTATACCTGGCTCTCCTCGAAAGACACACTGCTTGGAACGGAATTAAGAGGGAAATCGCTTCCCCTCCAGCACTTGACAGGGGTGGTTGAACGGGCGTATTAACCAGAGGTAATTGAATGTAGAAGTAACAGTGCACAGTTTAGCGCGTGGATTAACCCATGCACCTCTGCTCTCCCAACCAAGGTCTGGTAAAGAAGCCTGTGAAGTTCAGTTTACAGAGCCTTTGGTGAGAGGAAGCTGTCGTGCTAGTCTGGCAATATGTAGAGTTTGGGGCCTTCGAGACCGCCATAGTTCAGCTCAGTTCATTGCTATTTATCATGAGTGACAGGTGTGTAGTGAAGAAAACTCAACACCTTTCTGCGTGAGCAATGGACCTGTCTTTTTACCCACAGTTAGGAAGCCAACTGGGTGCTTACTCCAGTTCCTTTCTGAAAAAAAGACAGGAACAAGCATGAGCAATTCATCCTTTTTAACTTTTTTTTATTTCTTTTTGCATATTTCACTATTCTCTTGAGATTTCATTATTTTAACTGAATCTGACAGCATAGAGGAGATGTGAAAGCAATAAAAATGGGCAGATGTTGGATTTAATCTCGACTTGTCCGGGATGATATAGCATGCTGGCATTTGGTGCAGCAGCCTTGACTGAGAGCCCATTTTACAACTGTTTTTTACTCCAACATTGAAACTGACAGGGGAAAGCAGATACAACCTTATCATGCTAAGGTCAGGATCTTTTCAGCAGTCTGCAAGCGTCTCAGCTCGGGATTTTTCCCCCCAAAATTTTATTTTTCACTTAGAAACTTTGTGAACTTTAGAATGTCGGAAGACGTCTGCATGTGTCTGTCCTCGCGATGGAGACGTCAAAGATGGCCAGTGGCCATGGCAGTCAATAATTGGTTTTAGAGCATAATAAAGTGGAGGGTCAAGATCGCATGGGCTGAAGTTAACTGGTTATAGAAGAAGTGCATACTGTACATAGCGAACCAAGGTCAAAAGAAAGGTATGAGAATTCACATTCAGCCACTGCGAGGCTATGCAAATATGTGAGGCGACAAGGACTAAAATAGAAAAGAAAGTCCAAGAGAGAGAGAGAGAGAGAGAGAGAGAGAAAAGGAGAGAAGGCGGAGCCGTGAATGAGAACAAAAAGTGAAATGTACGGTAATTGCTCCGAAGGGATTTTGACACATGAGTAGGTTTCGGCGATACATAGAGCAGAATCAACAAGATGAGAAAATGGGCAGAGGGACACAGTAGAAAGAGCTAGAAAGTAGAGATGGGATGGAGTAGATAAAGAAAGACAAAGTAAGAGAGAGAGTGAGTAAGAGGACTACTATGTCTCCATTTCCACCGAACCACAGGCCAAGCTAGTTTCCACCAATTACATTCATGTCAGTGTATGTCCTGGATTCAAAATGCAACAACAGCCTCGAGGGGCCTTCAGTCTCCTGGTCCACAATCAGCATCTCTCCCTGCCTGCCACTCTAGCATTCCCCCCCTCCATCCCCGTCCACACTCAACCCCCCAAATACAAGCAGACACACACACACACGCGCACATCCACCCACACACGCAGACGCTGTTTATGCACATATCACACTCACACACATATTAATCTCATCCCTCCCTCTAGCTTTGTCTCTCTTTGTCACCCATATTCACTCACTCACACACCCACCTACCAACCAGCCAAACACGTTCCCACCCAGCACTCACACAAACACACACACACACACACACTTGGACACACACAAATCTTCTCCAGTGTCACTCCCCTCCACTGTCTTCCAATTCCATTTCTCTCACTCTCTACTCCCCAGGCTCTCCATCCATCCATCCACCCCCTACTTGTCTCATTCTGTCTGCACACACACACACAAACACGCACACACATGTATGTACTGGGCGTGCGTCTTGGTGCGTGTGTGCCCTCCTCTCCTCTCAGATGATAGTAATAAGGCCGGTGATTGCCGGAGATGGAGATGAGGGATGGCGCCTATTGATGATCGTGCCTGTGACAGCCTGGCAGCAAGCTAGACGTAGGGGATTCATTATTAGTGGTAACAATAACAGCAACACTCAGGCCTTAATTGAATGAAAAAGGCTGCTGGCAGCCAGCATTACTATAGAGAGGTGGGTGGGAGAGTTGGAAAAAAGGATGGACAGGGGGTGGGAGTGATGGCGAGGTACAGAAGACAAAACGTGACGACAGAGAAGCTGGATAAAGAATAGAGGAAAATAGAAGCATGGGGCATGCACACAGCGAGGGGTGGAGGTAGTGGTGGTGGTGGGGGGTGTAAATGCACAAAGGAAGAGATGTAGAGGGGAAAAATAGGGAGACATGAGGTGAAGTGGAAAGTGTGAAAGTCAGAGGACCAGAGAGTGCTCTGGAAGGAGTGTGACGAGGTGACAGAGGAAACCATGGACAATTAGGACATTTTTATTGAGTGGAGAGATTAATAAATAATTGACAACATTCTGTTTGAGTGAGAAAGAAGGGAAGAAATGAAGGTTATAAAGCGGAGAAGGCATTTTCACTGAAGAAAGAGAAGCACAGAGAGAGAAATATAGGCACCAGGAGGAATAGCCATATAGGAAGATTTTTTCAGTTCACCCAAATTATGAAGAAAAACACGTTTTCCTACTTAGCTACGCAGATCATTTTAATTAATCCAGGTTCTGAGATATCTGTCTCATGAGACGTTAATTTCTAGCCGAACACAATGGAGGTGAATGGAGCTTCATTTGTGATACTGAAAGCCTTGAAAAAAAGCAACATCTCTCTTTGAAACATCACCCAGTGGAGGCCCTGCCAGCACAGAATGTAGCACAGCAAAATTCATTCATGTGTCCTTGTGAAACAGATGATGAAAAAAGTTTGGTGACATTGGGACAACTCGCAGGGCTAGGTGGTGAGCTGCTTTAGCTGGTGAGCTAACATGCTAGCAAGCCAGTAACCGTAGCTTTCATAGCGTCAGTGTTTTCTCTCTGTACTGTCAGTTAGGAAGCTCATTAGCTGGGTTGATAACAGAGCAAAAAGTTCAAACAGTTTATTCATAAAACATATTTTTGCCTGTCTTGTTACTCCCTGTGAACCATTTCTGTCTAGTGGAGCAGAGGAGGTTAAATAAAAGTAGAGTTATGGTAGCTTTCTCTATTTTGAAAGATTTGTACTTTGCTTCCTAATTGTGAAATTGATCAACTTTGGTGATATATTTAAAGTTGAAATGCTGGGGTGACCACTGACTGTATATGGTCAACATATGGACACTTCCTGCTGCTATGCAAAAGTGAAGCCAAAATATCTCCTTTCTCGGAGCGGCCATTTTGCTTTCGTGACATCATTTGGAGCCAGAGTCCATGCAGTGGAGTCGAGCATCCTGTTATAGAGAGTGGCTATCATCGCTGTTGATCATGACATCACACTCCTTTTTAATGAAGTTAAATAACTAATTCAAATCAAACTTATGAGAAAAATGAGCGCTTGGAAACATCAGCGTGATAACAACGAAATGACAAATTTTGACATGTAATTTGATTTGTTTAGTTTGGCTCATGTCCCATCTGCTAACATGAAGGTACATCCATCTTTATATAAAGTCAATGTGTGTAACCAAGACACTTTATGTGGATAATCTGTACAACTCAATTTCACCTATTTTCAAAGGGACTATTCTTTAGAAAGCAGGCTAGAAAACTCAAAACAGCAGTAGAGAAAACTTCACAGGGAGGTCTGTGGATCATCCAGGCAAGCAAGGACACCATTTCTGCAAAGATATATTGCTGTTGAATTTTTAGAATGTAATTTTTCCTTGCTATGAGCACCACAAACAGACTTCCATTTATTTCCATTGTACTGAAATACCAGCACAAATCTCCCAGATAGATTTCCCAAAACCTTGGCAAACAGAACCTAAACTCTCTGCTGTTAGATTCTACTTGAAAAGAAAGCATGTAAATCAAACAAGACAGTGTGGTGGATACATTTTTATGACACAGGGAAACAATAAAACAGACGACAACTTTACAATTGGCTGACAGACATCATACAGTACGTGAATGTGCACTGTAGATGTGTGCATTTATTTTGTGCATGTATGGATCTGTGTCTCAGTGTATTCATGGCCCTTTTTATTACTGCGAATTTGTGAGTCAACATGAGATGTCAGTCAATCTGCACCTTGCTCTCTCTGATAGACTTGATTTAGCAGCGCAATGACTCCACATCCAAAGCTGCTAATCAAATTGTCACGGCGAGCCGCAAACATGCTAACAATGCAACGAGACAGGTCCGGGGATCACGCTAACGACATCATCACTCATGGTAATGACATGGCATGCTTTTCCAATGCCCTTTCTCTCTCTGTTGGCATTAAAAAGACAGAAAAAACCATAACTGAGGAAAAATCAATTTTTGCATCTGCACCTTGTTTCCGCTCCATCGTGGGAGAAGGAATACATTAATCAGGGTCAAATCACGCTCTGTCTGACAAAAAAAAAAGAAGAAAGAAGAGAAGGAAAGAAGGAAATGGAAATGAGGTTGAAAGAAAGAGGAGAGCAAGGAGAATTGAACTGATGAAGCGAACTTGGAAAGGAAGAGAGACCAGGCAAGGGGTATGGGAATGAATATTGATAAGGTAGTGATAATATCTGGAACTGAAGAATGGTAGAAAAAAAAGAGAGACTAGCAAAAAGACAGGCAGGTGCATCGCGCTGCACCTTAGGTGGCTTAATGACAGAGGGAAGCTCTCCGGTGGCGAACAGCAGCAGCTGCCCTGAATTTTTTATAGCTGGCTTCACAGCGAGATGGCTGAGAGACACCATGATATGTCTCACCCATGTTCCTCTGAGAGCAGCCTTTCATTAGCCGTCCCCCGACCCGAGGTGAAAGCGACGCTGAGACGAAGTCAGGAGGAAATAAAAGTCGAAATTGTTTTGAGAAAGGGGGCCAAAAGAAAGTTAATACTGAGGAAGTTGTGAGTGTATATTTATAGCCCCCCTGAAAAATAAAAGCATTTGCTCGTTGCTGTTGGGAGCTGTTATGA
The DNA here is from genome assembly GCF_027409825.1 of Scomber japonicus. Classification (NCBI taxonomy): domain Eukaryota; kingdom Metazoa; phylum Chordata; class Actinopteri; order Scombriformes; family Scombridae; genus Scomber; species Scomber japonicus. Next base: position 8,437,342 of record NC_070589.1, read on the forward strand.
TAGATTTTGGGGTAATGGAGTTTTGATGGATGATGAGTGTCTGGCGAGTGCCTAGGTCTGAGTGGAGGGCGGGTATGACTGACTCCTCTACATTGATATCTGACCACCTGAAATCACAGCATCTGATGCTCTACCCAGCATGTTTTAATTGTCTAGCTAAATTGTTTAGATATGTAATATTGAATATCCCATAACCTTTTATAAGTGCTATAAAACGACTGCAAACCCTCAGAGACAAAACCACAGAGGAGCCTCTCAAATCCACTTTCCCTATGATCTCAAACATCCAGAAATTCCCTTTTGCCCCCCCCCCCCCCACTCCTTTAAAGAGTGCAATTAGACGAGGTAAAAATGATAATGTTTTCGTCTTTGGCGTCCCTTCGGTAAACATTGCCGTTAGGATCAATTAACCAGCGGCTAATGAGCAAAGTGGGGGTCTGCCTCAATATTGCACCATTGTTCATTGGCGATTTTTAATTAATGGGTTTTGAAGTGAAAAATCGCAAAAGTTTTTAATTGTTTTTTCTTTTCGAGTGGGGGTGGCGATGGGATGGGGTGGGGGGGGGGATCAGAGTGTTAATTATAAAGTAGGGGCTTTAAAAGTGAGGAGGATTTAGACTTTTAATTAAAGAGGAATTTGATGCGACCAACAGACTGAGTTCAATTGCCATACAATCCCCCTGTTATTGTCCCTCGCCTCTCTTTCTCTCTTTCTGTCTGTTCCCCTCTCCATCTTTCTGTTTTGCTGCCTTCCATCTCCTGCCACTCATCTTGCTCTCTCCCCACCCCCTGTATGGTGTTGATGTCTCCCTCCTTGCAGGGTGTTGCTATCAGGCGCCGGATTAGGGACTTTGAGAGCTCTGTTCTCAAATGGTGAAGATGAGGTCTGGGTGAGGAGGAGGAGGAGGAGGAGGCGGAGGAGGAGGAGGTGGAAGGAGGAGGGCAAGAAGAAGGGGCGGGGGTGGCTCAGTCACTCGGCTGGATTTCCACGATTGAATTAGCGCGCTTTAGACAAATCGGAGCCCTTTTGGACGTGTTCACAATGTTGCTTTCTCCACTTTCCCCTCTTTTCTGCTTCTCTCTCAGCTTTCCCTCTTCCCTCCCCTCTCTCTCTCTCTCTCTTTCTCTCTCTCTCTCTTTCCTCTCCCCACCTCCTCCTCATCTGCTCTCCCTTAATAGCGCGTAAGATTGTTTTCATAGCAGTGATAAATTAGGCTGAAGTGATTAGCGTGGTGTGAAACGTGATTACATACTCTAGTTCTGCTGATTTGTCGAACAGATGCCCTCTACCAGCTAGACTTTGGTAGGTTATAGTGTTAAACTCAGTTCCCCCCTCCCAGCCCCCCCACTTCTCCCCATACAGCTGGAGATCCCTGCAGACGTATACAGGTTAATTGCCTTGATTGTGGATATAGCTGCGCCATACCGCTGGGAATGCAACCTGCAGTCCATTTGTTTTTACACACACACACACACACACACACACACACACACACACACACACACAAAAAGACTAAAACCAAGTACTCACATGAATAAGAGTGGACTGAAAAATAGCACCAGCTGGGAAGCAGCAGTGACGTGGGATTTCTTTTGGTGTTGAGTCATGATGCCGTCAGTTTAGACTTAAAAAAAAAAAAGATGATAAAAGGGTTAAAATTAGAATATAAGAACACCAATTGCCAATCATCGGGATTAATGCGCTCGCGGCGTAACTTCCTCTGTCAGAAGGCAATAAGATGTGAGACAAAGTGCTGTTATTTTTTTGTGTGGAGGAGCCACACCAGCAGGGGTGGAAAAACATGAAAGAATAATAACTAGAGAAATGGCTGACCTCCTGTTGTCTCACTCCTTCCGCCTGTGTTGCTGTGATTATGCCAATCACTGTCATTAGCATTCCTCGCGATTAATGTGATTTCTTATGCTTTGTTGCATGCATGCTAATGTCTAGCACCCAGCTCCCCTTTTTTTTCCATTTCCAGCAGCATGAACTATCCTCAAGCTCTCTCTCTCTCTCTCTCTCTCTCGAAACACTCATCTGGCACTGAATTAACAGAACTCCTCAAGCTGTACTGTATTAATACACGCCGTGTAGCCGGCAAATCCACTCCTGATTAAGGCAACAACCTGACCTGGCATTCAGCTAAACCGTAATCAGCCTTTATCAATTTTAGCTCAGCGTGATACTCATCTCCCATCCCTCTTTCTCTCTTCTTAACTCATCTCATTTCCTCCCTGTTTTTGTGTTTTTTTCTTCCCCCCCAGAAAAGGGCAAAGAATCAAGAAAAGAGGAGGAGGAGGAGCTGGGATTACCAAACGTCAATCTCTTCCCCTCATCCCCATATCTTTTTAACTTTGTTGCTTCTAATCACGTTTGCGCTCTACTTATCTGTTTATCCCGCTCCAGCTAATCTTAATAATTTTTTTTTTTTTTTTTTTTTTACCACTACCATCCTTTTGCTCTCTGCATTTATGCCTTTTGTTGCTTTTATCTGATTCTGAATGTTTTACACTCTCACGTGTGCCCTGGCTGTTGCTCAAGGTTTCTCTTCAATTGCGCATTAACCATGTTTTTAACAGAATAGATAGAGTTCACAGGAAGTGAGAGATACATTTGGCTAATATCTTGTTATGGTCTCTGCGGACAGTTTTTAACACAAACAGGATTTGGAATATTTATCTGAAGAAAAGGAACATATACTATTATCATGATGGGATTGCAATGCTAATCTGTCAGTCAGAACCACAGCAACAACAGCATTTGGGAAGATTGCTATTAGTTTTGTACAGACATTCATGATCTTCTGAGGATAACTCCCAATGTCTGTGACAAACCCCCAATTTTTCCTCTAGGTTCACGTTTGTGATTATGAGTGAGATGTCTTGACAACTATTTGACAACCACAGACTTTAATAGAATGAACTGTAATCACTTTGGAAATCTTACTTTTGATCAAACGCCATCATCAGGTCAAAAGTTTTATGCTTAACTTTAATAACTGGAAAACCAATGACATTACCATCATCTGTGCTTTGTGTTTAGTGCTAAATGGTAAAAGTTAGTTTGCTTACATGCTAGACTAAAGTGGTTCTGGTCGATGTTGTTAGCGGGGTTATGTGATGCCCTGGAATTTTTTCGATGTTTTATGTGAGGACACCAAAGCAAATTCCTATCAATTATGTTGAATCTTTAATCATGGTGGTTAACGTCTTATCTACTTAACATCAGCATTGTCATTTTGCGCATGTTAGCATCACTGTATCTATAAAGTATCACTGTGTCTATAAATACAGCCTTACAGAGCCACTAGCGTGGCTGCAGACCCAGTGTTATAACATTTTGCAACTCATAGTTCAGACCATGAGGTTGACAGTTGTATCAGTGCAGCATCAGCAGTTATGCGAGTGTTGTACCAGACCTTGTGGTAAAGAAAATGCTGAACCAGAAGACAAAGGCTCTCATTACTGGTTGGTCTACGTTCCAACTAGAGCCTGACTGATATATATCAGTCAACCGATATTGTTGGCTGATATTGGCCTATAACAGATATAATCAGTGTTTATGCTGTCCAATATGAGCTGATTAAAAATAAAAAAAAGATATATAGGCCACATTTTATGTATATTTAATCCTCTTTCCTAATTCAAGTTGGATATAGTGAGGTTTACTGTTTCAGAGCACTGATGTCATTTAAAAAAAATTAAGTTTATTCTTAAACTGTATGACATCATGCTTCCATTACATACCCTCGTCACAAGTGTTTGCTAACCGCATTTTGAGAAAAAAGTGTTTATGTATATATCCTGTGTATATGAGATTATTGGCCAATGTATCACTATTGGAATTTTTTTATTCCCTAGTATCGTTATTGGCGTCAGCTCCAAAATTCCAATATCGGTTAGGCCCTAGTTCCATCCCTCAACTATCGTCATGAGCTTTGGATAGTGACTGAAAGAATGAGATAATGAATGTAAGCAGCCAAAATGAGCTTCCTCTGGAGTGTATGGACTCAACCTTAGAGGTAGGATGAGGAGCCCTGATATCCTGAAGGAGCTAGGGGTAGAGCGGTTGCTTCTTTGCACTGAGAGGAGCCAACTGAGGTAGTTTGGGCACCTGGTTAGGATGCCTCCCAGAGGCCTCCCTCTGGAGGTCTTCTGGGCTCATCCAATTGGTAGGAGACCCTGCGGCAGACCCAGAACATGCTGGAGGGATTACATTTCACTCCTGGCTTGGGATCGCCTTAGGATCCCCCAGGAGGAGCTTGAGGGTGTTGCTGGGGAGAAGGATGTCTGGGTTTCTTTACTTAGTCTGATGTAACCATGACCTGGTCCTGGTTAAGTTTTGGAAAATGGATTTATAGATAGTTCAATAATATATGTACTTTCATTGGCAGGCTTAGAGTGGAGGTCAGCACTGAAAAGCTACTTTTTCCTCCAGCCTTGCTTTGTATTATCTTCTTGGATTAATACCATGTACAGTAGTTTTTACAGTTTTGTTTTTTCTATCCTGAGGGTTCACTCCACACAGGATAGCATTCATCATGATTATGCTGCCCTGATAATGAGAAATAGTGGAATTAATATTCATTTGTCATTCTCCATCCACTGGGACTCTAAAATGTAAATGGGTGTACTGGAGTGTGGCACACCAGCTTATGTATTTGAGTCCAATCAAAGTGGGATTCAAGGTGAAAATGCGTGGCATTACTTTGAAACTTAGTGAGTTAGTCAACCATACAGCTTGGCAATGTGGCCCTTATTCTTGTTTAATGTAACAATGTAGTTATTAGTCTGATCTGGAAGTCAGGCTGCTGCAGCACTGTGGAGACAGTCCAACATGAGAAGCATTTAGCGTACAGGGATGTTTTTTTCCCCGCGTAGCACTTGTGGCCAAGTCGTTTCACTAATTAAGTGGGTGTTTTTTTTTAGACTCACAAATGACTTTTATTGGCACAAGTTGGAGGTAAAAAAAAGGCAACGTATTTAGGTTTTTAAAAACTGCACCTAATTATACTAGTGGTTGCTCATGCATCGCATTTGTTGCTCTGCTTCTCCTGAGCTCAATCTGTGCTTTTAAGTATAATGTTCCACTGGGGGTTTGAAGTTGAAAATAACATCAGGTGCGCTTTTGACAAAATGAGCACCCCCCCCCTACCTTACACAGCTTTGACATGGAGCCTTGTGCATGGTGGAAAATTAGAACACAAAATTGTACATAATTCAGTTCTAATAACAACACGGTTTCAGATGTGCCACGTTGAAACAAGGACGATGGGGTGTAAAAACTATGCTCCTGGTGTGGAGGTGATGCACTGAAGGGGACAGTTTTCATTCTGCCTGGCCTTTAACTTTGCAGTTTATTAATTTCTCTCTGTGGTGCTGTAGCCTGCCGACGGTGTACATTGCTGCCGCTGTCGATGTCTTGTGATAAGGGTATGAAGGCTCTGTAGGGTAGAGGTCTGAGTGCAATCCAGCACAGGCGGCAAAATTCATCAATATGCAAACCCTGAAAAGGTTAAACATGAAAAGCTTCTTTTGAAAAAACGGTACAAAATTGAAATTGTGATAAATTAGATTTTCTCAATAGAAGACACTTTACATGTTCTTGCTGGACTATATGAGCCTTTACAAATCTGACCTTATCTACAAGTGTTTTATACTTCCTGACTCATTGATTTAAATGTGTTGGATAGCAAGTGTTAACATCTGCTTTCCATCAGAGTTTGTGTCCACGAAGCGAGCCAGGTAAGGACACAGCTCAGGGTTAACAGGCCGGGTTCAATGTGGAAGCCCTCCAGAGTCTTTTGAAGAGAGTGTGAAAAGAAGAAAAAAAAATTTTTGAGAGCGAGAGGTGGAAATGGAGAGAGACACGAGGGCATAGCAGAAATGACCTCTGCAGTTTGTTGATGACATGAAGCGGAATGAGAGGAGAGACGAGGGAGAAGAGGGGGAGACAAACTGAGCAAGAAGGAGGATTAAGAAAGCAGCTGGTGAGGATGATCCAGAGGAGAGTGAGGGAGTGGAGAAAGAGAGAGAGAGAGAGATGAGGAGAAAGAAGGAGGTAGAGGGAAGTAGAAGGGGAAGTGCAAGAGATTGATGAGGGAGAGTGAGAAACTAATTCTCACTTCACTCTGGGCTGGAAGATTAAGATTAGAGAGATAGAGTGAGGGAGGGAGAGAGATGGGGGTGATAACTTCTACCACATGCCACAGAAAGATCTTTGAATGCCTAATACCCAGAGAGAGAGACAGAGAGGGGGAGATTATGAAACAGAAAGAGCGTTATAAAAAAAGACCAACATACAGGGCGAATGCGCCGGGTAGAAGGAAAGAGACAAAGAGCCGGAGTGACAAGAGGATGGATAGATAAGGACAGGAGCAAATCGGGCTCAGAGGACTCCTAATAGTAGTGATCCGTGAGCGTATAAATGTCCTTTATATTAGAGGCCATTTCTACCAGTGCGCAGTAATCCATGCCATGGGAGCACAGATACAAAATCCAGGTCATCTATATACCTCTCCACTACTCGCTTTCACTGAGACTTCCCATTGGGATTCATTCTCTTGTACTGTGCAAGACTGTGTGACGGTATCTTTTTACATTCTGTTCTTTCACTTTGCAAAAAGGGAAACCTATTTTCCATACCCTGTCACTGACATCTATTTATTCACTCTCTTGACTGTTGGTGCAAAATTTCAAAAAGATGCAGCTATAGGCAGCATACTTTTTTCTTTTCTTTTTTTTTTAAGGAGCGAGGGTTGATGGTATGAACGCACCGAGCGAGCATACGTGTGCATTACGCTGTCTTTGACGAATGTATGTGTCCACACACACACACACACACACACACATACACATACGTACACATAGATATACACATGCGTACTGCCAAAGAAGTTTCTGTAGGAAAAAAGAGGAGAGGGAAAAAGAGAAGCAGAGTGCTGCAGTGGCAGACTCAATCCGTCATGCAGGATTACAGTGTAAGCTTCTCCACGGCCATAGATGTGGTTTTTATGGGAGAAACACAGGGCTTTTCTGAACGCAGTGGCCCCTGCTATCCCCGCTCCATATTAGAGACAAATGCAGAGGGCGGAGGAGGGTGGAGGGGATTCTCCCCCTGCGGTCTCTGCTGTCTCACTGCTGCTATCTCCATCCACGGAGCAGGAGAAGGGTGGGGGTGGGGGCGAGGTTTCTAGGGGACAGGTTGGAGGACGACCTCAGATTCCAACTCTGTGCCCTCAAACGCTGGAGGTGGGATCATTACCGCACCTACGTGGAGAAAGAGGTCACCTTGGAAGGCGACAAGAGACTTGCCTCTCCGTGTGTGTGTGTGACTGTCTGTGTGTGTGTGTTTCTTTTCTGATGCTGGGATTGGTGTGAGGTGTTTTAGAGGATATTTCCGTCTAGCAAGTGTGTGCGTGTGTGTTTTTTGTCGATCTGCTCCTCACGTCTTAAACGGAATTTATAGTCCCAGTGCTGGAAAAGCGCCAGAACCTCCCAAACATTACACAGCATGAATGCACCCTGCAGAAAAAAAATCGCCCTGAAAATATAACATTGCCAAACTTTGATCTCCTACATCGCCCTGCAACACACCACTGAGACGGGCAAACGCAGCTTGGAAATCTTCCCTCAACATACACCCACAGCCTCGTTGTACGTCTTTGAACTAACACAGAGGAAGGTCGCAATAAAAAATGAAAAAAACACTGCCACAAATATAGTCAGAAAAGGAAAAAGAAAATAAAAAAGAGGATAGTGAACTGTTTGCCCGCATAGTAGAAGCCGTCGTTTGAGCTGCTGACTGCCCCGCTGTAAACAACCGCCGCGCCGCTGCTTTACCGGATGTTGCACAACATCTTGCCGCACAAAGCACTCAGTTTTAATTTCCACATCCTTTATCCGATCCTCACCCAAGGTGGCCCCGTGCTATAACCTGCCAGAGATAGCGACTTAAACATGCCGCAATCTGCTCTGTCTGCCTGAGCCGCTGGAAAATAAACAAAACAACAAACTGACCCAAATAGAGAGAGACAAAAGGGGGAGATGAATTTGAGATTGAATCAACGTCATTAGAATTCCAAAAAAAAAAACAAAAAAAAAACCCAACCCACAGTCAGTTACGGTTCAGGAGCAGGACCTAGGGAGCATGAAAGTCATACAAAAAGGAAAGGGTGGGGGGGGGGGGGGGTATATATGCTAATAAGGCTGGGACTTAGTGACTTCAACAAGGGGGATTAAAAACTGTGACAGTACAGGCTTCCAGGCCCTGCGTGTACACACGACGTTCAACCAGCGCAGCAGAGGCGTGAATGCAGCAGTCTACGATAAGGCAGCAGGACACAACAACATCCTTGGGATAGATGATTCTGACAAAACACAGATAACCAGTCAGTGATGAACAGATGCACGCAAGCAGTGATTTTTCTTTTTAGATGGTTTGAGTTCATATTTTCGGAGGCACGGAGAGCTAAAACGACACTGTATCTAATTGTCCTCTCACACAAAGTAAAGAGTAAAGAAAATGAGATCAATAATAGTAAACATAACCTCTAAGATTCATTGAGTGACCCCTAGGTTATGAACCACTGGTATACTGTATATTCTGACATGGTGGTCTGTGCTGCTGTGTAATGATTTTCAAAATACAGATAAGGCATTTGAATTCAAGTCCACCACTTCACTGACCACCACTGACTTATCTCAATAACTGTTTGATACATTACAATGAAAGTTAACACAGATTCATAATGACCTCAGTGATCCCCTGATGATTCATCTATCCAGTTAAAAGATCACTACTCCTACTAGATCCATTGATACAACATTGTGGACCGACATTTACAGTTCAACATTATGCCCTTTTGGGGTTTTCTGGAATTTTTACTATAACACCACCAGCAGGTTAACACTTTTTGTATTAGTATTGTAGTATAGGAAGTTCTTTACAACTATTAGAGGGATTGACATAAAATGTGACCCTGACTTTTCCTCTAGCGACACAGTTTTGGATGTCAGTGTGTTGAATTGGTTTCTGACCTACGAACTTAATGGCATTCTCCTCAGCATCAGTTGTACTTTGTGTTTGCAGGCGAACATGGTAAACCTTAAAATCTGCATGTTAACAACGACTTTAGCATGTATCTCAATCACCGTTATGAATAAAGGTTGAAACAAACTATGAGGGGGATCAAAAACTCCTAGAATTGTTAATGAGAGTCACCCTGTGGTGTTCTGCTTACAGCCTCAATGAGAGGACTGACAGATTGCATTTTCATTTTGACACCAAAAGAGCACATTTCTAACTCAACTAACACATGGGTAAGTGGAAAATTGTAATGATATTGTAGAATTACATTTTCGCTTTCAAGTTTACATTATCATTTTAATAGTTCCCCTATAGGCTTCCATATTATTGATTCCATAAGAGTACCATTACAAGTAAGCCTGCTTCATCTTGCCTCATTTCACTTCCCAGATGCGTGGACGGGAGATAAACATGAAAAGGATCCTCAAATATAAATTGAAGGGTGAATTGGGTTGATTAAAGTGGAATATTAAGTGTCTTTATTCACTCTCTTTCTTGGCCAATACATTTTTCTACAGTGTGCCGTCTCCTCCTTGGCAGTACATTGCTTATTATCACTGACAACCTTGGGTGTGTTGTGTTTATTCATCTCTGAAATGACCCTCTCTCACCTCGCTGTGTCCCCTCCACCAACCTCTTGTTCAGCCTCAGTGCACTTTGAAAGTAACGCCCTTGAAAGGAAAATAGTGGAGATGGAAGGAAAGGGTTGTCATGAATTCAATCTTAGACAAACACATATTCAAGTGCTGTGCAGTAAAGTACCACTCTGTCTCCTAAACAGTAGTAACGTTATTAACCTGAACTATAATACATGGTTCCTAGCAATGAAAGGTGAGTGTATTCAGAGTTCATACCAAAAGGCTCTTATTAATGGGTGATTTTCATGCAAACGAAGAGCTTGCCTGAGAAATTATACCTTTTCTCATTCTAATACAGACACACACACACACACACACATGCACACACACGCACACATACAGCTTTGGGGGAGACAAAGTCCATTTGCAATTCCCAAGGACTTTAGCTGAAATGTCAGCCAGTGTGTTGAAAAGATCAGATAGCTTTTTGATGTTGCACATGCAGCCAGGTGGAAAAGGAAGAGAGACAGGCTTGATAGGAATCAGGTGTAATTTTGGTAACTGCTCTGGCAGCTGATGACTCACCATTCAGAAAACGCTGGCTGAGCACCTACCTGGGAAGACACTGGCACCGACCAGATGAGCCGCCTGACACTCAAAAATATCCCATGACCTTTGTGCATGAAAATCATTGAAGCTCACCAGCTCCTTCAGCTTCTCAGCAGAGAAACAGCAGAGGGGCTTGAAGGTGGAGGGATTTCACATGTTGTTATAATTCACTGACATAATAATAATTTGCGATGTGTGTATGATGTCAGAATAAGGACCACCACACTAGTGTGCATGTTATATTTAGTTTTTCTATCAAATGATATAAGATTTCACCTCAGTACTGGTGTTCACACATCATAAAAAATACTGTTTGAGATGCCTGAGATAAAAAACAACTTTACTTTCATGTAAAATACTGTATGCAAAATAGATAGAACATTAGATAAATGTAGGTTTAATTACTTTTTTCTCCATAGTTGAAGGAGGGGATGACTAAGGCACACAGTATGCAGTTATGATTTAGACATCACAACAATTTAGATCAAGGCCATTCCAGTCTGGTCCAGTCCAGTTTTGATACTGTAGATGTAAAATCATAAAGCATGTGGTGTTTATAGATTCTAATTGATTGCCTTTCTGTCAATAAGATCATTTGTGCTGAACTAGAACCGCTGTCACTATCAAATGGCCAGTTCGCTTTACTTCTATGAACTTTCCTGCAGCTCTCCATCTACCAATTCCTTCCAATTTAGTATTCTGTCTTTAACTTAAGTGATCAAGACAGACAGTACGGGAATGTGTAAGAATTTGTGTTTCTGTGGGATTTTTGGGGGTTTGCCTTGCTATGCGTCTCATCTGTGAAATGAGGATTAGGGTTAGAGCTGAGAAATGTTGGATGTACAGTCATATACGAGACACACACACATACATGCAAAGCAGTTAAGATAAGGCACTAGAAACACTGTGTGCCCTAGGCGTAGTGCCTTAGTGACAAATCAACAATAGATGCAGTTTCTCAAAAGGCAATCGACTGAGTGAGAGACACCATGAGCATCTGCAAGCCTGTTAAATATTAATAAACACCAGTCCAGATGTATTGATCAGTGACAGCAGAAACACAGTGGATTGTATTTAACATGTGCATCAGTGATGCTGTGATTCAAGTACACTCTGTTTTCCCATCGATCTGCAAATGGCGCTTGATCTCTGAGGATACTAAACAGACCCGAAATTTTGCCCAGCACTCGTGAGCCACGTGCATAGCTGTGTTCCCTGTTGTTGGCCGACATGTTAGCCAATATGAAGCAGGAGGTGTTCAGTGAAGCTACACTTCCAATGTGTTTTGGAGTCACTTAAACACTGAATATTGACCTTTGTGTCTTTCTGATGATACGGTTGCTTAGTTACAAATGTTAGGATGACAAATATCCATATTTCACATATTTGGGTGACCTGAAAGATTTAGTAAAATGAAGTGGCTTTGCAGATTTTTCTACTTTTTAATTATTGCAGTAGATGGCATGATTTGAATTTCAGGCTTCTCACAAATAATGCAAATGCTTTATTCATGCGTAATTTACAGTTTTAATGACGAGCAGAGTTTAGCTGTAAATCACAGGCCTTCAGTGGGTCAGTGCTGTCACTGTTGGTATATCCACACACTCTTAGCCAGCACTTCACCTTAACAACCAGACAAATCAGACTGAGGACTACTTGAACCCTCGCCAAGGCAGTAAAATATGGGCCACAAATGTTGTCCCTGTCGTGACCTACTGGCACTTCTCCTGGCATTGTGATTCTCTGAACTGTCTCCTGTCAAGATTTATTTGATCTTTATGGCACCTCTCACAGTTTATATACTGTAGCCTAAGATAAAGCAGCAGCAGCAGCAGCAGGACGGGAGCTTGCATTGCACTACATGGTAGAGATGGAGCTGACTTCAAACCTACCCTTGTTATGAAGTCAGCAGAGTGGAGATTCTACTTCTCTAATTAAAACAGGCTGTACCACACAGTTATATAGCAATGAGTTAAATATTGATATAATGCAGGTGTAACTGTTGATTAGCTAACGGAATTAACTGACAAAATGATCGTTAGCTTGCTAATACGACTTTGAAGTTAAGAGTAAAGAGATTATATTGACACATCTGACTTTAAACTTGATAAAAAGTGGATAATGGTTTTGAGTAGTGGGCAAATCTTATATTACACATTACAAAAATAGCACAATACACTTCAAATTACAGCTAGCTATAGCTGGTGAAGTCCAATGTAAAATGGCGCTTAAAAAGACTGACAAAAGTAATGCTAGCTTGCTAATACAACCACTTTAGAGTAAAAGAGATAATACTGAACATGGTTAACAAATCTGACTTTACACTTGATTAAAAAGCTATTTAAGGATTATGAAAAGTATTCCATATTACAAAAACACAAAAATACACCCCACTTATTCAAAACTGTATGAATTATCAACTCCTAACAAGTTAAGATTTCAAGGTTAAAATTTCAATGTTGCATCCCGATTATATAATTTCAATAGTTTGAAACTAGTGATTTACTCATGTTGGAAGGACTTTTAATAAAAACAAAAGAATACAGTCCAATCCTGTATCTTAATATATAATGGTGCTTAAAAAGACTTTTGTTCTCTCATCTCTCGTGTTTGATCTATTTTGTGCATTTGCTGCATTTTGACATGCAGTGTTCTGCAAGCCTCTGACTCTTGCCTTTTAATGTAACCCCATTGATCTAGCTGAAAGCCAAATCCAAAGCCTTCTGTTGCTGTCTTTTTAGACTTAATCTCACCAATAGGCTAACAGCCACCATAAGTGGACTGAATTTCACAGCTCTTATACCATGCAAAATTCACTCCATTGTTTTTAGTTTTTTTCTACTGTAAATCCAGTCACATTGTCTACCTGCTGTTGTTCTCTCTTCATCCTCCACAAACCCACAGTCGCTGGGGAATCATCTAATGTCCGTAGGCTGGCGCTACAGTCTCTCCCAAGGGAGGTTAGCACCTGCTGTCAGTATATCAGTAAGGCAGAGAGGACGACAAGGCAGGCAAAGCAGGTATTCATACATTAACCGACGAAAGCCCCTGCTGCTTTTTGCCGTCTCACACACTGGCAGGTCTGCTTTTATCCGCAAAGGTTCAAGGCGAGGCCAGAGCTGCTTTACGTCATTTCGCACTTAAAAATTACCTGCTCAGTCTTCCAAGGAGGGCCCAGGCACCCTCCCTCTGCCCCTCCACACCTCCCATCCTCTACTCTCGCACGCTTACACACCCACAATCACTCCACAGAACTTTCTTGCTTTTCCTTCTTCTCCGTCTCTTTTCTGCAGCTCGCCTTTGTTACTCCATGCATAATTCTTTTGGGCTGGCAGCTTCTGCTCCTCACTCCTGGTGTGAGAGAGCGCTCCCTTTCTTCTCTTTGACTTCACTGCGTCCACAAAGACTGTCCCCAGAGCTTTCTTTATTTTTCTTACCAGCAGATATAAGTGGTATGAAGAGGATTTCTGTGTGTGTGCATTCAGGGTTGTTTGGAGTATGCAGGTTTTGTGTGCGTCTTCATGAATGTGCATTTGAGAGGGTGGATGAATGTGGCTTTGTGAGTCCAGCCACTTTGTTTTGTGCGTATGCGTAAGTAAATAAAGAAATCCTTTTTTTCTCTGAAGAACGTTTTGTCAGCGGTACTTGAAGTCGCATGTTGCGTGTGTGTGTGTGTTTGTTGATTGTTGTGAATAGGGCGCGCGTGGGCGTGCTGCAGCGGTGACGCGTTTCTCTGTTTGCCTGTTCGACAGAAGGGTTACGGGCAGAAAAGAAGAAGATAGACAGCAAGCAAGGAGGTGAATCGTAATTAAAATTTCCAGTCTCGTTAAGTTGGTGACAGCTCGCAATCGATGGAAAGGATCTGCCCGCAATACTAACGAACCGAAAGATCATTTGAGTTTTAAGTGGGATGGGACCAGTAAGGGAAAATTAATTAAGATATTTATGGCCCCAATTAATCAGTTCACTGAGAAACCCGCTGCAGGTATACTGAACTTGCATAGAAATGCTGTACAGTTGCAATCGTGTGGCCTTTGAGAATATACCTCAAATATACATTTTCTGCAACTCTAATTAGGATGTGAACACTCCCTGGAGTGACCCGCTGTAGCACCATATCATCTTTATTTACTCTACTTGAAATCATGGTTCTGTATGTAATGGCTATGGGTAAAATCCCTGTCCTGATACTAGCTGGTTCCACAAGGATAAAAACAACAGTTTTGTCATATAACATTATATAAAAACTCTAATGAGGAAATATGAGCTCCCTTGCGCTTCAAACCGTAGCACCCAATTATCTTCACCTTACTGCTGTACGGGGCGATGAACCCAGGGTAATGACATAACAGTAGCTCTTCCTAAAGGTGCCCAGCACAATGTGAAGGTCTGTGACATGGATCAATATGTTCCAGAAATGCCTTAAAGGGACAGTGGGTAGCATTTAACATCATCTGACAGTGCCACCAAATGAATACACTCCCTCCTTCTCCTTCCAAGCGTATAGGAGTACCTACGGTGGCCACGAAACAAAAAGGCCTTACCTAGAGCCAGTGTTTGGTTTGTCCATTCTGAGCTACTGTAGAAACATGGCGATGCAACATATGCATACATATAAAGGGCTCATTCTAAGGTAACAAAAACACAAAGATTTTTATTTTCAGGTGATTATACATTTATGAAAACATAAATATGAATATATTCCATTTCTGCCAAATCCTTTCCACTAGATGCCGCTAAATTCTACAAATTGAACCTTTAATAACCTTTAATCTCCTCAGAGGGAAATTAAAAGCATTAAAAGCAATAAAAGCATTTTTTATTACTAATTTGGCGCCTTGACGAAAACCTCGGTGTCAGAACCTCACATACGAAACGTTATAAATTTGTGCTCAGCTGGGGACAGTGCCATGTTGATATTCTGCCCTGCATCCCGCCACCTGCCCCAGGCTTGTTAACAAGGTGCCCGTGGCAATGATTGCCTGGCCATCAAACTCCCAGCTGATAAGTTCCTCTGGGAGAGAGAGAGAGAGGAGCTCTGTCATTGAATTCACCCTGATCGCTTCCTCGTGCTGTACATTCGAGATAACATGAGGCCAAACCTGGATTCGCATCCTCCATAATGGCTTCTGTGACGTTAATATATGTCTTATTTGATCATATCATTCCTGTATTTTGCAGTTAAGTCTATGTAACCACTGTATTTTATCAGTTGATGACCAGATTTATATGCACAATTATGGTGCTGTAGCCTGTCGTCAAGATGGTTGCCAGCGAGACACCTGTCACTTTCAATGTTGCAAGGCTGAAGAAGGAGATTGGCTGATTGATTGAAGCTTCAGAGTGCACAGAGGGTGAGGGACGCAGTGACAGGCCTGTGATTGACACAGATGAGAGAGAGGAAAAGAGGATAGGAGCTAGCAGTGGAGAGGACAGGATACTAAAACAATAGCAAGTTAAAGAGAGGGGATAGAGGGAGATTTAGGAAGATAGATAGACCGAGAAAGAGACAGGTGGTGAGTGGGAGAGGTGGGAAAAGAGAACACAGAGGAGGGGGAGGGGTGGATAATCTTTTTTTTTTTTTTTCCTTTTCTGTTCATCAAAAAGGTTTGCTTAGAGAGAGAGAGAGAGAGAGAGAGAGAGAGAGAGAGAGAGAGAGAGAGAGAGAGAGAGAGAGAGAGAGAGAGAGAGAGAGAGAGAGAGAGAGAGAGAGAGAGAGAGAGAGAGAGAGAGAGAGAGAGAGAGAGAGAGAGAGAGAGAGAGAGAGAGAGAGAGAGAGGAAACTGAGGGCATTGAGGAAAAGATGAGAGAGAAAGAGGGTGAAAAGTATTCCTAGAGGAACATCCCAACTTCAGTCATGCCCCAGTGAATGTGCTGACAGGGTCTGCCTGTGCCACAGCAGAGCAAATGTCATACACCCAAACAAACCACACCACACTGCACAGGACAAGATGGAACTGGTATTACGTAAACCATGACACAAAGATTCACAAAACATATATAAACATAAAACACAATTGTTGGTCGCTAGTTATTTCCAAAAAAAATGAAGGAAATCCCTAGGTAAGTTCAGTTTAAGTGTAAGTACCATTCAGCCTGTAAAAACACTTCTATAAAGTGTTCTGAAAATAATCCTGATGATGTCAGCAAGGTTATCTGGAATTGAGGCTTTTTAACCGAAGATAAATTTGGGATGTGGAGTTTGATAGATGTGGGTATTTAACAGGCATGGGGATGTCTAGTAAAAGAGACGATTGATTGATTGATTGATTGATTGATTGATTGATTGATTGATTTTATTTGACAATTTAATTTTAACAACACCAGCTCTGCCAAGGCATTGAGGGCTTATGTAAAAAGGAAAAAGTCAAGATAACACAATAAATTCCTGAGGCTTATTTCCATTGTGGTCCCTTTGGGGATGAGGGTGTGTGCATGATACAGAAGCATTAATCAAAACAATAATATAGTACAATACAATGCAATATAATCATCACCATCACTAATCTACACTGTTACTCAGCAAGTTATTCATTATATATCGTCAATCTCTGCCTCACTTCTTCACTGGACAATGCCTGACCTTGCTTGCCACTCAGTAATTCTAATTCACTCTCTGTGTCAGAAATAAATACACCAGTATATCGACATTACTTCACAGCCCCCTCAGCAGATTACATGCATGCATGGGTCTGTACATAATAATTAAAATAAATAAGCAACATCAATACAAAACCAAGAAAATAAAATTAAAGAGACCCTATTTTCAGACATCATATCCTGCTGTAAATAACCTCTGAGCCAATTCTTAAGCACCAGCTCGAAACCTCCCAAGCTGCTTATAATTTTAAGATTTCCTGGCAATCTATTTCACAGATTTATTGCCATGTACGGAAAGGTTTCTTTCCCCAGGTTATTTTTAAAGGTTCAATGTGTAAGAATTGGCCTTGTGATCCAAACAAATAGTGGGCAGTATATCAGCTACGCACCACCATCAGTATCACTCACTGAATATAGCATTAAGTTTACTGTTTACAGTGAATCTATGCAGCAGTAAATGACCAAAAAGTTGCACTGATCAGAAAGCCGTTGCACAATGGAGACAGCATAACTCTAAGTAACAATAGTTACACATATGCCCCTAGGGTAGGTGTAAATCATAGCATGCCACAGAACAGTGACCTAATTCATTGATATGATTTTTCAATACTGATCCATCTTACTACGTTATGCTACCATGCCAAATGGCTCATGCCAGCTTACACATAGCTGGTGCAACCCACTGTTGATCAGCTGACAAGAGCAGCTGATGTCTCCCCAGCCAGCATCTGCAGCAGCTGGCTGATCCAACAATGTTAGTGCAACTTTCCAAATAGGTGTTATTTGAACAATAGAATAGTATAATCAAACCTTTCACACAATTTTGTGCAATGACAATAAAGGCATTGAATTGAATACCTCCCTCTTCATGTAGTCAGTTAAATACAATAAACAGGTGTCAGTGGAGTGGAATTTTCAAAAGTCAGATTGAAAATCGTACAAATTGTTTGAGGACAGATGTTGTTAGTTTGATTAAAAACAATCTTTTCAATTGAGTACACAAGATAGAAATTGTTGTATTGTTGTTGTAGAGAGGAATCACTCTAGCAAGTTTACAGGGGATAAGACCTTGCTCAATAGACAGATTAACAATATGGATGACGCACAGTGATTTCCACTGTATCTCTTTTGCTTTGTAGCAGTTGAGCACCTCAAGCACAACTGCTGTAGACACCTGGGTGAAGGAGCAGCCATCAACTTGAACGCCTTGCTGAGAGTAGTACTGAAAGACATGCCTCTCTCCATATTGTTCTGCCCAGCATGGCAGCTTTTCAACTAGCTCTCTGGCAACTGATGTAAAATGCTTACTGAGAAGCTGCTTCAGAAATGTCCATATGTTCAACAATCTTCTCCTTAAATAAGTCCTTTTGATACTATCCATTAATCTTCTTGCTTCTTTCCTTAACTTTTGTATTCAACTCTGATCATTCCTGTTTTTCCTGTATATATCACCATTCATCCAGAGCTCTATCCTGTATTTTATTGTTTCTCTCTTAATAGGCCCAGTTTGTCTATAGCTTCTAAAAACATACATTTACAAAACACCATGCTTTATCAATGTCAGTACAGTGCAATACAAGAGTCTACTCAGACAATGGATGAGTGCTCCTCTGCTACATTTTTTCAGATACCTAATTGTTATCGAGTTATGGCAGTTCAGCATATTTTCTTTCCTTGTACAGGAGACAAAGGAACGGTCACTCAACCTATAATGTAAAACACCATTGCTACCCTAGCCTTTTCAAGGTCAATGATAGTTTGACTGTTAAAACAAACACGTGTTGTTTTATTAATCGGTCGGTGGAAACCAAACAGGTGAGAAATGAATTAGAGTATCCTGAAGGGTCTGTATTGTAATGTCAGTATTAAAATCACCAGTCTTGATCACTCTAGATTTAACCAAGTCCTCACAAATAGTACAAACCTTTTCCAAAGGCTCATAGAAGTTTCTCTGATTGGACTGTCCTGGTTGACAGCCAATCCCCCCTTTTTTTCAGTCAGGGATCTTTGTTGCATATCATGCCCATCTCCCTTTCTCCTTGTTTCCTGTCTGCCTTTTCACTGTCCAGTGGAGGCAAAAATGCCCCCCCCCCAAACAAATCTAATGTTTCCCTGATCAAAAGGCCTGCACCAAGTTCCGACTGACATAGGCTTTTTCTTTGGTAAAAGACTATCTAGCCATCCACTTCAATTTGGATATCAATAAGGTCTTCTCTCTAATTAAGGCCAATATCCGCTCTTATATAAACAGACATTCCTCCTCCGTTTTGATTGCAATCTTTCCTGACTAAAACATCATTCTCAATTTCAATTTCAGTGTTCTTAATTGAGTTATCCAGCCAAGACTGCATCAAAATCCTACCTAATTGTTTTTTCATCGCGCATATCTCGTTGATCTTAGGCAGAAGGTTCTTTATATTTAAATGAAGCACATTCAGTCTCCTCTTGGAGAAAAGCAAGTCCACACTCAAAATACCCATGCATCCGAGTCATACGAAGCCTTCTGTGCCAAAGGCAGGTGTGGTCCCCGTTTTTAAGTAACATACTCCCTGTGGGATGTGGTTGCTCCCATTAGGCTCAGATCTGTTCTACCTCCCTTTATGTTTTCCTCTGTGCTCTTCCTCCTAGGAGATCAGCCAGCATGGACGTGTGTTCAATCCTATTTCCACTAGCCTTCTTGGTGACGAGACGACCCCAACGTAATTTTACTAGCCCTGGGCATTGATATATATCCCCTGATAATAGTGGGCAGATGGATATGTTTAGATGGTTTGTTAAGTTACTTTGACATATGCCTCTTGAGGCAAGCATTGTTTCCATATCCAGAATGGTTGTTGGTTATGTTGTTATGAAGGGACGCCTGAACACAAGTGTTTTGTACACTATGAAAGTACCAGTACTCAAAAAGTTTAAAAAGTCCATGGATTAAAAATGGCACTAATACACTAATACTCTTTCCAGCTACAATTGAGTGACATCCTTGATATTGAATTGCATCATGGGAAATGTAGGAATTAGTATTTTTTTAGCTTGACCTGTTTACAAAACTACAATTTTAAAATATCTAGGCCTCTTTTGATTTGATTTTGACAGATCTTCTGGGTCCCACAACATTATGGCACTAAACCCTAAATCAGTGGGATGCCCTTTTAAATTGTTGAGTTTTCTGAATTAGATATTCATCAGTCTTTCTTAGGATATAATTATAATAATTAAATATTTTTTATGTTAATGCGGTCTGGCAAACTGTCACATTATCGACTTGTCAGATGCGTAGGCTGATGTTATTGAAACACTACTGAAATGCGCCTGTTCTTATCTTAAAACAAGCACACTGATTGATATCTGACATTTTGATTTGGCGTAGGATTTCCATTAAGGCTCAAGTGCATTGGAGACACACTGAGAGCGTGAATCAGAGGCATGAGAGCTGAGAAACCTTTTCAGATCGCTCAAGGCGCTGTGTACAACAAAGTGCATCTGCATCTATGCCTTGCATCTGTATTGACATTCTAACTGACTGATCAAAGCACAATGTTAATCCAGCTAATTAATCACGCATCAAAGTGATACGAAGCTAGTTTCATATCGAGGCCGCTCCCTTTCTGCACTGCAGTCAGAAATCCTTGACAGTTGTTCTTATTAATAATAAGCGCTGAGAGCATTTTCTAATAGTATTATCCTATCTATTTTTTATATAGAATAGTATGATGATAACTTTGTCCCTTTGTATCTAATAGATGTGAGAAAAAAACACTTGGGTCATTATAAAGGTGTGAATGGATGTGTGTTGTGGGCCTTAAAAGCCCTCTGTGCTTGAGAAAAAGAGATTGCTGCTCTGTTGGTCTGTCCTGCTTGCTTGTCTGTGAGTTCCCCTACCTGTCTATGCTACTCCACTTTTAATTAACGCAGCGCAATGATTAAAGTTTTAACTTAATTATCTTTATCTTTTCTCTCAGGGTGTACAAGCCTCCACGGGAAACTGAATGAGACGCTTCGCGAGAGGAGTGGGAAAAAACCAGCAAAGAGAGGCTTGCTGAGATAGAGGAAGATATTTGGTGGTGTGAAAAGGAAGAGAGAAAGAGTGACTGACACCTGCCCTCTAGCTCAGTGTGAAGGGCACGGAATGAAAGATTGAGAGGAGGGGCACCAAAGGAGGGCAAACAGGAGAGAGAATGAAGACAACCGGAAAACAAGGCCTGCCTCACAGCAAACCTCGCTCAAATTAGGACATCTCGCCACAAGACAAGATGATTACAAGAAATCTGCTCCTAGTGGTTTCCCTGTGCCTGTCAGAGGGGCTGGCAGGAGGTGCCTTGGCCAGTAAGATTGTACGAAGGAGAGGAGTAGGTGGATCACACATGGTGAAGCTCGGGGAGAGCAGAGCCGCAGACCAGTGGGATACAAGCGTGGATTCCAATGCAATGCCTGTGGTGACTCTGAGAAACTTGATTAGTCACGAGCAGGCGGGAGACACCGGACCATTTTCCTACTCCAAAATATTGCAGAATCATGGCGCTCCATCAGCAGCTAACAAGGAGAGGCAAGTGTACAAGCCCAAGCGTGAGGTGGATTCTGCTAATAAAAAAGAAGTGACTCCCCACATATTAGCCAATAACAAGGAGTTAAGCCAGGATGTAAAGAAAATCAAGAACAATACTAAGAATGTTGAGACTGCTACCAAAACAGGACGGTCAGAGAAAACATTCACAATCCATCACAAGCCAGATCTACATTCCAATAAAACCAGGTTTAAATCAGGTTTAAGATCCAAAAGCAGACCTGATTTGAGCGTCCACACTACAGGTGTACCAGGAAAAGGATTCAGCATCGACTCGAACCGAAAACTCAACCTCACTGGCAGTTACGGGGTTCTGAAACTGCTGTCCAAAGAGAACCTCGTTAGGATCGTCAATTCCCAAATGCAGAGCGTTCCCAGCCTGAGCTTTCCGAGCAAGGGCAGTAGGAGCAGGAAGAGAGATTTGATTGACGTTAATCATGGGCAGTTAGAGGGTTTGAAAGTGCAGAGACAAGATATGGCTGTCACTCAGTCTCACACTGGATTTGATAATCAGACCGCATTTCCTTATGTAAGCCCAGCCACTACTCCAGATCTTAATCGAGACCAGAGCGCTGACACTCGTATTAATCCGCTAAGTGATGTCAACCCAGCTTTAAGTGGGCAGGATAACTTGGCGATGCAGGCTTCAGACAGTGGTGATAGCAAGAGCAAACACCATGTCCGCTTACTGTCAACACCTCGCAGCGAGGTCAGTCTCAGCTCAGGGAAAGAAGTAATGATCAGCCAAACAGAACCGCCATTTACATCGACAAAGCATCTTCCACTGCATGTTCCCTTCGAAACAAATGATTCTCCTCCGTCTGTGCTGACAGTGCAACCCATGGGAGTAAGACCAGGGAACAGAGCAGCAGATTCCCATAGAGACCCATTAACAGAGTCAGTTGACGCTGCTCAAACAGAACTCACTACAGCTCAGTACCCTGCCGATGAAGACAACAAACTTGTCAACAGCAGTCACATCCTAAAGCTTCGCCCAGCTCCCGAATGGAGCCGCAATACAAAAGACACCGGGATACAAGCTGTGAATCCAGAAAATGGGAAGGGACTTGTGTTTGAAGAAGAGGTGGAAGAGGATTCGCGCAATCGTATGGAGGTGAAGGGGTCGCGCTCCCGCAGGAGGAGGAGCTGGATCTGGAACCAGTTCTTTGTGATTGAAGAATATGCCGGGCCTGAACCTGTGCTCATCGGACGGGTAAGAAAAAAAAGAAAACTTCATTCATCATTTACAAGGGTTGTGAACTATTTTATGAATGTTTTATGAATATTTAAGACACTGTTACAAGTCTCTTACATGGCTTATTTAACCTCAGGTCCTTTTCTCAGGTATACATCTTATAACAAAAAAGCAGTTAGCATAATTTAACCCCACAGTCACACTCATTTTTTCGTGTGTGAATTGTTATAAACCTGCAATTGGAATTGATTTACATTTCTTCAGTGTGATGTGGTGCCTTCCAGGTAGCCGTAAAAACTTCAATGAATCAATGGTGTACCGAGGCACAACAAAGGCCCTAGATCCTGTGTGCCCAAGGGGCTAGTCATGATCACTACCAATCTGCACTCGCCAATGGGAATTGACATATCCAGGAGAATTAATAGCTTTACTTTTTCCTTCCACCATTGATCCTCACCCCAAGGCAGAAAGCAAGAGTAGTCCGAGTGTTCCCTCATTTCCCTGTAGGTCAGCCCTGTCAGCTCTCCTCCCACATGGTCAGAGGTCTGCAAGGTCCCGCTAATGCTATTTCATTTGGACTGATTTACACTTACTTTGACAGGATTTATCACCGCATTCACCCTCAGCACAACACACAGAGGGCTGTAGTCCTATTGCTCTGCTCTGTAATTTATTACAATCATTGACTGGGCATGTCTCACCCCCAGCGCCCGACGCTCTCCCTCCTCTTTTGATGGAGTGAGCAGATTAGCGTGGAGGAGGTCACGTTGACTGGACAGAAGGTGTCTCGGAGCCATGCACTGTAATGGCTGCTTTCTCAGTCCTCTGCATGAGCCAACTGTCTTGATACCCAGCTGCGGTAGATGAGCTAATTTATAAGCCTGTGTGGCCAGTTTGCTCAGCAAATGAATAGTAATGATCCCTGTGTGACTGCTGCAGGCTGTTGGAAGCCATGGAGTAAGGAGCTTGTGTGTGTATGCGTGCATGTTCGGGGTAGGGCTTGCGGTTTAAGAGCTTCAGCTCAGTGGGATGTGTCTCACACCTGACAGACATGAAAGGCCCAAATTGCTTTGTGGTTTTATATTTTAATAAACAGGTGCACACAGATGGACAAGACCCTCCAGCCCTCACAGACAGCCTCCCTGAGTCAGCCGATGATTAGCTAACATTTAATTTAGCCGTTCTCGCCTTTGCGCTATGAGTGATGACGCTCTGAAGCAAATGCTATGAAACACTGTTAGTGGCCATGGAGAAGATGCAAGAGCTAGCGGTCCAGCTTACAGATGGCACTGCGTGTAAAGCCATTAGTGCCAATCTGCTGTGTCAAGCAGGTATTTATGCCAGCACATTGTATGGCACTCAAGGAGGGAACAATGCCAGGCCACACACACATGCCCATATGATAGTGCTGACACTTGGAGTACACCCAGAACGCTATTGTGAGTGTGTATGTGTGCCGAGCTACAGAGATGTGCACGATTAGTACCCTACTGTATTAGACAGTGACGGCACACACATGAATAATGCTCTTATAGATCTTAATACGCTTATGAATTTTTAATCTCCTGCTCTGCTCTAGTGTAGGCTGACGCTATAGGTAGAGAGATCAATGCAGACAGGCCTGCCTTGTTTTTATTTTTTTACCCCTATCAGGGAACTGATTGTGCTTTAATGGCGAGAGCTCTGATGGAGAGTGTGAAGAAATTGACTGTACAGGCCAGAACAGCTCCTACTGCCAGATCCAACACCGTCCAAAAACAGCCTGCAAACACTGTTGACTGTGACTCATAAAACATGTCTCTCCTTCAGTCGACTACACACACACACAAACACACACACACATACACTTAGACACATAAAACTTATTTGTGTGCGTGTAAATCTGAAGGTGTGATTCTGTATTTCACTGCGGGCCCCTCTTTAAAAAATCTGCGCTCCAACACTGATTCACGCTGTGGTTTTTTTTTTGTGTGATCTGGGACAGTTCGGTCAGGATAAATCTCTACTAAAGCTGAAAACAAGAGCCAAGACTGTAATCTGTGATGTCAATGGGAGACAAAGGCTCTGCGGCTAAACTGATAATGAATTAAGGGCCAACTTTGTGGGCACAGTCGGTAATTTTCCGGGCATATTTATAAGCACTTTCTCTGATTTCAAACTGTTAGAAGCACCATTAAAAAGCAGCTCATTTGGTTTTAAATCTATGTGTTGAAAGCTATCCGTTCACTGTTGTTGGAGTGGTTCTTGAAATATTGTTTTCATAGTGTTGAAGATCCTGTTTTCTTCCTTTTCTCTGGTTATGTTGTTTTGAGAGAGCCGTTCAGGTTCACAAGAGTTGCCAAAAAGGGCAAGAAATATTCTGAGCACTGAATTGTCTGACTCAGTTTTCTGCTCTCTATCAACACACTCTCTCTCTCTATCTCTCTCTCTCACACACACACACACACACACACACTCATGCATAGACCCACACACACAAACACATACACGCACTTGTTTGCGCATACGTACACATGCGCAGGCTCGCAGACGATGCTGTGTTACTATGTTTTCTCACGCTGGAGTGTCTCTGCCCCATGATAATTGTGAATTTAATTGATGCTGTCACATGGTCTGTAATGGGGTTTCAAGTGATTGCAGAGGCAGATTTTTCTTTTCTTGAGGAGAAAAGGCGCCTCAGCAGAGCCGGGATTAAGAAAAAAACACCCTTTTCTGATTAGCTCTACTCCCCCGCCCCCCCCCCTCCCCCTTCACTCTCCTCTTGAAATGCAAACTCCCTAACACCTCGTGTGGGCAAAAAACGTGACAATATAGTAGTTTCTTCCTCTCTGTGAGGAAATTCCAACATCTCCATCTTGCCCTGTTTCACCTTTATAACAGCTTAAGTGTATGAGCTCCCCAGCAAGTCGGCAGATACGCATACGTAATTCACCAGTGCGTCAGGAAATGGACCTAGGCTATCATCGTCATTAGCATATCATTAACATCAGCACGGACATACATAATTCATAGTAAGTGAAATTAGCCTGTATTACACAATTAACATGATTGTCTTTCCCACACATGACACTCACACTACAGCACAGCATGAATATAAAACAAGCAGATATCAATGCGAAACAGTAATTAAGTACTTTCAGCTTCTGACACACCAGACTGAGAAGCGTATTCTTAGCTTTCTTGTTATGTTGAAACGTTCATTAACATTCAGAGCTGAAAATCGCACCACAAATTGAAGTTAAAAGATTCCTCCAGCCTGCAGGCATCTAAAGATATATAAATAACACAGTTATTGACCGTTCTGTTATTGATAACTCCTGTGCCCCTGTGCGTCGCCTCTGGGTGCAACGTGCGCTCACATGATATTGCAAAAGCGCTCGTAGGAAGACGAAGGAGTGATGCAAGGATGAGAAGGAGTCTGTCACAGCAAGTTAAGCGGTGGTGTGTGCATGCACGTTTTTCTATGATGCTGACTCCAGGAGAAACCCTTCCTCATTGGCTGTGAGCCACTGGTGAAAGTTGCATTTACTCAAGCACAAATTTGATTGTTTTTTTGCCAGAGTGTTGATTTAGTGCTGCTTAATACTGCTACTTGACTGCATTTCAGAAGGATACACTGTGCGTCATACTCTACCACATTTATTTCACACACAGCTATAGTTAGTTGTTTCTTTACATATTTTACACAGAAAACATGATTAACAATATTATGCAATTATAAAATGCTGCATTAACAATTGCATGTTAACAATCTCAATTTTCAGTTTAATTAAAGGTTACTCTTCTTCCTCTATTACATGGAAGACTAAGAAAATCAAATATTCATATTTGGAACCAGATGGGAATATCAAAGCAGTGAATTTCTGCTTTGGACTTAAAGGGTCAATCGATTTATAAAATGTTGCTAATTGACTATTGAGTTACTGATAAATATGTATAATAATATAACTGATAATTATATAAAATATATAAATGATATGAACAGATTTTAGTCCACTTGGGGGCAGTGGAAAAAAAGTTGCAAACACTAATATAGTATAACCCATTAAAGGACTAGATTGACACTTTGCGAAAAAAACATTTATTGGCTTTCCTGTAGCAACCTAGATAAGATAACACTGTCTATATGCTAAATGTGTAGCTACAGTTGGCATAATGACTGTACTGTAAGTAGGTGGAAACATCTAGGCACCTGACCTCTGTCAAAAGGGCAACAAGCAAATATGAGAGTGGTATTGATCTTCTCTAACTAATTTAACTCTCAGCTGTTAGTAAGCACATTTCACGTATTGTTGACATGGCAACCTCATTAGCAAACAGTGACCTCTTCACACATCCAGCAGATACGGAATGTCGTTAGCATTCAATTGGAGAGCTGTTTTTGGCATCACGGCAAATAGAAGTCCAATATTCACTCTCCTTCCAGCTCGGCTTCGGTCTGTCGCCGACCCTTGAGCTGCTAAATAGTCTGCAGTGTTCACCAGCTAGTCATTGCCATCTGTTGCCAGTGCTGTCCAGACAGAAGCACGTAGAGTGAGTTTATGAGAGCGTTATCACTGAAAACAGCTCTGATAAGAGCGGTGAGACTGAAGTAAAACAGTCGAACTCGTGAGTCACAAAATCAAAACAATGAGCTGAAAGACGATAATGCTCTGTAGAGCTGAGAGGAACCACAGAGTCAGTGATAATTCTCTGTGGGTTTGTCACCATGAACACCTTTCACATATTGATTAAACATATTGAGAGTATTTTTATATTGAGATATTGTTACTCTTATATGTGGGTCATTGACAAATAAGGGTTGGCTAGATGAGCAATTCAAAAATATCTTAAAAGATTGCCTTAAAAGCAGCATCAGGTTTATTAAAATGTACATTATGTATTTTTGTTGGTTTTGTCATTTGAAATGATATTTGCACCATTCTTTACCAAAAGTAAGACTGAATGCGCCTGAAAATGTCAAATGGTGTTACCACAAAAGCATGATCTTATCTACCTTAAGTGTACTTAAGTGTACTTATACAAATAATTAGTTCTTTTTTTAATGGTTTCAGATTTACATGATTCTCCAGATTAAATGCAATATTTAGAACAATTTTATTCCATTACCTTTATTTAATATAAAAAGTTATAATGTAAGATCATGCCAAACTAGTTTCGATGGTTACACCACTTAAACATTTCTCCCATAATCCTCTAATATATTCTCCCAAAATGGATTAAAAGCAGAAATGTTATGCTGGATCCATAAAAAAAGAATGTGTGCAAGTTATTCTTACATTTATATTCAAATTTTTACCCCTTTAAATACCCACATGGACACAGAAAACCCTATCATTGACTCATACGTAGAGGATCTGAATATTTCTTCAGCTGCTTCTGTAAACACAAGCCTAATTTTCTCCTGTGATATGGAACAAACGCTGACACACATGCTGAAAAACGCACAAACACTGTTAGTTCCAAAAAAATCCACATTGCGTTGGCACCCAACCCTGTCGCAGAATACAGAAGCCTTGTAAGTCCTGCTTCAAAGACACAAATAACACTGCTCAGATAAAAGAGTCCTTTATGAAGCAGGTAAATCGAAGTAAGGAGAAAGAAGAGAGGCATGAGGTCACACAGACAAACACAGGCAAAAAAAAGAATAAAAATAAAAATATAAAGCGTGTGATGGTGCCAACAGAAAGGCCAATGTTAACAGTAAATGCACACCTCCTGACGAGGAACTCTACAATAATTATTAAAAAAAGACTACCCTCTGTTTTCTTGTGCCTCCACTCTTACTCTCCCTGCAGAAATCACTTAGCCTCCAGGTCTGAGCACAGCAGGGGTGAGACAGCAATTAGAGAATGACTACCATGTTGGAGGGAGGGAGATGGGGGGGGGAGATAACAAGACAGAGGAGCGAACCATTACCATGCAGGACGAAGAAGGGATGAAGCGGAAGAAAAGGGAATCCGACAGAAATCCGAAAAAGTGGTGAAAGAAGAAAGCGCGGTACAGTGAGGGCAATGTTAATGGCATGTGGATATACAGAGGAGAGGGGTAGGAAGGAGAGAGAAAAAAAGTGAGGGAAAGTTAATGGCTTACAACTGATGGAGTGGAGGAATGTGTGAGGCAGTGTAGGAAAAAAGAAGCAGGGATGGACTGAGAGATCACACATGTTTTTAAAGCTGACCTCGCAAGCCTGTCAAGGTCTGAAGTGAGCCGGTGAAGGATGGACCACAGAGAGAAGGAGAGGGTTATGAAAAGAAGCAGCCGGAGGAATCCAGGGCATCAGCGAAGGGACAGGCGGGGTTTACACAGAGGAAAATACCAGAGAGAAGAGGAGAGAGAGGGAGAGAGAGAATGGAGAAAGCAGTTTGCAAGCCCCTGTGGAGGCCACATTCAAATGTGTCTCGGCGCTGAGTGGGTGCAGGATCACAGAGAAAATAATAAGACGGGATGACTGAGGGAACAAGACTATGAGGGGAAAAAGAGGAAGAAAAGAGGAGAAAATGTGCAGTCTATTAAAGATGGAATTCAAAGGAAACACAGTCTGTCTTTCTCTCCTTTACTTCCAATCTCCCTTCTCTCTTTATAGCCCGTGTTTCATCTCTGGATAATGTCGAACAAATCAGCAAAGCGAGCTTCTGAATTTAAAGCATCATTCTCCTGGATGTGTGAATGGCAGTATTTTACCTCGAAGAGTATGTGAACCTCTTTGAATACATCTACACCATTTTCAATGTAATATGAAAATGCATTTGTAGATAACCCCAGATATGTCGGATAGTATATGTGCGTAACCTTAACAACCCTGGATAATGTGATAACATCAAATACAACGCAAATTGATGTCGAAGTCGGTTTACTGCCTGGAGTTAACCTCTCAAGGTTAAGCGCGTCGATGGTGAGGAGTACAGTGTGAGTTTAGGTGTTGAGCCAGTTGCACTGTGATGTGACATGGCGAATATGTGAAGTGAAGAGGGGTGTTGCAGGAGTCAAATTCATGATTATGCATAACCCACTGTGAGCTCTGCGCCTGAGACCTTGAGGTAATATTTATGCGTTGGCCCGGACAGTCCGCCGCACTTCTCCCCGTGGCCCTAAAGGAGCCCATGAGTCAGGGAGTGAAGGGGAAAAGGAGAAAGAAGAGGGCAGAGAACACTACAGAAGAGGAGAAGCCGCATGAAATAGAGAGGGGGGGGTTATTTTTGGGGGAGGATGGAGGGGTAAAGGAAAGGAAGCAGGAGCCGGAGAGGTGACACAACTTTCCCTCTGGCAGTCACAGATTACTGTCATCATCATAGAATGTGATCACATCTCGTTGGCTTAACTGTCAGTTATCAGTGGATGAACAGGGTGACATATTGATATAATCAGTCAGTTAATAATTTGATATGAACCTCTCTGTCTGATTTTTATCTGAGGCGCCCGGCAATTATCCTCAAAATACCCACACATTTTAACACCAAAGTCTAACAAATACTGATGTTTTCTCCCAACTGCTGTGGAGTTCTCCCATGTCAACGTTAATGCTGCGATAAATTAGGTTACATGGTAAGCCTCCGCGCTGTGAGATTTAGTGTTCTTGGACTAGATTCCAGCACTGAAGGCAGCAAAGCAAATTTTCGTCTTAATCAGAACATTCATTTTTTACTTCTAACATGACTGAGTCACACTACATGACACACATTACTCACAATACTCAGTTTTCTATATAAAATGAACAAGTGAAGCGTAGCGTTAGTTCAGGTGTTAGGTGAGCAGTTTCATTCATGTGTCACAATCATCTTTCTTTCATAGACATTTGGTTCATAATGTTGCTGTATTTATCAAGGTGCCAACACTATTTGCTTTGCTACCCCCCCCCCCCCCTCGCCCCAACCCTTGCAACCTTGATTTAACTAACATCTTATGCTATTTTATGCTGCTATTAATAGCAACTGCTACTATTAGTTTCCCAGCAGAAACCTTGTTGCTGCTCATATTCTTTGAGAGCCTCTCACAGTCTTTTCCACCCAAGCTAATTGTTTAATCAATATAAATGGTCAATTCCTCGACATAAGTGTCATGAGTGAAGCGTTTCCTTGCACCTAACAAGTCTACAGCCACATTAGCGGCGCTGTGATGCTAATTGTAAAGAAAACCAATGATGGATAAAAGCTAAGGTTTGTTTGTTTCTTTTTCTTTCTTCAGCAGTTGTGGCAGTTTAGATTTAAAAAGTTAAGCTGCTGGTATGTTAGTAGTTGCTATTGGCAATGTAGCTAATGTAGCAGGTATGCTTAATTTAGTCTATTAGCATGCTAATGTTTGCTAATTAGCACAGACACTAATAACAGCTGATGTTGAGAGGAATGTTATTAGCTTTGAAGGTGTTTGGTCATGAACCACATTGACAATTTTGACTTAATGGTGGCAGTAGAAGTCAAAAGTCAAGGGATCAGCAAAGACCTTGAATGTCACTGAATTTATTACAATTCATAAACACTGTTTTATTTTTGTGCACCAAATTGGTGACTAAGCAACATTTCCATTCCTTGAGCTGTGCTGCTAGTGAGGAAAGAATTTCATGTTGAATTTTTTACTGGGCATTTTCCTGAAATTCCTGTAAAAGCTAAATGAGCACCCTAAATGAGAATTATTTATGGCTGCTATGTTTTTTTATATCTCTCTAGCTTTGCAATAAAAACATCAATATTTTAATGCATTTCTTTGAACACACTTGGCAGTTATTTTTGCATAGCAGCTTGTGTGAGCAGTTGAGGCCATGGCAGAGAGGCGAGAGGCCTGGCCTCTGTGGACAGGAGGTGCGTACTGAGGGCAGGTCAGAAGACGAGAGCAGGGTCAGAATGAGAGGAGCAGGAGGCCAGGGGAGAACAGAGTGCATGGGTGATAGGTGGCAGCAGATGATGTGTGTGACAGAGGTGAAGAAAAAGAAAGAGGAGGAGGAGGGATGGAGTAAAAGAGCTGGAGAGGAGGGAATCCTCTCTTCACCTCGCTGACACACTGGTTAATTTTTTAATGCATCCTGAGAGGCATGCCAACCCAAAAGCCCACATGCTGTGAGATAATTAAGCTACAATGACACGCAGCATTTATAAAGCATAAAGTGTGTACTCTGGATATATATTTAAAGACCATGATTATCTGTAAGGACTCTGCATACACTTTGCTACTGAACAAAGTAGTCCTATATTGTATATATTATTTACAATAATACAAAACATGAGTACATAACCTATTTTTTCTTTATGTATACACTCACTGTCCTCTTCATTATTACATTTTTGACAATGTTAACAAAAAAGGAAAATGTATAAACTTCAAAAAAGAATTTGTGGAAGAGTTGTTGTATTAGATTGAATTAGATTGCAGATGTACCTAATAAAGCTGGTGAGTGTATATAAGTGATAAATACAGGGAAAATACCATATACAGTAATATTTTTTTATTTTATTCTTTTTACAATTTATAAAAGTGGTAAAAAGTCATTAGAAGTATGGTGAACATTTCTATTAAAATGTTTTCCCCAATATAACACAATACATACAATATATTAAAATATGGTATTAAATATGCCATTTATCCTCATATTGACCATATGCTAGCTCCTCAATATTGGTTTATCTGTGTTTACACATTAGTCCTACACAACTTGTATGTCTTGTATTTTAAAAAATCAATAACACACCCATTTAACAAAAGCTTAATACTAATAGTGATATAAAAGAGAAAAAGATGTGTGAAATAAAAAGTGAAAATTAAATAATTAAAATTCCCTTTCAGTATTGCGCACACTTCTAAACACACAGGCACACACAGACACACACACACAAACAAACACACCGCACACACAGTAAACCACACATTTGGATCCCGATGGTTAAAGCCATTCCTCTTGGCAGTGGCACGCGGTGGCATATATGTGGGCGATTTGCCCTTTAAATGTACAGCAGTGAGTTAAGCCTCCAGTGGCCTTTTCCAAGCCTGTCTCCCTTGGCTAAAAATATGATGTGAAGTATACACCACCAGAGAGAGGAGCGCTGAAGCAATAAAACACAAACAATCACCCGACGAGCAGCCACGCGCATACACACACACACACACACACACACACACACACACACACACACACACACACACACACACACACACACTCTCTCTCTCTCGTACATCAGCTGATTATGATAATCAAAAGTGGGATTTGCATACTCTGAGGCTAAAAGCACAGTTTTGTCCTGAATAATGTATCGCGTAGGAAGGGAATAGTGGCGAGATGCATTGAACAGCTTATGGTGCTAAAGGAAAAGTCTAATAATGATGAATAATAAATGTTCTATTAGGAAGTGTGTGTGTGTGTGTGTGTGAGTGTGAGTGTGACATAGAAGGATTTTTCTGTCTGCCTATGTGTGTGTGTATGGCGGGAGGAGGGAGGTGGTGTTGGGGGGGTGTGGGGGGGGTGTTGAAGTGGAGGCCACACAGCATGCCCTCCAGAGACAGACCGAATTAGATCAAATGAGAACAGGGCAACATGTCCACACCACAACTGAATTAAAGAGGAAATCGACGCTAACCTCAAACTCCCAATTCCGAATCAATGGTCGATCAATGCTAAACAATTAACCGCTGCTCCTCGTGACGTGTTTAAAGTGCGACCTCGCTGTTAAGACAAGCAGACAGAGAGCGGGAGAGAGGATTGTTTTCAATACTGGTTGACATTTCACTGCGAGCCTAGAACAAAAGGGAATCCCCCTTCCTACTCCTCCTCCTCCTCCTCCTCCTCCTCCCCTTCTACACTTGCTGAGAGAATGGGGCTTGATTGAAAGTTCAGACGGAATTTAAAAACTTGTCACAGCACAAGGGTCTGTCTTCAGAAGTCAGAAGTGCTCCTCAGAGGCTGGCTTGTATCTGCTTCTGTTGGGAAGGGTGGAGGATTGTGATATGTTAAAGTAGCTCTCCATAATTGGGAGGTGTTTTTGTTATGTGCCTGCATTGATTAGAGAGGAGAAGATTGTAAATTACACGCCTGTGTGCTGCACCTGTGTGAAACACTATTTGCATTCTTTTTATGGCTGTTGTGGTTATAATGGTTTGTTTTAACCTAGCAGGAGGTATTTTCACCTAATGATCATTTATTGGAGTTGGAGTGAATTTTAAAATTAAAGGATAATTATAACTTTGGTTTTGTTTTTATGCAGCGTGCCATCATCTCTGTTTGCTTATTATACTAACATGATACTCATTTAAATAACTGCAGAGCTCTGGAAACATTGCAACATGGTTAAAACATCATCACACAGGGGAGGAAACATGAGTATACACGATCAGACACATTTTGAATATTTTCACCAGATTATCGTCATCACTTTATTTCGAGTTGGAACTGAAAGTGCAGTTAATGATCTCTAATTGCACAGGAAACGGTTTGTGCACACAAATTAAGACTAGTGTGGTCAAAGTAAAAAAAAAATTAAAATAATACCCTAGTTGTAATTTGCTTTTATATTTATGACTAATTAGGGACTGTGTAAAATGATTTGTTTTAGGCTCCAACAATGCCTGCTTTTGCACTTTGGACATTATGTGTTTGTTTAATAATGAGAGAAAAGGTTGTGGTTATTATGGTTGGTTAGTTTAAATGACTCCAGGGCAAAATCATTCTGGTGCTGAGGTCTCTTAGCACTGACATGTCTTATTTCTTGTGCTATCTTGTTCAGCAACAGTGGTAATAACGGTTCATTTAATTGCTCTCGGTTAAAGAACGATTTTTGTTGTAGTGATATTTCCAATAATAAATGAAGTCGTGAATGCATACTTACATGGGTTTAAATTAATTTTTTTTCAAGGAAATCTTTCATTTTCTCTCATTATAACCAAATATTAAGTCTGTCCAGGAAACTTGTTGGACGTTATTACGAAATTAATCAAAAATTTGGACCCAAGTGTTGCTGCTTGTATAAATTGGTGTCTGTGTTACACATATGATATTAGAGGAGAAGGTTTTTCATCCAAATGCATATATTAATAATAATGCTGGAGAGAGTCTAAAAAAATAAGGTTCAGCCCCCTTTCAAAATTTCCACACAGTCCCTTACCTTGTAAATTAGAATTACCCTGATGCAGTTAATCCCACGTCTCACCTTTGGATTTGAGAAAACATACCTTTCCCCACATGTACTGTATGTGTGTTTAAGTGTATGTCTTGCTCTCTGGAGGCCCTAATAGGGATCCATCGCCGTCTAGATGGGACAGGGAACGACAACGTCTGATGATAGCATAGCACATCACAGCCAGCCCAGAGAGTTGTTGACTTTAATTATTGGTCGCTGTGTAGATGTTGGCCTCAGCTTTGTGCCGCGCTCTATTAACCACCACACACTTCCTGGCCTGCTCTCAACTGTTTCTTCTCTCTCCAGGTCAGACGCTGCCAGCACTCAATGACACACAAAGTACATAGGCTGATACACACACACACACACACACACACACACTCTCTCTCACTCACACACACAAGCCCGCACACACACTCACATTCTTAGTCACGCGTTGGCTTCTTGTCCACTCTGTGCAATGACTCTGCCAAGTGAAGGTTCAGCCAGGGCAGAAGGAGACTCGGAGTCATTAAACCTCTTTCTTTCAAGTTACACTCACACACACACCAACACACTATACACATCCTCACCTGAAAGGCTGTTCTTAAAGTTGTCATGTACATTGTAAGAAACGTGCACAAAATCATGCACATGTAAATACTTACACATACTCTTTAGTTTTACTTGAGGGTGGCAAGGCACAGCTTCATTTCAAATAGCCTCTTTAAAATCATATGGGCCGTGTCCCAAATTAATTTTGCCTCTGTATTCCCTGATCGGGCTCTTTTTCTTCAGACATCTTACTGAATTGGTGGGCCTGCTCCAAATCGATTGGCTGACCCTCTCCTCTCTACCCAGTTTGACACTCCCTGGTTGATATGAAAGAGCTGGCTCAGTTCCAACCTCGATACCTCCACCCAGCCTGGTTGTGGAAATTGAGTGGTCTGCAGGCTCCTGAGGTTGTCCTGTCCTATAGGCCTCTGGTCCTTTTGAAGTCGCCACACAGTAGATGAATAGGCCCCCCTCCTCCATGTGCTTGTCGAGGAAATCGGAGGGCTATTCTCACACCTGCCTGCGTGCCCTCGCAAACTCTCCCTGTTGTGTTTGGGGGAATTGAACCTTGCTGCCAATCTCAGTGCTCAGCGGTGCCCTGCACTGCCACCGTACGCCTGTTGGCATTTTACGTGAGCTGCCAGCCGATTTTCCGCACTTTGTGATTTTTGCTGCTACTGTAACCTCACTTCCATTTTAGCCTCACGCAAGCACACAAGCACAGCCACCACACACACACACACACACACACACACACACACACACACACACACACACACACGCATACATACATATTCACAGACTGAACTTGTGGGAGGAAAACATCCACATTCATTAGGCTAATGCACAGCTGTGGAAAAAAACACATTTTCCTGGTATTTTTATGATTTATTGTGCAGCAGAAATGTGAAATTGTGTATATGGGGTATTAGTTATTTAAGTGATTTAGAGGTTGGCAAAGAGTACTTTTCCTCCTCGCTTCATGATTTATGGTTATTGCAAAAATATGAAATTGAGTATATGAGTATAAGCATATTACCTTATGATAATATAAGTAATTGAAGAGATTAAGGAGTCTGGGGAGGTTGGGTGTTGCATACACAACGGACGCCAGGAAAAATGGAAATGGCAGCTTATCAGGCTGAAATCACTCTCCAAGCAGAGATGACACATCCGTAAATTTGCCTTTTGTGGCCAGTGGTTTCATATTGTTTGCCTCTTGATATATTTGATGGTATATCATGGGGATATGAAATGCAGGAGTTATGAAATGTCATATTATTCAAGTTAAACGGATGTGAAATATGGTGATAGCCGGTTTTGTTATAATATTGTTTGGTTATTTTTGCACACTGACAGGTGGCTGAAGGATATTCTTAGGCTGTGCCACCTCTGTAGCCATAAAATATCCATAACCGTTATATGTGGTGAAGTGCTTTTTCCTTATTACACTTTTCTATTAATCTTGGAGGGAGAGATAAGGGTGAGAGGTCAGCTTTAAATGGATTTAGTTTCCTTAGGCTGGGTTCTCCTACTCCAGAATGAGTCTGAGCAGCGCTTTCAATCAGCGCTGCCACCACTCACTGTGGTAATGATGGCCAGGGCTTCATTAAGAAGCTCGTTAAGGCCCCTCGTTAAGCTGCAGGGCCGTTAAGACTTTGATTGTTAATGGCTCTTCGTTAAAGAGAGTGAGGAACCAGGATCCCATGGTGGTTTTGACCAGCCGGGTGTTTTGGCCAATTGGCCCCAGTTGGCCTCCATGTAAGATGAAGGATGAGAACAAAACTCTTAACTTCAACTCAGAGTAGGTCAAAATCTAAACACTTTTATGTGAACTTATGGCTGCAACAAGCGCCTGCACAGGAGATTGGCACAATAAAGCAAATGCTTAAACCAAAGGAACCACTTCTGCTGGTTCTGAACTGTTCTATTTAAAGTGGGTCAATGTAGGAAAAGTGCCAAATAAATAAAAGTGATTACTGATTACTAAAACATTTAGTATATACATACAGTACATGCCAATGACACAGATGTACTTCAATGAAAGACACTTAGCTGGTGACCTAACAAGACTTAATATGACTCAAGCTTACCTGCTGGTTGTGAAGATTGAAGACATTGACACTGTTCGATGTGTCCTTGTAAATTTGTAAGTTTCATTTTGTGCCTCAACAGGCCCTTAAGATGATTCTGTTGCCAAGACAAGCCCATACTGAGAAAGTTTTGAAAGTTGGTTAAAATCTTGGTAAAAGTCTTTGGACTATGAAGCACTGAACACTTGTTTCCAAAAATTAAAAACAGTCCTTAGAGACTTCATATTTTTTAAAGATTTTATCAAAGTATAGTAGATACAAAGCTTCCATAGCAAACCGTACACTCTTAAGTTCTGAAGAACTGAAGCGGTACACAAAGGAGCACCTGCTCAAGAGCTTTGCAGAGTTATGAAGATTGAAGATAAATAAAGATTGACATTGAAATGTTGTGTTTAGGTATAAATGGTTGTAACAAAGATGTACTTTTCTATCAAGGACAAAGTTTTCACATCTACTGTAGAAGCTTACAATGATGAAGTAGCACTTCAACACACGATCGCTGTCAATAGTTTCTGGAGACAACTTCAGAAACTGAGCTACCATGAGCATGCTATGGCTAGGTTGTGGCATAGCTGATAAACGATAACCCCCTCACTTATATTGCAGTGTAGGGTGCATGGGTACAGAGAAAAGCCTTT
Source organism: Scomber japonicus (assembly GCF_027409825.1). Lineage (NCBI taxonomy): Eukaryota > Metazoa > Chordata > Actinopteri > Scombriformes > Scombridae > Scomber > Scomber japonicus. The sequence goes on from NC_070589.1 coordinate 8,475,336, forward strand.
AAATTGGCACTAGATCTATTTCTACTTTTGTAAGTGCCGTCTGGTTTCACACAACTGCCTCTCTGCTGGCTAAAGTGCTTTTAGATTTTCAAATTTGCATTGTCATTTAAATAGAGGGATATTTTGAAGGTGAAGTCTCGTTTAACTTTTGACTTCGTGCCAAATTGTTCGCACAGTTTTAAGCTTTCAACTTTCAGACAGTCTGAACTTATGATTGCTTTCTTAGCTATAAACAGCCATGTCAACATCCGTACTTATCGTTTACCCCCCAGGAAGCTGCCGTATCCACGCTATTTCCCCCCCTTGAAAAATGGCAATCCTCAAAGTAAATGAACATTTCGATTCACAGTATCCATTCTCATTTCATTTAGCAAATGTGCTTAGCTGTTGCCAGGCAACAATGCTTCCTTGAGCTAAACCCTCATCCCCTCCCCAGCCGCCTCTCCGCTCTTCTCTCCAACTAAAGTCACAATGTCGCACTTTCTTGCGAGTGGAGGCTAATTTAACACTTTTTTTGGTCACACTTGCTATTCGATCCACGTAGGGCCAGGGTAATGAGATTGAATCTTGATGTGCTGGGCGCATCCCGCTGGCGTGCCTCTCTCATCGGGGATGGAGGACAGTGTGGAGCCTTCCCTGATATTACCTCTCCCTGCATGAGAGGACGCTGGTCGCTCCGCTGCTCTGCTATCCCGCCAGGCGCTGATCCAATAAAGCTCAACACACGGCTGTGATCGATATGGCATGTCCCACTACCATGCACCCATCCACTCGCCCTCATACACACCTATTAGTTAGGGAATAATTGATTGGCCTACTGTTCATTATTCCTTTGATTTGGTGCTTTCATTAAATAGCCAGGGCACTGCGTGTGCACAGACTAATAAGCTGTTGCCATCCACAGCTGCTTGGATGTGAATAGAGGCTTTAAGGGTGAGCAGAAGAGCATGCGTTCTGTATATCATTGAGATTAAGGAGATCCTAGTTCATAACTACTATTCTGCACTGTACTGTACAATAGAAGGAAAGTGTGTGTGAGAGACAGTGGATAAGAGGGAGGTATTGTACGTATTTCCTTTGTCTGCCTCTGTTTAAATTCATTATATCCTGGAGGCATGCAGGGGATAATCTGCTTGTTTTGTCTTTACTGCCTGTCTCGAGAAAACAAACTTAATTTTTAACTGGTGTTTACTCTTTGTCTTCCTTTCCCAACCCTTTATTTCTGCCTTTCCCTTCTTTGTTTTACCCTTTCTTCCTATCCTCTCTCACATAGCTCCACACTGACATGGACAGGAATGATGGACGCACTAAATATGTCTTACGAGGAGAGGGGGCGGGCTCAGTCTTTGTAATAGACGAGAAGACGGGCAACATCCACGTCACCAAGCCACTGGACCGTGAGGAGAAGGACGAGTACCGTCTCATTGCCACAGCCACCGACAGGCAGACGGACCGTGCCCTGGAGCCCTCATCACAGTTCATAATTCGGGTGCAGGATATCAACGACAACCCACCTATCTTTGACGAAGGCCCCTACACCGCCACTGTGCCTGAGATGGCAAATATAGGTACTGGTTGCTGGGTGGGCAGTGGGACAGTGGGTTTAGAATATATTTATGGTCATGGAGGAGCTAAGGATGACATCATGTCCAATACTAAACAAAATGAATAAAGCATGAAATAAATTATTATGCAATGTTACATACATTTTTTCCCATGACAATGTTATGTTGTAATGCCCTTCAACCAATCATGTATGCCCTCAGATTGTTAGCAGTCTCATCAACTGCTAGCCAGTAAGCTCTTGTTAGTTAGCCAAAACAATGCCAAAGTATTTCATCAACACATTAGACTATACTGCTGTTTATTTTATACACACTTATAGTTCGGTAACTAACCCCTTCTTTTATTTAGCTTAACTAAGCAACACGTGCTACATAATTAGCCAGTAGCTGGGTTGTTTCTGGGTTGTTGCTACTAAATAAAGTGAAAAAGCTCTGTTAGCATAAGCAGCTAACTGGTAAATTCAGTTACCTCCACAAAACATGACAGATTTCAGACACAGGTGTATAGTCTCATGACTAATTTTCATATCCACTGTATTTCATCTAGAATGGACGGCTTGTTAGTAGAAACTAGTGAAGTGTAGCCTACATATTACATCCCCCCTACTGATGGAATAGCTACTTTATGGCACTGTGTGGTGCATACATTTTCACTCACAAGTGGGAAAGTAAATATAGTGCATTGGTAAATAGGGAGTGATTCTGGACACAGTGAGAGCCTGTTTGATTGTTGTAACCAAATGGATATGCAGCAGCTAGCTTGCTGGCAGTCAGTTAGCCTGCTGGGAGACTGAGGGCACATGGCTGAAAAGTGAGGGGGCTGCCACTGTCAGTGTTTAACTCCACTGACTGTCATGAAAAATGACATTAAGAAATAAAAAGAGACTTTTTTAAAAAGGGAATTTTGCAAAAACTGAACTCCAATAAAAATGAAACAATTTCATAATTATTATGGTTGTTTTGACAATTAATTACATCCTTTTATAATATGATTTCATGGTTATTTATTTCATAACGTATTTTATATTAAACAATTCCATGGAGTAGTAAAATTTTTCTGTGTCCTTATAATCATCAAAAAACAAATTGCACAAATACCTGTGCAAGGAAAGAGAATCAAGATTGTCACATAATATTGTCATCTGAACTTTCAGCTGTGATATGACATGCTTAGTAGTCCACTGAAACCCAATTTGTTGCATATTTCTCACAGTTATACCATGAACAAATTGCCAGCGCAGTGCCATCTGCCATCCAGAAAGTGGTGATTGTTAACATATTTTATAGTAGAATGGTGGTTTAATTTAATCTTCAATCCAGAGATAAACAGATATGGATATATCGTCGTTATTGCAGTCTTTTGACCAAGTTATGTTTGTGCAAACTTGAACATGAGGTAACATAATTCAAATCCTGGATTTTGGAAGTTTTGGTGGTTTGAGACAAAAACCGTATGATTTCCACTTCCTCCACCCTGCATCTTTGTCACATGTCAAACACATTTTTCTATCCTATCTTTCATGTCTTCTCTCTGCTGTGATATAAGAACAATAAGAGCAAAGATGATTAAAAAAATAATCTTAAATAGGACAAGAACTTACCTTGAATGATTGATTGAAGTCCCATTCTGTATACAAACTAAGACTATAGCAATTGATTGGTTTGCTGTTTAATCAGAATAAAGTACCAGCCAGTCACTGCTCTCGAGCTCCAAAATGATGGATGTTTCCCCTGACTGCAGCTAGGCAGTATGTTTTATTATTTCTATCTCAGAGGACTGGATTGTCTGAAGGTATTTTATTCAACAGTCTAGTATAGTATAATCAGTTTTCCCCGCAAAAAACTCCCTTAAACTGAGAGAAATGATGGTTATGTTGAAAAACAGAACATGCCAATTATTGGCAGTTATATAAAACAAACAATAGACACAGAACTGGAAATTTGAAACCTCTTGAGATGAGTGTGGACATGAACTAATATTTGAAACAGAAAAAGCATATTAATGTAGTCATAGATGTCGTGCATATGAGGCTTTGAAAGGTGCAGTTATGCAGCTATTATACCAACACTAGTGCCATAACATTAGTGCCTGCTAGTGTTCCATTCACAATGTATTACTATTTAATACGCAGCCTTTTTAGCCTCCATCAAAATGAATTCTAAAATAGATTTTGCCTCACGCATTTATGAAGGTTTAATACAATACATGGAATACATGGAGGGTTTTAGAATGCAACACTGGAGTCGGGGCAGAGTTTATTTACAACTAAATATGGATCCTGAATCCTGAACCCTAATATCAAAACAACTTTACATAGCTTACTGCTGCTGATAAAAAGGAATCCTGAATTTTGATGAACACTGTTCCCCGAAGCTGTTGGATTTTTTATTCGTATCATCTCTTCACTGTGGCCACAGAAAATGCAGCAATCTACATGATGATGTACCTGTTCCACATTTCCTTGAGTTCTTTTTAAACACAGAGTTCTTTCATCTGTCACAGAAAAACCTTATTCTTCCTTTCAATCCAGCATAAAATGTGATTAAAAATTCCAAATTATTTAATTTTTTTCTTGGAAGTGCTTTTTAGAGAGACGTGAAAAGACTTTGTCATAAATTCAAATCCAAAACTAGCACTAGTAGAAAATACATTCTGTTCTCACATTGTTGAACTGTATGTCCATTATCAAGCAGTTAAAGCTAACTGCATCAGCTCCAGTCTATACGGTCATCTTGTTTAGTTCCATTTTGTTGAGCTGAACTGATATTGTATTCAAAACAAGCATCATCTTATGCCTTGAGTGATTTCCAAATTATAGCACTTAATATGCTGAAATATAATTAAGTAAAAACAGGGCTTAACCTGCTCCAGGTCTCATGAATGAACAATTCAGTGATGCATGACCATATGATATGTTAATAAGAGGCCTGTTCTATCTATGTTGTCTTTCTCTTTAGGTTTTTTTTTTTTTTTTAGAAAGTCATGGAGACTAGAGGAGCCACAATGTTAGACATCTGTCAAACTGGTTGGCAGGTGCAGAGAGGGAAGAAAGTGAAAGGTACCACATAGTTCCAATAGAGCTGCGTGTCCATGTAGCACAAGTCAGCATACAAGGATCTGAGGAGTCCTGGGTGCCCTTTTCAGACTGTAACAGAGTTTATAAAAGACCTTCAGTGCA